>NC_041387.1:44063290-44119471 GCF_002162155.2 Triticum dicoccoides | reverse complement strand
GGTCAACTATGTATAAGATAATCATGTTGTAGACGACCTCTAAGTTCTATAGTATGCCCCAAGTCTTTGAGAATATTACTCCTACGTGCCATGGGCCTCCTCGATGTGGCCCATTGGTGAACCGACATGGGGGTGCAGTCCGGCCCACCTGGGCAGGAGACGACGTGTTGAGTGATCCCTAATTCAAGACACCATCACATGGGACTAACCCAGCATGCCCAGCCTACACATGTCTGCAAGTCCGCCAGCAAACCCGACTTTCTTTCCTTTTGTTTCTGCCATTTTTCATTTGGTTTAGCTTTTATTTTAATATGAAAAATATTCACAAATTTGAAATTTAAAATGTTCATTGGTGTGAAAAAAAACAGAAATTTGAAAAAAAATCATGATGTGTTTAAATAATGTTCACCGTGTGTTTAAAAAATTCACTATATATTTAAACACATTTGCCGTGTATTTGAAAATATTTCAAAAAATGCTCATCATGTATTTGAAAAAGATTCACAATGTCTTAAAAAATATTCACATGATATTCTTGTAATTTTTAAGTTTATTTAGAAAAGACTCAACATGTGTTTAAAACAAGAAAAACACAAAAACAAAAAATGGAAATAAAAACAAAAGTAAACCAGAAAATATGTAAAAAAAATACAGCACAAACCTTCCCAAAATTGGGCGCCGAGCTCAAAAGCCGAGGAGGAAACTTCCCCTGAATGCTTCCCTACTCGCTGGCCCATGACAAGCACGCGAGTTAGCGAGTGCTATCACAAGTACGATACTCCCTCCGTTCCAAAATAATTGTCGTAGTTTTGAACTAGGATTAGTTAAAAAATGTGATACTTATTTTTCATCGGAGGTAGTAGAGTTTATGATTTTGTCCACCCATTAGGGACCTTCCAATTTAGCACATAAGCCGCATAATACTACTATTATTTTTAGGAAACTCACACCCCTCCCCAGTTTTGTGAAGCACCAATTCGTGAACTTTTTAAAGTTCATGAACATTTTGATCTTTGGTAAGGGGGTCGTGCCATGTAGACAGCTTTGACCGGTTTTGTGAAGCTTCCTACCTTTTCTGGTTTACTAGTTTCTTTTCGTGTTTTTAATGTGTGTTTTGATTTTCCTTTTTAATTCTTGAGTATTTTTAATTTTTAAACATTTTAAAATTCTATAAAAATTGATCATTTTATCAATTCTGAAATTTTTAAAATTCATGAACATTTTGATTTTTTAAATATTTGAAAAATTCTTTTAAAAAATCATCATCTTCATGATTTAAAAAAACTATGGACAAATTTTAGAATATGTACAAAATTTTATTTCACCAACCTTTTCAACGCAATTTTTTTTCTGATGTTTGGTTTTCTCTTTAGCATGCAGGAGAGGAACCAAGTGTGAGAGAAAAGGAGCAATCGAGATATTGCGAGCAAACTAGCGAAGATCGCGCATAATGCGTGCTTTAGGGGCAACTTGAAGAACTCCATGAGCTGCTCAATGCGGCAAAAAGCCGGTGCTTTGCACAGGCGAGCAGCAAGCAAACCGCAGATGGGCTGGCCAAATTAGCTAGGATCCTATTCTTTTCATGATGGTATTTCCTGTTTTTTCTTCCTCTTCGTCATTTCTTCACTGTTTTTCTTTCCTTTATCTTTTTTGGTTTTTTCAATCCATTTTTTCTCATTTTATTCCTTTTTATGTTACTTTTTTCACAAAATTCATATTTTTCAAAAAAAATCAGAATTTCAACAATTGTTGGTTTTCCAAAAAATATTAGTGTTTTTTAAAACAACGTTTTTTAATTATCTAGACATTAAAAATGTCTATATTTCCAAAAAATGTCTGCACCTTCAAAAATAATCTTTTTAAAATAAATTATTCGCTTTCTTCATAAAAAATATTTGAATTTTTGTTGTTGATTTTTTTAGCGGTAAACCAAGCTTTATTAATCAAGTGTAAGGTTTAGACTTTAGAGGAATGATAAAAGGGTCGGTTATCTGAAACAACTAGTTTGCAGTCACATCTCATAACAAATCTATCCAGCGAAAGATCAAGTGCAAGTGCTAGGGTGTCTTCGCAGGAGAGAGCTTCAAGTGTAGCCAGATCATTTATGTCATAGAAGACCATTGTATAAGAGCCCAAAAACTTTTCAGTATGGTCTCGGCAAACCGTAGAAGAAGCTTCCCTACTGCCATTCCTTTGATAGTCCTCCATCAACATGGATCTTCGCCAGCCACGTGTTGGGGCCTTCCACACGTGCAGGTGACCCGCCCCCGTGGTGTTTTATGTGGCTACACGTATCACCAGTGTCCTTGAGGGAGCTGAATTGTAGAGAGCTCGGCTATGAAGCTATCAACAAAGGAATGGGTTAAACTGTGGAAATTGTAGTATGACTAATATTATGTTGTTGTTGTATTGATCTGACTCAGGTGTGGGATATATATAGAATACTATATGTGAGAGAGACTTGAAGTAGGGGACAAGTCATACATGGTTTAAACCAATCATATCTCTAACTCCTAATCTCTAACTTAAACATAATTATACTTCTAACATTCCCCCTCAGTCGTAGCGGGAGTGAAGCGGACGATGACGACTGAATTTGAACTCTTGTGCTTTCGTCATCTTCTCTGTTGCGCCGTCATCTGATGGGTCGGCACCTAGGGCGGTGACTGCGTCCCCTTCTGGTGCCTCCCTTGTCTCTCCCTATTCCCTCCCGCAGTCACAGCGGGCGTGTCGTGGACGCAAGTGACGAGGCAGACGCTGTTGACTGGAGTTGTTACCGATGTGTTGCTGTAGACCAAGCCACTAATGTCGATGTCAAGGTAGCCGATCATGGTGATGTAGTCGTGGTCGATGGTATGGTCGTCGTGGATGATGAAACCACACAAAGCCGGAGGCGCAAAAAAATGCACTATGACGAAGCTGCAGACGTGGACGATGCACCTTGCGGATGTCAGAGGGTGCCGTCGGCGATGAGTCCACCGGTTTTGCTGAGACCGGAGCAAGCCCATCGAGCACACATCGGTTTTGCCAGAACCGTGCGGCCGTGTAGGGTCGTCACTGTAGTGACGCCACGTGGATGGAGTCGTCCCATCGTGGATGACGCGGTCGATGCCGTCGTCGTGACGCGGTCATTGCTGTCGTCGTGGTCGCGTCTTGCAGAAAAGTCTGTCAGAGTACGCTAGGTGTCCATCTTGTGGACAAGGCAGTGGCGGTGTGTTGACGAAGATGTTGATGAAGACCACGTTGATGAAGACCTTGGCGATGAAGTGTCGGCGTTAGCGTAGCAGCAGCGTGTCGACGATGATGCATCACTTGAAGGCGTCCCTCCGCGGCGACGAAGTGTCGATGCCGTGTCTTGCCGGAGAAGTCAAGAAGGATTGCATCTCTCTCCACACCGGCCTGGCATGTGGATGATGCAAGTCGTGATCGCTTCTCGTAGATGCACTCGACGAAGAATTTTTTGTTGGGCGCGATGTACCCGTAGATGTACAGCTAGCTTGGTGTCGCGGCGGCATGAGGTTTGGTGCAGATCGCTTGACGAAAGATAGCTTGGTGCAGCGGTTTGTGGACGTGGCTCGAAGATTGCGTGGGCGACAGTGCAGTCGGTGCAGGTCAGCCGGCTCGATGCAGAAGTAGCGGGTCAATGTCGATGTAGACGAGTTCGGCCGGTGCGTCGTAGTCACGTACACGTACAAGACGGCTGCTGTGTGCCGTAGTCGCGTAGACGGAAAACTGAATGGAAGTGCATCATCAATCGTGGAGTCCGTGTGTAGTCCGTGACGAGGTTGGTGAACCTGCATGGAGACTTGAATATGGACGATCGTTAATTGTATTTGCACTTGGCTCGTCTTTGCTCACGTACTGCCAGCACGCATGGACGGCATGTTCCTCTTGTTTTGGGTGGATCGGGAAGCCGCCGCCCTCCCGGTGCCGGTGCATGGTCCCTCCTGATGCCCGGAGACAGCCCGTGAAGTACATCGGGCGCCGTCGGCGTGGAGATCCCCTGCATGAGCAACGCGCTGATCGGATTGTACGTGTGGCGGCTGGGCAGTTTAGCGATGTAGAGCCCGAGCCTGCCGCGCCGCATGAGTGTGCCGCTTCCTGGTTTATCAGCGACGGCTTGATCAGATCGACGAAGAAGTCCATGCAGATGCAGCCGTCGGGAGATCCGCGTATGCGATACGGATGGATGCCTACGCCGGACGTATTGCATCTAGGGATCGCCGGATTCTTTTGGTGGCTAATGGAAAAACTAATATAATGAGAATTTCTAAACCTGAAATTGATCTATTGATGAAGAACTTGAAAATTGGATCTAAACTACGAGACCGATCTAATCTTTGATTGATCGGGTGCCGCGCCCCCGAGGAGAAGAGATTAATCTCCCCGGGGGCGGCGCGCTGCGGAAGTGGTGAGAAGTCCTAGGATCAGCGTCGTGAGACTAACCGCTCTAATATCATGTGGAAATTGTAGTATGACTAATATTATGTTGTTGTTGTATTAATCTGACTCAGATGTGGGATATATATAGAATACAATATGTGAGAGAGACTTGGAGTAGGGGACAAGTCGTACATGGTTTAAATCAATCATATCTCTAACTCCTAATCTTTAACTTAAACATAATTATACTTCTAACATAAATGTGGGCTCTGGAGTACTCCTTCATGAATTTCATTCTATCAAGGCGTCCAGACCGCCCAAAGTGTAACCACTAGCTTGATCAAACTTGCATATGGTAATGTTTCATTCATTGCAAAAATTCACCGTGTTAGCACTTGACTTCCTTGTTGCTTGAAGATGTTATGCAAGTTTCTCTTGCACCAAAGCCCAAACGCATCGCGTCATAGAGCATTGCAGGAGAGAATGTCGCCAGGAATCCTATGCACCACACAGCTGACAGTTCTCATCAACAGACACATCGCTCCTATGATGTACATCTTATGTGGGGATAGAATGCTTTGTGCCTTGCGAGCCTCCATAAGAAGTAAAGATTCTTTTTCCCCACACATCAACAGTATGTCGTTGCTAATAGTTCTTATGTTTCCATGTGGCCTATTAGACACACAGCTCATCAACTCCAATGGTTAGCAGGAGGTCATGTGTTCGATGGCGCTTCCTATTCAGCGCGTAGGGTGCCACCGAGCACCCACCTAATGAGCTGGGTGTCGTATGGGCCGGCCCATTTTACATTTTTAAACTTTTGTTTGATTTCTTGTTTTTTCTTTTCTTTTTATTTTTTCTTTCCTATTTTTTTCTTCCTTACTTCTTCACCTTTTGTTTGTGAATTTTCTTTTCAAGTTCACAAACATGTTTTGTTCATCGAATTCAAAAATGTTCATCAATGTAAAAAATGTTGACCAATTCAAAAAATACTTATCAAATTCAATTTTGTTCATCGGGATTTAGAAAATGTTCATCAAAGTTCAAATTTTGTGCATCGAACTAAAAAATGTTCATCAAAGTTCAAATTTTGTGCATCGAACTAAAAAATGTTCATCACATTCGAAATGTGTTCACCATTTTTTAAAAATGTTCACAAAATATGAAATTTGTTCATCCATTTCAGAAAAAAATGTTCTTGAATACAAATTATGTTCATCAACTTCAAAAAATTGGCATAGAATTCAAAATTTATTCATCAAGTACCAAAAAATGTTCATCAAAATTTAAATTTTTCCCTTTCATTTGAAATCTTGCACATCTTTTGAATTCGAGAACTCTTTTCGAATTTGGTGAACAATTTTTCGAATCCGCAAACGTTTTTGAAAGTCTTATTGTTTTCAAAATCTCGAAAAAAAATAGGAGGGAACCTCGCGCCCCACATGGAGCGTGTGGGTGTGCTCGCGCCAATACCTGGCGTGTGCACGGCGCCAAAAAGGCACATCGAGTATTTCTCGCTTTAAGCGAGGCGGTAGAGAAGTCTCGTTGAAGGTTCTAAGTATTTGGGCCAGCCCCTTCGTTCGCACATTAATGCAAGTACCAGAGATCTGCAGAGAGATGAGTTGCGCTGCTAGCCACTCCGCCACGTCCCATTCATTGTAAATACTAGGGGGCGCGACCTACTTGAGGCCATTTGAGACGGGTTTTTTTTCGTTTTCTTTTCCGTTTTCATTCTTTTTGCATTTTGTTTCTCCTTTTTTTTCTTTTCTTTTTCTTATGTTGTTTTTGTTTTCACTCCACATTTTTGTATATGTCAAAAAATGTTTTTAATAAGTGATCAACATTTTGTGTATACACGTTCAACATTGTACGAACACTTATTTAATATTTTTTTAAATGCTTGATCAACATTTTAATAATTATTTCAACATTTTTTAAATACTCGTTCAACATTTTTCATATACATGTTCAAATTTTTTATATAGGTGATCATTTTTTCTGAAATACTCGTTCAACATTTTTCAAATACATGTTCAACATTTTTATATAGATGATCAATTTTTTTGAAATACTTGTTGAATTTTTTTCAAATACTTTTCGCAACATTTTTCAGATACTTGTTGAACATTTTTTAAATAGTCGTTCAACATTTTCTCAAATACTTATTCAACACTTGTATATACATGATCAACATTTTTCAAATATTTGTTCAACATGTTTTTTCAAATACTTGTTCAATATTTTTCAAATACTTGTTCAACATTTTTTAAATACGTGTTCAACATGTTTGAACTAGTTGTTCAACATCTTTCAAATGTTTTTTGAAGAGTGTTTTTTGTAATATATATATATATATATATATATATATATATATATATAGTGTTTTAAACTATAAAAAATAAAGCAAAAAACAAAAACCAAAAAGTATGAAAAAACGAAACAGAAAATAGGTTGGTGTTTCCCGCCTGCATGGTCGCTCCTGTCTCGCTTAATGCGAGAAATATGGGTGGGGTGCTCCGTGAAAGAAAAAGATTAAGGGAGAAGTGGGAAACGAACCTGCGCCGCATGCTAACTAAAATCAGCGGGATTTTTTTGCACGGAATTTAGAGCTTTATTCAACCATCATGGGCAACCACACAATCAGCCATCAGGCTTGTCATGAGGAAGCTGGGCGGGGAGTCCATCCAGCAACTCGAGACGTCAAGTGTGCTTGCATGTTTTGCACACAAGCGGGCCGAGAAGGTCGAGTTTCTCGATACATGTTGAATCCAAAAAGAAGTAAACGATGAGGCTAGCCCTTCAATCTCATCAAGAATAGGCGCTATCAGAGAGCGTGAAAACAAGCGTGAGTCCAACAGGTGTACCACCTCTAAACAACCAACTTCCAAAACTACTCGTGAATAGCCTTGGAGTTTTGCAAAGATGACCTCATCGCGAAGAGCAAGAGCCTCTGCGACTAGTGGGCCCGTGATTCCTGGATACGACTTACTCCAAGCAACGAGAAAGGTGTTTGGGGATCTTGCCACTCCATCAACTCCGCCCTTATTTGAATAAGTGGATATACATGCATCTATGTTTATTTTTACCCAGTCTTCCTCTGACGGTCTCCACCCATAGCCAGGCATGATCTTTGCATGCTCCAAAGATATTTCCAGCACGACAAGATCATCCTTAATCCTCTTGATTGAGAAAACTGGATCATTTGACCCTCAGTCGTGTGTAATGTTATTTCTAGACGTCCAAATAGCCCACATGACAGTTATGATTTTTGCACGATCCAGCTCCGAGAAGCGCTGGTCACAAAGTATATCCTTTGACCACGTATTTGGATGAAGTTCTCGGAGTTTGACATGTAACCACTCCATAGCTTTAGTCCAGAATCTTTTTGCGTGGGAGCACTTTCAGAAGTGCATGAATCAGGTCCTCGTCTACACTAAGGCAGACTTTACAACTTGCCAAAGTAGTGATATGTTGATATTTGAGAATGCTCTCAACTGGAAGGATTCCACGGAGGGCTCTCCAGAACACCCTCACTTTTGCCATCACTTCCAGCTTCCAAAGTCGAGACCATAACTGCTTTTCTCTCTCTGAGGTTCCCGTGATCGTCCCTTCCTCTAGAATTGAATGCTCGTTGCGAGTCATAAGAGCGCGATATGATGACTTGGCAGTATAGTTACCCGACTTATCCCAGTTCCATGCCCAGAAATCTTCACCCCCACCTCGCCTCAACGGTATATTGAGAATGCATCGGCGTCCGGTGCTGTGAAATTGTTTCTGACAACATCCGATTTCCAGGTCAAGCTTTCACTATCAATAAGATCAGACACTACTAAAGATTTGCATTTCCAGTTTGAGGTGCTGGTATCATTGACAGCTTACCTGGAATCCATCTGTCTGACCAGATTGATACTAACGTACCATCGCCAATCCGGCGGATCAAGCCCACCTCCAGAGCCTCCCGACCTGCTACAATCGCCTGCGAGGTAGTTGAAGAACCTCTTGGAACGGTAGCATGCAAGAAATCCGAGGATGGGAAGTATCGTCCTTTTAATACTCGAGCACATAGAGACCCCGGGCTTGTGATCATCATCCAACCGTTTTTACCCAACATGGCCAAGTTAAAAGTTTCAAGGTTCCGAAAGCCCATTCCTCCATGCATTTTGGGGGATGCAAGTGATTTCCAATCGATCCAATGCAGTGAACGCCGATCGATGGAACTACTCCACCAGTAACGTGCCATGCTTGAAGAGATCCCCTTATTGACTTTTTTGGTCAGTTGGAAGCAACTCATAGAAAAGGTGGGGATAGCATGTGCAACTGACTTGAGGCTGATTTCCCTTCCAGCACAAGATACAAGTTTTTCTGAACCAGCACCAAGTTTTCCTCTGATTCTTTCTCCAATGTGGTCAAAAGACCCACTAGTAATGCGACCCACAGCTGTCGATAAACCGAGATATCTTTCATTAAAAGTTTCTACTATGATGCCCAATAAATTTTTGAGAATATGCCTGGTTGGAGCTGAAGTGTTCGGACTGAAGAAAATAGAACTCTTTTCCTTGTTCACACTCTGGCCCGAGCACTCATCATAGATTCTCAAAATATCATTCAGCCTGACGGCACTTTGCTCTTTTGCCTGCATAAAAATTAAGCTATCATCGGCAAAGAGCAAATGGTTGATCCAGGGGGCATGAGGACCCAACCTGATCCCTCTGTCGACATACGCACCACCATAAGAATTGAGCAAAGTCGTGAATCCTTCTGCGCATATGAGGAAAATATAAGGTGAAAATCAGCGGGAAAATGACCACTACACCTGAAGCACTTGGTTGTCTACATTCCGCAAACAAACGTATTGAATACTTCTTTTAGTAAAACATTAAAATAATTTATGTACCTCTATAAATCATTGCAAAAATAAAAACATAAAATTAGAAAAAAAAAATTTGCAACAAAAAAGTTTAAAGTTTGAAAATCTTCATGGAATTCGAAAAAAATTGATCACATTTTGTAAAATGTTCACAGGTTTTTGAAAAAAGTTCACAAACTTAAAAGAAATTCATGAATTTTAAAAAAGGTTTATCAAATTTGAAATAAAGTTCAAAAACTTTAAAAAAATCATTAGGTTTAAAAGAGTTCTTGGAATTTGGAAAAAAATAATAATCTTTAAAAAAAGTTCATCAATTTTAAAAAGTTCATTCAAAATGGAATATGTACATTTTTTATAGAATTCAGAAAAAGTGCACGCATTTTAGAAAAAGAAAAAAAATCTGTATACAAACTTCTCACAACCAATGAAACGCGAACAGTAGAAAGTATAAAAAGAAGTAAAGAGGAAAGTAGTGACACTCTTTTTTTTTTTGAGAAATTGTTCATTCAAATCACGAATCAGTACAGAGTAGGTGATCCTTACAAGCACACTAAAACGCAAAAACAAAGGACCATGAACACCTAGAGTACCCTAAGGCAACCATAACATAAGAAGATCTCCGGAGTCATGTGTCATCATCCCTGAATCTTGAGAGAAGACCCCTGCAGCAGAAGGATCTGCAACCAGTCGCAAACAGGTCATCATCTTCGATCACGGTACAATTTCCGCCACGCTGCTTCCTCCTTTTTTGACACCAGCGCTGAGAGGGCATGGACATTAATCCAACACACCTGCACCAGCCGTCACCATCTTTGGCTTTGAGTACCGCGAAAAGTGTCCCTTCCGGAAGGAAGAGAACTCGAGTCATCCGACCGGTCCAGCACCGCGGCCGGGCATCCGCCCGGGCAAAGCAGGATCTCCCATCAGCATCAGCACAGAGGAAGGAGAAGAACAGCAGCATCAAATAGTACCAACAAGGAAGAAGAAAGGTCTTCGTCTCCCTACCTCCATCGCCCATCTGAGGATCCAAACGGCCAGTGCCAATGGACCTCCAACCACCATAGCCCGCAACCTCGACGAGATCCGGAGATCCCCAACACCGCTGGCTCCTAGACGAAGGCAAAAGCCTCGACCGCGAACGGAGCCCGGAGAAACTTATTTCGACGCGACACCACCGCAACGGCCTCGGCAGCGTCTCCCTCAACCCTAACCCTACCACACACCCACCTAGTGAACAGATCCGAGGTTCCCCCTCCCTCCCGCCACCGGAGCGGCCGACGGAGAGAGAGGGAACCGGCGGCGTCACCGCCGGCGCACAAGGGACCCCTAGTCGCCTCCTTGATCGCCTCGAGCGATCCAACTTTTCCGAGCGTGCGGTTGGCTTTTTTCTTCTGCTACTGTGTTGTAGTGACACTCATTGAGGTATCGTAGTGGTTACACCGTTTTGAACTGAAGATGAGGAAAGAGAAAAAAAATAGAGAACGATGGGCCGAGCCAAGCTAACGCGGCAGCACGCACCGGTTTGCAGAAATGGCAATAGCCGGCGCCAAATATGGATTGCCAAAGGGGTTTTTGGGGCTCCCATGTTCGATCCCGAGAGCAACTAGTTAACGAGCACTTCTTTGGAAGCCTCGCAATGATCAGTGCCACTTGGCGTGCTCTCAGCCTTTCGTCACGTGTCGCGTTCTGGATGCTTCCTTTGAATTTTTCTTTATATTTTCGCACGCGTTTTCGACTTTTTAGCGATTTTTTGTTTTTTTCGATATTTTGGTTTTCCACCGGTCTTTCTTAGCTTTTCGACAAAAAAATAATAATTATTTTTTGCGAGAAAACCATGTATTTTTTCATTTTGCGAGAGTCACGATTTTGCTTCCGCGAAGGCACGGTTTTGCTTTTGCGAGAGTCATGGCGTGCCTCTCGAAAACGAAAAAAACCTGTTTTTTTTCTTTCACGAAAGTCACGGTTTTACTTCCGCGAGAGTCACAATTGTGCTTTTGCGAGAGTCGCGGCCGTGCCTCTCAGAAACGAAAAAGAACTCATTTTTTGTTTTTTCTTTCTTTCGCGAGAGTTACGATTTTGCTTCCGCGAGAGGCACAGTTGTGCTTTCGCGAGAGTCACGACCGTGCCTCCGGAAACAAAAAAAAACACATTTTCTGTTTGTTTTTTTCCTTTTGCGAGAGTCACGGTTTTACTTCCGCGAGAGGCACGGTTGTGCTTTTGGCCAGAGTCACGGCCGTGCCTCTCGGAAACAAAAAAACCACGTTTTATGTTTCTTTTTCTGTCATGAGAGTCACGGTTTTGCTTTCGCGAGAGACACCGTTGTGCTTTCGCGAGAGTCATGGCCGTGCCTCCTTAAAAACGAAAAAAATATGTTTTCTCTTTTTTTTTTCACGAGGGTCATGGTTTTGCTTCCGCGTGCCCCTTTCGAGAAGGGAAAAAACCGTGCTCCCGGTTCGGTTTTTCATCCATTTTTTTTCGTGAAAAAAGTTTGTCAAAATCTATCAACATGGGATCTAGTTTTGAAGATCTTGACGTGAGGAATTCAACGGTGAAAAGCGGTTCGAGATTTGAACGCACGGTTTAAGAGATAAAATATTTTTAATAAACGAATCTATGAAAAAAAGAAAACTCACAGGTTGCGACAAGTACTCCTCAACTAGTGATTTCTTTGGATCCCTCTCATCCGCGGGCATTTTTTTTAGGAATTTTCACTGCTTATATCTCGCTGCTGGGCTGGCCCAGTCGAGGGGCAGAGGGGCTCCCCTTATGGGGATGTCCTATGGGACGCACTTTGCGTCTACTAGTCGGGCATTCGCACAGGTTAACGCACGACTGGGCCGGCCCACCAACCCGCTCTTTGTTTAGCTTCCTTTTCACGCGCGATAAAAAATCGGACACTAAACTGCGTTTACCAGGAATCGATCCCACAACCACACACTAAAACCGAG
The DNA here is from genome assembly GCF_002162155.2 of Triticum dicoccoides. Taxonomy (NCBI): domain Eukaryota; kingdom Viridiplantae; phylum Streptophyta; class Magnoliopsida; order Poales; family Poaceae; genus Triticum; species Triticum dicoccoides. Next base: position 44,107,273 of record NC_041387.1, on the reverse strand, counting down.
AGCCATTGGCCACTACACAACACACCATGAAGTGCACATAAAGGTGCAGATATATATAAGAACAGACAGCAGCATTGATATTTGGAAAACATTTTGAAACCATTTCGAAAATTGTGAGCAGTTTCCAAATGCCGCATTTTTTTGGAAAAGTGAAGATGTTTTGTAATTCTGATTTAAAAATGAAACGCGAACAAAATAATATTTTAAAAGTGAAATATTTTTGAAAATCGGGAACATTTTTTTTGTAACGGGAACATTTTCTGAAATTCTAAGACAAAATTTGAAAACACGAACATATTTTGAAAACATGCATATTTTTGAATTTTGTGAACAATTTTCTAAAACGGGTATATGTTTTCAACAGGCCGGACATTTTTTGAAAATTATGATTTTTTTCTGAAACAGAACAATTTCGAAACTCCTGAAAAAAACCAAAATGTGCACATTTTTTAAATTTGCGAACAATTTTTCAAAACAGGAACATGTTTTGAACCACCCGAACATTTTTTGAAATTTGTGAACAAAAAATTGAATCTGAATAATTTCAAAACTCAAAAATGAAACTGTGCACATTTTTTGAAATTTGTAAACAATTTATTTAAAAGGGGAACATGCTTTGAACCGCCTGAATATTTTTTCAAATTTGTGAACAAAAATATTGAAAACAGGAATAATATTTGAAACTCCATACAAAATTCAAATGCACGAACATTTTTCGGATCTATGAACAAAATTTGAATACGGGAACATTTTTTGAAATTATGAACAAAATTTGAAAAACCGATCATTTTTTAAACTCCTGAACGAAATTTCAAAAGACGAACAATTTTTTAAAAAGTGAACATTTTTTTAATATGTGATTTTTTTTCTTGAAATCGGAAACATTTTTTGAAACAATGGACCAAAAATTGAAAACACAATCAATTTTCTGAAACTCCGGAACAAAATTGGAAAACACGAACAAAATTTTGAAAATCGAACATTTTTTGAAAATATGAACATTTTTTGAAAAAGAGAACATATTTGAAAAAGAAAAAGGAACAATAAACAAAAAAAGAAAGGAAAAACGAAACAGAAAATGAAAAAGAAAAAGAAATGAAAATAAAAAACGGTTCAGGAACCTTCTAGAAGGTTCCCAAAACCAGAAAAAACCGACTGGGAACCCTCAGAAGGTTCCCAAACCGGTACGTGAAAGATTGATCTGATGGGCTGGCCCAAATCGCTCGCTCGGGTCGCTACTAAGTGCGTTCGCTCGACAGTTTGACGCAGAGAGCGTCATATAGGAAATTCCCCCCTTATGGTCCAGAAGGCCTTAATCCTTCGGGAATCCTGTGGGCATCCGTACCGTCTTTTCCCGTGTGCGCCCCCTTTCCTTTCCGGTTCTCCAAGAAAGAAAAGAAAAGAAGGCCAGGGAGGATAGGTTTTCCTTCCCCCTCCTCCAAGAAAAAAAACGAAAGCCAAATCTCCGCAATTTCCTCCTCTCCCAAGTCTCCGGCAGCCGCGCCTCCGCCCTTCCGCCGACGATCCTCGGAGCTCAACCAAGGTAACAATCAATACTTGATCCATTCCTATCTGTGACAAAGTCCGCTGTCAGACGGGATGCGAGTCAGTAGTCTGTCTATACGGTACCACCGTGCGTCGGGCCGTAGACGCAATCGCAGTAGCAGACCTTTCTTGTGGTTGTGGGCACCCTGCGGCCTGCGGAACTGCTTGGCTCTCTTGGTGTAAACGCAAGAGCGGAGTTCTCTCGCCGGTCCATACCGAAAACGCGAGGAGGGAGAGTGCCCGCGAGTTGTTCGTCGAAATGCCCGTGTGATGCTGCTTCGTGCGTTACGGAACATTTTATTTGAGATTCTTGTAGTACTTCCGTTACGGCATTAATTGCGTCTCGATTGTGTTGACCCCGAATTGTACTATCGAAATCTCTGAATCTGTAGAGTTCTGCTTGTGCATTTTTATTCAGCCAGGTGCTTAGCAGGCATGATGATGCAGTATTTTCATGTAATTGGTGATCTGTTGTTTTCTGTTCTTCCACCTTGAATTTTGTTTGTTTTCATCCTTGACAATGCTCGTTTGCCCCCTCTCTTTCTCTTCAGAGCAATTTAAAGTGACTACTGATGTCAAATTATTAGTTATCTCGTTCATGGATCTGGAATCAATACACAGTGCATTACTTTGTCATTTGTTCTGGGATATTGCTCGGCTCCCTGCTTGGTTTATCGTTTACACGATCTAGCTAAAGCATTGTAGTACTTAACCTCCTGTTCACCTGGAACTGGAAAACCATTGTACTCCATTAACACCATTTTAACATCATGTTTCTCCAAATGTACAGTGATAGGCGCAATACTTTCTATTTGATGCATCTTTAGATGCCAGCAATTTTTCTGTACAGAACGGGATATTGCGGTGGCATTACTTATATTTTACTCATTGTTTTAGTTCTTAAACCTTAACTATGCTATAATTTTTTTACCTTCAATCTTCTTATGTAGTAGGAGTACTTACCCCTGGTTTCATATATCAGTCTTGCGTTACAGATTTGTCCCTGTTCCGTATGAATCCCACCTCAAGTAGATTACTATTGTCTCCTGTTTTTTTGTTGCACTCTCTTAATTCTTGAGTTTTAAGAGTTTTTTTAGACAAACAGGGAGGAGCTCCCCGGCTCCATTTTAGAATGAAGCCAAGTCATACATGCACCTGAAGCTGTTCAAAAGGAAATGTAACTGCTGAATGCTAAAAGATTAAGTCAAGCTATGAAAGCACCAATCGTAGAATAAGCAACCCGCAGCCAGGGTTTACAAACTTAAGGGTTTAAGCCTTTCCATAGTCAGAGTATTCCCTTCAAGTAGATTAATGCCCGTTTTAGTTTACGCTTGTAGCAGATGACATACTTTCTTTACTCTATGAACATTTATGTCCCTTCCCTGATTGAATGTGTATAGTAGCTGCTATGATGCAGAAGTGAGCCCTCAGATCAATACTACTCGTTATCAGTGGGATCAGGGGTACTTTCAGCAAGAAATATATCCTGAACTCTTCTTTGCTTCACTCTTTTCAATCTTTAATTAAGGCTGTCTAGAGTGGTCTTCTTTCTTCAAGTAGATTAGTGATCGTTTGCTGTATGCCTGTGGTAGTTAAATAATAAATTCCAGATGGCATATACTCTTTACCTTATGAACATTTGTGTCTCTTCCCTGATAAAAGATTCTGTAGATTAGCTGCAAGGATGCAAGAGTTGAATTTTAGATCCATATTACCATGATCTCCTCTTTGGAATATGTATGTCAAACTTTTCCCCTTTGGTTTGTCTCAATATTGGCATGGATTCCAGCGAAACACGGTCTGGAGGTTCTTAGCCACCTTTTTCAGTTTATGCTTGTAGCAGATGACATACGTTCTTTACTCTATGAACATTTTTATTCCTTCCCTGATTGAATGTTTAGAGTAGCTGCAATGATGCAGAAGTTAGCTTTGAGATTAATATTACCCTGATCTCTTCTTTGGGGCTATGCATATCAACCGTTTCTCCCTTTGTTTGTTTCAGCATTGACATGGATTCTGGTAATACGCAGACAGAAGGTTCTCAGCCACCTGTTCCTAAAAACCCTGCCATGACGTCGTGCCGGAAGAAGAAAACTGATGATGATGTCACCTTCCTTGAAGATGTGAAAGAACACATTGACGAGTTCATCCACGCGTCCATGGATGAGCACAAGACCTGCTTCAAGAAAACCATTCAGAAGGTATCTGTGCTGACACTGAAACTTGAAACTTCTGTCGTCCTGCATTTCGTTTTTCCTTTGGTACGTTAATGATCAAGCCACTTGCTTTTTTTGTGTTGGTCAGATGTTTGGGATGTCGAAGGTTGTTGCGGAGCGGTCCGCTGCAGCAAAGGAAGCTGAAGTCGAAAGCGCTTTGCCCCTTCAGACCAGTGTGTCCCAGTAGAAGAATGCGCTGGTGTCGGGCCCTAGTTGCTTTCTGGTGGCCTTGTTCTTGTATCAGGTGTTTTGTTTCAACTGGTCACTACAAATTTCGTGTAAGAAAGCTCGAGTAATAACATGAGTATAACCTGAGACTGGATCGCTGGCAGGCCTTGGTATGCAAGGCCCACGGTATAGATTTCCAGAGTATAGCCCAATAAGAGCAACGGAAAGGCAACAAGTCTTGCGCATGTGATGGGCCGATTCGTGTGTATCTTAAACTCGGCTCCTCGTTTAGTTCATCCAACCAACTGATTCTGCTCCATCCCCTCAAAAAAAAAAAAAACTGATTCTGCTCCAAAAAATAAAAGAAGAAAAGCCTTGTCTCTTGTCAACAAAAATAAATAAACCTGTTTGCAGCAAAATTTCCTCATGGTTCGGTAGGCAATCTTGTTTTCAAAGTGAGCGGATATTGCGGTACTGTTTCGATGTCTCCTGTAATTCCTTTGAATAAAAAAAGAGAGTAGACCCCTCATAAAAAAAAAAGAGAGTAAAGGAGATATTAGAGAGTAGATGCAATGCGTATTCAACTGATGGAAAGCCACCCACAGTGACACATCTCTGTCACCGAGATATTTTTTTTTAGATCGAGAAGACATCAGTTGCGTAGTCTTTGCGTGTCGGCCACTGGAGGTGAATCGACTGGGCAGAGCCCGTTGCCTCGCTACCCCGGCAACGACGGACGCATCACCGCCAGCAGACCAGCCCACTCGCGCGGGGAACCGTCAACCAACTAACTGCTCGACACGACCTCGCCCCCCGCCCCAGCCCCAGGAAATGGCCCGCGAGCGCGCGGCACCCCCGACGACCCGCCGCTCTTTGACCCTCTCCCCCGCCTCGCCTCCCGACGATGATTTCCCACATCGCCATCGCTTCAGTGCCATCACCGGTTTTTGTTCAGATTCGACCATGGCTTTCGTCGTCAAAATGAAATATAGTTGTGGTTCGGTGCGCGTCTCGTACTGCTGATGCTGATGCTGATGTGATGTTGCCCTCTCTTTTCCGCGCGCGCGGGGGCCCGGTGGGCGTTTGAACGGGAGAGGCGGCGACCGAATCGTCCGTCCAGGTACCCCGAACGCGACGGACCGGCGCAACATATATTGACAAGGAGTTTTTTTTGGTTTTGTTTTTGAAGAGAATATTGACAAGGAGTTGATCCACTGATGGTGATGTAACCGATTTGTTTGTTTAGAGGATCTTGATGGACCTGCCCTCTCCTGCTCTCCACGTCAGGAGGCGGCTGCGACTGCTCCTGCTCTACTTTACACTGCAGCGATCATCGTCAGTAAACAACGTCGCGGCGTTTGTCTTGCTTGTTTGATCGAAACAGACATGGATGGGTTGGACGGACGCACGGTCAAACACTACACTACACACTCACCGGCTGATGTGTTGAGTATAGTAGTTTACGTGTGCAGTGTGCTACCGCTTGTGTTGAGATGCGCGCCATGCGCCTACCTGGAGTGCTCTTCAATCAATTCACTGAACCCAGAAATGATCCGGTAATTACAAGACTTCTGACCAGAAAAAAAACAAAAACAACACTACTACTTCTTCCTAGGGTTTAAACTTTAAACTGAAAAACCGGTTTTCAGTCAACTCATGCAACTAGTAGGAGTACTGTAAATCAACAAGAGCAAAACAGGCTTCCCTAAAAAACAAGAGCAGAACACGAAGAAAGAACAATCATCCAGCTTACTCTACTATTCGCAGGTCAAGAGGGTGGCATCTAGCAATCAGGATCGCGTCTCCATATGCACGTTTGGAATTGACAAAGCCAAATCATGTTGACAAATGAATTTCGCACCACAGATATTTAATGAAGTGCAGTCGTCTCATCATTTGGGCTTCTTTGACTCCAAATTCCTAGTGCGACTAATCCGCATATGACAGGATCCTGAGTTTAGGAGGCGCCAAATCTTAATGTGTGGGTCATCTTCAGACCGTCTGGTCGACCAATCACCGGATAACTAGTCCCGGTCTGTATGTATTATGGACTTCAAAACAAATCATCAGAATTTCCTTCCAAACCTAGATATCCATGGAGAGCGCAATTTCATACTGCGCCATGCTTGCTTTGACGAACCACTGTAACTGTTTTTTTTTTCATTTTTCAAAACAAAAAAGTCCTACTAGTGCTACCGTTGCACTTCATTCGCCCGGAAATACTTATTCTAGAAATGGTTGTTTCTAGACTTATTTTACTTGTAGATACATTCATTTTATCCATTTCTAGGGCAAATATTTATGGACGGTGAGAGCACGTATTAGCGTGGTACAATGTGTCAATGCTCATAGCCATACCCCGTACGTGCGTGCTCTGCGCTGTGCCCACCGGTGTAGTGCCCATGCATGTGGATACAGCGGGCTATACATGCACGTACAATACATGTACTTTCTCTGTAAATTAATATAAAAGCATTTAGGTCATTAAAGTAGGAATCTAAACATTCTTATAGTATTAGTTTACGAAGAGAGTACTATTCAAGTACTGATTCATGCATGATGCATCATCATGCAACTGATCGGGTCCAGTTCAATGTTTTGCAGCTGCTAAAGTGGTTGAGCGCTGCATCTTATGTCCGCCACAGATACTATGTATGAATGTGGCTTTTCAATACACTTCACTTTTGGGTACGCCGGCTCCCCGTATATTTCTTACAGTATACGTGTACGTCTTCTTTGCTCAGCTCGGCAGCTGGATCCACACCTGTACATGGTGCCCGGCACGTGCGTGTCATGTGCGATGCGATAACTGCCTGCCACTGCGCCAGCTTGCGCCGCACCATGAGCTTGCTTCGACAGTTTTTACGGAGAAAAGTGAAAAAAAGGAAAAACAAAACTTATTGGTTAAGAGCATCTCGAACGGCGGGCAAAAAAATTGGCGACCTAAATTTGTAGGCGAGGGGGAAGATGATTTAGATAGCCAATTATTTTCTGTTTATATGGCAGATCATGTTGAGCTCTTGTGCACAGTTTTGAGGACCTACGTATGTTGAAAGGAAAATCAGGCGCGCTGTCCATGAAATAGCATAGTTGGTAGACACTATTAGCTTGATTATGGTTGTACATTTGTACTTGGGTTTTTGGAACGAAGGCTCAAAAAGAGCCCGGCTTTAAATTAACGAAGCCATCAACTGGCCAGGAATTACATCGGCCCCAGACAACGGAAAGGAGAAACAAAGAGACTGAAAACAACATATACAAGGTGCTACAAAAACAGCTTACAGGCACCACAACAGACATCACAAGAGATCTACAGGAGGACTAGCTAAATGTTGATGGAGCCCTTCAACACGAATGAAGCACCAAAGCATGACAACAAGCGAGCTTCAAGAGGGAATCGATGTCGGTGTCAAAACCGGCGGATTCGGGTAGGGGGTCCCGATCTGTGCGTCTTAAGCTGATGGTAACAGGAAGCGAGGGACACAATGTTTACCCAAGTTCGGGCCCTCTCGATGGAGGTAAAACCCTACTTCCTGCTTGATTAATATTGAAGATATGAGTAGTACAAGAGTAGATCTATCACGAGATCGTAGAGGCTAAACCCTAAGAGCTAGCCTATGATGGTACGATTGTAATTGTGATCGGCCTTCTAAGGACCATCCTCTCCGGTTTATATAGACACCGGAGAGGGCTAGGGTTTACATGGAGTCGGTTACAAGGAAGGAAATATAATATCCGGATCGCCAAGCTTGTCCTCCACGCCAAGGAGAGTCCCATCCGGCGGGCCGAAGTCTTGAGTCTTGTATCTTCACGCTTCAATAGTCCGGACGATGTATACAGTCCGGCTGTCCGGATACCCCAAAATTCAGGACTCCCTCAGTAGCCCCTGAACCAGGCTTCAATGACGATGGGTCCGGCACGCAGTCTTGTCTTCGGCATTGCAAGGAGGGTTCCTTCTCCGAATACTCCAATGTACCCATCACGACAAACAGTGTCCGACATCTCATCAATGTTGTACTCCTCGACTTCAGTGCTTCAATAATGACCATTTCCATGTGTCGAGCGAATGCGAGGAGTCGAGGCATTTTTGCATTTGCCACCCTCGGTCCTTCGGGCTAACCATCTATTTGAAGAGACGGGGATTCCCAGATCCAAACCTCACTCTCCCTCCTCGAGCAAGCATCCAACATAGTGCCCCGAAAAAACCATTCCAACATGGCCGGTCATCGTAGCTCTTATGCTCGCTCCCCTTGCCCCAAGCCCGGGGACTGGGGAGAGTGTTCAGTTTCGCATAGCCGTTTGATAAAGTTACAAACCCAAGGGCTTCTCCCGCCGGCGTTCATGGTCCCTGTCCGAGCCGGAGTGGCCACCTATAACGGCGGAGAACAAGCGGAGAGATCCCCCAATCCGTCTCCAGAGGAGCGAATATGCCTCATTCTGCATCTGTTAAGGGGCGTCGGGTTTCCTATTCATCCATTCCTTCGCGGGCTCCTGGAGTTCTACGGCCTCCAGTTGCACAACTTTACCCCAGCCTCCGTACTACATATAGGAGGGTACGTCGCCCTTTGTGAGCTATTTCTAGGCTGCGAGGCCCATTTTGGATTGTGGAAGAAGCTGTTCTGCCTTGTCCCCCGCAACCAGGGAGAATCCCTATGTGAAGTGGGCGGGGCCGAAGTATGGCGTATCGCTGAGACCGGATACCTATCCGGCACTCCCAAGAAGGCACCAGATAACTGGGCTTCAGAGTGGTTTTATATTGACGACGCTCCCCTTCCGGATCCAGTCCGGACAGGACTCCCCAAGTTCAGTAGCACCCCGCCGAGGGCACGTCTAACTTGGCGCCCCCGAGGCCCCCAAGAAGAGGATTCCAGGGAAATACATTTCCTGATGAGCAGGATAAAGTTATTGGCCAAATCCAGACTGACGATAGTCGAGGTCATGGCAATATGCATAATGCGGGGAGTGCAACCGCTTCAATATCGGGGCAATCCCATGTGGCATTACAACGGGACAGACGATGCCACCCGCTGCGGCCGTAAGGGTCCGGACTCCACCACTGCTCTGGCAAGGATATTGTCTGGTCTATACAAAGGAGAAGAAGAAGACTTCCTTCATATCAAACCGCGAGACGGATTCTCCATGTACAATCCCCCAAACTGGGTAAGTCGTCATTTATGTTCTCGCTTCACTTATCGTGGTGTTCTTTGCTAAGGTTACCTGTCTCGATATTTCCGAGCAGGAACCGAGGAGGGCCGTAGAAGGAATCTCTAGCCCTTCCCCGCAGCCAGAGGACCCCGAAAGGGTCCTAGATCCAGGACTCGAAGAAGACCCGGATGCGGCCGTGGAGCTTGTCGATGGGATATTTTATCGGGCGAGCCGTGACGGTGCCTCATTGGCTATTACTGCTGATTATCCCGGACTGCTACCTTCGTCGCGTGTAAGCCAAGCCAAAAACCCGATCCTTCGAAGAGGACTTTTTCCTGATGTCATGCTTTATCCCTGATGCATCTTGTTTTTGCAGAAGCGACGTTCGGAGCGCAGGGCCGAGCCCCTGGGGACCCGTCAGCCACAGGCATCCGGATTGGGTAGGCTCAAGAGGAAGGCGGTTAGGGCCGACACGCCTCTACAGAGGTAAGGAAACAACCTGCCATGTAATCATTGTTACTTGAAGTGTAACAGCGCCCTTTACATCCTGGCAGGAAGAGGGGTATCCGGACTATATCCGGGGATCCTGCCAACCACACCTCCACTAGTCGGGCTCCAGAACCGACTTCGAGAGAGGAGGCGGACGTAGGGCCAACGCCGCATAGTCCTCCGAGAGAGGATGCGGATATGTTTTCGGCCACAAACTCTGAAGTGGAGAGCGCCATGAATCACCGGTGCCGGAGGGCCGTGCTTCGGAACAACATCTTTTCTGAAGAGGCCTTTAATGCCTTTAATTCGGCAGACGCATACGTCCGAGCTACTCAAGGCGGACTTGCCCAAGCGATGAACCAGTATACCAAAGATATACGGGTAAGAAATTGTGATAAGTATGTATAGCAGTAGCCCCTGAGACTTGAAACAGTTGGAACAACAGTTTTAAGTATCAATTTATGCGCAGGTTCTTGTAGATAAGAATGAGCAATTGTCTCGGGAGCTAGAAGAGTGCAAGACCCAACTAAGGGCCATAGTTGCCAAGCTAGAGGAATCCCCGAAGGCCTCATACGGTAACATTTATCTCAATTGTACGAAAATGTACCAGTTAGCAACTGGCTGGTGTGATAAACAAAAAATTCGGTAGATAACCCCGGAGTGAATCCGGAGGGTGAGAGAGATGACGAGTCGCATCTCCAGAGGCAACTAAAGGCTGGCGAGCGCATTCTCACGCAGGTTCGGCAGGAGAAGAACAATCTTCAGGATGCCAATGTCCGGCTGGACGTAGAGCTAAAAGACGTCCGTGCCCAGCTGGCGGACTCCGTAAAGGAGAATAAAAGGCTTCGACGCGGCATTTATGGTGAGTGCCTAGACGAACTGTATGATAGTTTGGGGCGGAAGTGTATTGAAAGAATTTATCTTGTAGGAATGTTAACGGGTCGCCCCGAGGAGGAGATGCCCTCATCTACAGGTTATGTACTGCAAGAACTTTCACAGTTGCACGAGCGAGCTCGGCGGATGATGCACGTCGTTGCTCAGGCCTTGTGGCCATCAAGCCCCTTGCCAAATGGCATGGGGGAGCTTGTGGACCTGCTTCAAGGAGCCCGGCGGCGCTTCCAGCTGTGGAAGATATCAGCATGCCGGCAAGGTGCAAGAGAAGCTTGGGAAATGGTGAAGACGCGGTACACCAAGCTGGACCCGAACCATATGGCCGAAGTAGGACCGGCGGGGCCCGATGGGCAAGAAATTCTCGTAAGTCTGGTATATGACCAGGCAGCTTTAGCCGCTAAGTATTCACAACAGGATTGTAAACTAGATAACCTGTTGGATGGCATAGAGGAGGAATATAGTCAGCCCAAGTGACTGTGTAATTTAATGGGCATAAGTAGTCCCTAGCCGGATTAAAAACATTTGTCATGGCGGACCTTTTCGCTTCAGCTCCCAGATCCTATAGTCCGGGGTGTGTCCGAATACCCGCTCAGTTATACAAAACCGGGGTATGCATGGAGACCAGGCATAGGGGTCATAAGTGCTTGAACATACAAGTACCCAACTAGTTATGTTATATTACATGGATAGTAAGAAACATCTTCCAGGGAGAATAGTTCCGTTAGGGGTTCCTTTCCCTGGGAATGCATGCGGCAAAGCACATGTCCGGACTGCGAACAAAGGCGCAGGATACAAAACTTCTGGGGATTTATGTTATGATAAACGAAGACATCTTTTTTTCACCGACCGAATATTCTCTTAAGGAAACTAGCTTTCGGCTTCACCCAGTCTAAGGTACACATCCGGCTCAACTGGCAGTAACAATCGGAGAGGTGCTCCCCTTATGCCCTAGCCGAATTAACGGGAACGTAGGGCATAAACACAGTGAAGGAAATATGCCCTAGAGGCAATAATAAAGTTATTATTTATTTCCTTATATCATGATAAATGTTTATTATTCATGCTAGAATTGTATTAACCGGAAACATAATACATGTGTGAATACATAGACAAACATAGTGTCACTAGTATGCCTCTACTTGACTAGCTTGTTGATCAAAGATGGTTATGTTTCCTAACCATAGACATGTGTTGTCATTTGATTAACGAGATCACATCATTAGGAGAATGATGTGATTGACATGACCCATTCCGTTAGCCTAGCACTTGATCATTTAGTATGTTGCTATTGCTTTCTTCATGACTTATACATGTTCCTGTAACTATGAGATTATGCAACTCCCGTTTACCGGAGGAACACTTTGGGTGCTACCAAACGTCACAACGTAACTGGGTGATTATAAAGGAGTACTACAGGTGTCTCCAAAGGTAAATGTTGGGTTGGCGTATTTCGAGATTAGGTTTTGTCACTCCGATTGTCGGAGAGGTATCTCTGGGCCCTCTCAGTAATGCACATCTTTATAAGCCTTGCAAGCAATGTTACCAAATGAGTTGGTCACGGAATGATGCATTACGGAACGAGTAAAGAGACTTGCCGGTAACGAGATTGAACTAGGTATTGGATACCGACGATCAAATCTCGGGCAAGTAATATACCGATGACAAAGGGAACAACGTATGTTGTTATGCGGTTTGACCGATAAAGATCTTCGTAGAATATGTAGGAACCAATATGGGCATCCAGGTTCCGCTATTGGTTATTGACCGAGAATAGTTCTAGGTCATGTCTACATAGTTCTCGAACCCGTAGGGTCCGCACGCTTAACGTTACGATGACAGTTTTATTATGAGTTTATAAGTTTTGATGTACCAAAGTTTGTTCGGAGTCCTGGATGTGATCACGGACATGACGAGGAGTCTCGAAGTGGTCGAGACATAAAGATTGATATATTGGACGACTATATTCGGACACCGGAATTGTTCCGGGTGATTTCGGAGAAAACCGGAGTGCCGGAGGGGTTACCGGAACCCCCCGGGGAAGTATTGGGCCTTAGTGGGCCTGAGGGGAGAGAGAGGGCAGCAGCCCAGGAGGTGGCCCCCCCATGGGGATTCCGAATTGGACTAGGGAGGGGGGAGGGCGCGGCCCCTCTTTCCCTCTCCCTCTCCCTCTCTTTCCTTCCCCCTTCCTCCTTCCTAGTGGGACTAGGAAAGGGGAATCCTACTCCCACTAGGAGGAGGATTCCCCCCTCCTTGGCGCGCCCCCTAGGGCCGGCCGGCCTCCCCCCTTGCTCCTTTATATACGGGGGCTTGGGGGCACCCCAAAGACACACAAGTTGATCTACGGATCGTTCCTTAGCCGTGTGCGGTGTCCCCCTCCACCATATTCCACCTTGGTCATATCATCGCGGAGTTTAGGAGAAGCCCTGTGCCGGTAGAACATCATCATCGTCACCACGCCGTCGTGCTGACGGAACTCATCCCCGAAGCTTTGCTGGATCGGAGCCCGGGGATCATCATCGAGCTGAACGTGTGCTGAACTCGGAGGTGCCGTACGTTCGGTGCTTGGATCGGTCGGATCGTGAAGACGTATGACTACATCAACCGCGTTGTGCTAACGCTTCCGCTTACGGTCTACGAGGGTACGTGGACAACACTCTCCCCTCTCGTTGCTATGCCATCACCATGATCTTGCGTGTGCGTAGGAATTTTTTTGAAATTACTACGTTCCCTAACAGTGGCATCCGAGCCTAGGTTTTATGCGTTGATGTTATATGCACGAGTAGAACACAAGTGAGTTATGGGCGATACAAGTCATACTGCTTACCAGCATGTCATACTTTGGTTCGGCGGTATTGTGAGATGAAGCGGACCGGGCCGACATTACGCGTACGCTTACGCGAGACTGGTTTCACCATTACGAGCACTCGTGCTTAAAGGTGGCTGGCGGGTGTCTGTCTCTCTCACTTTAGCTGAATCGAGTGTGGCTACGCCCGGTCCTTGCGAAGGTTAAAACAGCACCAACTTGACGAACTATCGTTGTGGTTTTTATGCGTAGGGCATGTTGTGATGTGATATGGTCAAGACGTGATGCTATATTATATTGTATGAGATGATCATGTTTTGTAACCGAAGTTATCGGCAACTGGCAGGAGCCATATGGTTGTCGCTTTATTGTATGAAATGCAAACGCCCTGTAATTGCTTTACTTTATCTCTAAGCAGTAGCGATAGTCGTAGAAGCAATAGATGGCGTAACGACAATGATGCTACGATGGAGATCAAGGTGTCGCGCCGGTGACGATGGTGATCACGACGGTGCTTCGAAGATGGAGATCACAAGCACAAGATGATGATGGCCATATCATATCACTTATATTGATTGCATGTGATGTTTATCCTTTATGCATCTTATCTTGCTTTGATTGACGGTAGCATTTTAAGATGATCTCTCACTAATAATCAAGAAGTGTTCTCCCTGAGTTTGCACCGTTGCGAAAGTTCTTCGTGCTGAGACACCACGTGATGATCGGGTGTGATAGGCTCTACGTTCAAATACAACGGGTGCAAAACAGTTGCACACGCGGAATACTCAGGTCATACTTGACGAGCCTAGCATATACAGATATGGCCTCGGAACACGGAGACCGAAAGGTCGAGCGTGAATCATATAGTAGATATGATCAACATAGTGATGTTCACCATTGAAACTACTCCATCTCACGTGATGATCGGACATGGTTTAGTTGATTTGGATCACGTGATCACTTAGATGACTAGAGAGATGTCTGTCTAAGTGGGAGTTCTTAAGTAATATGATTAATTGAACTTAAATTTATCATGAACTTAGTACCTGATAGTATTTTGCTTGTCTATGTTTGTTTGTAGATAGATGGCTCGTGCTATTGTTCCGTTAAATTTTAATGCGTTCCTTGAGAAAGCAAAGTTGAAAGATGATGGTAGCAATTACACGGACTGGGTCCGTAACCTGAGGATTATCCTCATTGCTGCATAGAAAAGTTACGTCCTGGAAGCACCGCTGGGTGCCAGGCCTGCTGCTGATGCAACTGACGACGTTAAGAACGTCTGGCAGAGCAAAGCTGATGACTACTCGATAGTTCAGTGTGCCATGCTTTACGGCTTAGAACCGGGTCTTCAACGACGTTTTGAATGTCATGGAGCATATGAGATGTTCCAGGAGTTGAAGTTAATATTTCAAGCAAATGCCCGGACTGAGAGATATGAAGTCTCCAATAAGTTCTATAGCTGCAAGATGGAAGAGAATAGTTCTGTCAGTGAACATATACTCAAAATGTCCGGGTATAATAATCACCTGATTCAACTGGGAGTTAATCTTCCTGATGATAGTGTCATTGACAGAATTCTTCAATCACTACCACCAAGCTACAAGAGCTTCGTGATGAACTATAATATGCAAGGGATGAACAAGACTATTCCCGAGCTCTTCGCGATGCTAAAAGCCGCGGAGGTAGAAATCAAGAAGGAGCATCAAGTGTTGATGGTTAACAAGACCACCAGTTTCAAGAAAAAGGGCAAAGGGAAGAAGAAGGGGAACTTCAAAAAGAACAGCAAGCAAGTTGCTGCTCAAGAGAAGAAACCCAAGTCTGGACCTAAGCCTGAAACTGAGTGCTTCTACTGCAAGCGGACTGGACACTGGAAGTGGAACTGGCCCAAGTATTTGGCGGATAAGAAGGATGGCAAAGTGAACAAAGGTATATGTGATATACATGTTATTGATGTGTACCTTACTAATGCTCGCAGTAGCACCTGGGTATTTGATACTGGTTCTGTTGCTAATATTTGCAACTCAAAACAGGGACTACGGATTAAGCGAAGATTGGCTAAGGACGAGGTGACGATGCGCGTGAGAAATGGTTCCAAAGTCGATGTGATCGCGGTCGGCACGCTACCTCTACATCTACCAGCGGGATTAGTTTTAGACCTAAATAATTGTTATTTGGTGCCAGCGTTAAGCATGAACATTATATCTGGATCTTGTTTGATGCGAGACGGTTATTCATTTAAATCAGAGAATAATGGTTGTTCTATTTATATGAGTAATATCTTTTATGGTCATGCACCCTTGAAGAGTGGTCTATTTTTATTGAATCTCGATAGTAGTGATACACATATTCATAGTGTTGAAACCAAAAGATGCAGAGTTAATAATGATAGTGCAACTTATTTGTGGCACTGCCGTTTAGGTCATATCGATGTAAAGCGCATGAAGAAACTCCATACTGATGGGATTTTGGAATCACTTGATTATGAATCACTTGGTACTTGCGAACCGTGCCTCATGGGCAAGATGACTAAAACGCCGTTCTCCGGAACTATGGAGCGAGCAACTGATTTGTTGGAAATCATACATACTGATGTTTGTGGTCCAATGAATGTTGAGGCTCGCGGCGGATATCGTTATTTTCTCACCTTCACAGATGATTTGAGCAGATATGGGTACATCTACTTGATGAAACACAAGTCTGAAACATTTGAAAAGTTCAAAGAATTTCAGAGTGAAGTAGAAAATCATCGTAACAGGAGAATAAAATTTCTACGATCTGATCGTGGAGGAGAATATTTGAGTTACGAGTTTGGTCTACACTTGAAACAACACGGAATAGTTTCGCAACTCACGCCACCCGGAACACCACAACGAAATGGTGTGTCCGAACGTCGTAATCGTACTTTACTAGATATGGTGCGATCTATGATGTCTCTTACTGATTTACCGCTATCATTTTGGGGTTATGCTTTAGAGACGGCCGCATTCACGTTAAATAGGGCACCATCAAAATCCTTTAAGACAACGCCTTATGAACTGTGGTTTGGCAAGAAACCAAAGTTGTCGTTTCTTAAAGTTTGAGGCTGCGATGCTTATGTGAAGAAACTTCAACCAGATAAGCTCGAACCCAAATCGGAGAAATGTGTCTTCATAGGATACCCAAAAGATACTATTGGGTACACCTTCTATCACAGATCTGAGGGCAAGATTTTTGTTGCTAAAATCGGATCCTTTCTAGAGAAGGAGTTTCTCTCGAAAGAAGTGAGTGGGAGGAAAGTAGAACTTGATGAGGTAACTGTACCTGCTCCCTCATTTGAAAGTAGTTCATCACAGAAATTTGTTCCTGTGACTACTGCACCAATTAGTGAGGAAGTTAATGATGATGATCATGAAACTTCAGATTAAGTTACTACAGAATCTCGTAGGTCTTATAGAGTAAGATCCGTACCAGAGTGGTACGGTAATCCTGTTCTGGAAGTTATGTTACTAGACCATGACGAACCTACGAACTATGAAGAAGCGATGGTGAGCCCAGATTCCGCAAAATGGCTTGAGGCCATGAGATCTGAGATAAGATCCATGTATGAAAACAAAGTATGGACTTTGATTGACTTGCCCAATGATCGGCGAGACATTGAGATTAAATGGATCTTCAAGAGGAAGACGGACGCTGATAGTGTTACTATCTACAAAGCTAGAATTGTCGCAAAAGGTTTTCGACAAGTTCAAAGTGTTGACTATGATGAGAGTTTTTCACTCGTATCTATGCTTAAGTCTGTCTGAATCATGTTAGCAATTGCCGCATTTTATGAAATCTGGCAAATGGATAAACAAAACTGCATTCCTTAATGGTTTTCTTAAAGAAGAGTTGTATATGATGCAACCAGAAGGTTTTGTCAATCCTAAAGGTGCTAACAAATTGTGCAAGCTCCAGCGATCCATCTATGGACTGGTGCAAGCATCTTGGAGTTGGAATATATGCTTTGATGAGTTGATCAAAGCATATGGTTTTATACACTTTTGAAGAAGCCTGTATTTACAAGAAAGTGAGTGGGAGCTCTGTAGCATTTCTGATATTATATGTAGATGACATATTATTAATTAGAAATGATATAGAATTTCTGGATAGCATAATGGGATACTTGAATAAAAGTTTTTCAAAGCAAGACCTCGGTGAAGCTGCTTACACATTGAGCATCAAGATCTATATAGATAGATCAAGACGCTTGATAAGGTTTTTTCAATGAGTACATACCTTGATAAATTTTTGAAATAGTTCAAAATGGAACAGTCAAAGAAGGAGTTCTTGCCTGTGTTACAAGGTGTGAAGTTGAGTAAGACTCAAGATCCGACCATTGCAGAAAATAGAAAGAGAATGAAAAGTCATTCCCTATGCCTCAGTCATAGGTTCTATAAAGTATGCTATGCTGTGAACCAGACCTATTGTATACCTTGCTCTGTGTTTGGCAAAGGAATACAATTTTGATCTAATAAGTAGATCACTGGACATGGGTCAAGAATATCCTTAGTGAGGACTAAGGAGATGTATCTCGATTATGGAGGTGATAAAAGAGCCCGTCGTAAAAGTTACAACGATGCAAGCTTTTACACCAATCCAGATGACTCTAAGTCTCAATCTGGAATTCTGGATACATATTGAAAGTGGGAGCAATTACCTAGAGTAGCTCCGTGCAGAGCATTGTGGACATAGAATATTTGCGAAATACATACGGCTCTGAATATGACAGACCCGTTGACTAAGCTTCTCTCACGAGCAAAACATGATCATACCTTAGTACTCTTTTGGGTGTTAATCACATAGCAATGTGAACTAGATTATTGACTCTAGTAAACCCTTTGGGTGTTGATCACATGACGATGTGAACTATGGTTATTAATCACATACATATGTGAATATTGGTGTTGAATCACATGCTGATGTGAACTAGATTATTGACTCTAGTGCAAGTGGGAGACTGAAGGAAATATGCCCTAGAGGCAATAATAAAGTTATTATTTATTTCCTTATATCATGATAAATGTTTATTATTCATGCTAGAATTGTATTAACCGGAAACATAATACATGTGTGAATACATAGACAAACATAGTGTCACCAGTATGCCTCTACTTGACTAGCTTGTTGATCAAAGATGGTTATGTTTCCTAACCATAGACATGTGTTGTCATTTGATTAACGAGATCACATCATTAGGAGAATGATGTGATTGACATGACCCATTCCGTTAGCCTAGCACTTGATCATTTAGTATGTTGCTATTGCTTTCTTCATGACTTATACATGTTCCTGTAACTATGAGATTATGCAACTCCCGTTTACCGGAGGAACACTTTGGGTGCTACCAAACGTCACAACATAACTGGGTGATTATAAAGGAGTACTACAGGTGTCTCCAAAGGTAAATGTTGGGTTGGCGTATTTCGAGATTAGGTTTTGTCACTCCGATTGTCGGAGAGGTATCTCTGGGCCCTCTTAGTAATGCACATCTTTATAAGCCTTGCAAGCAATGTGACCAAATGAGTTGGTCACGGAATGATGCATTACGGAACGAGTAAAGAGACTTGCCGGTAACGAGATTGAACTAGGTATTGGATACCGACGATCAAATCTCGGGCAAGTAATATACCGATGACAAAGGGAACAACGTATGTTGTTATGCGGTTTGACCGATAAAGATCTTCGTAGAATATGTAGGAACCAATATGGGCATCCAGGTTCCGCTATTGGTTATTGACCGAGAATAGTTCTAGGTCATGTCTACATAGTTCTCAAACCCGTAGGGTCCGCACGCTTAACGTTACGATGACAGTTTTATTATGAGTTTATAAGTTTTGATGTACCAAAGTTTGTTCGGAGTCCTGGATGTGATCACGGACATGACGAGGAGTCTCGAAGTGGTCGAGACATAAAGATTGATATATTGGACGACTATATTCGGACACCGGAATTGTTCCGGGTGATTTCGGAGAAAACCGGAGTGCCGGAGGGGTTACCGGAACCCCCCGAGGAAGTATTGGGCCTTAGTGGGCCTGAGGGGAGAGAGAGGGCAGAAGCCCAGGAGGTGGCGCGCCCCCCCATGGGGAGTCCGAATTGGACTAGGGAGGGGGGCGCGGCCCCTCTTTCCCTCTCCCTCTTCCTCTCTTTCCTTCCCCCTTCCTCCTTCCTAGTGGGACTAGGAAAGTGGAATCCTACTCCCACTAGGAGGAGGATTCCCCCCTCCTTGGCGCGCCCCCTAGGGCCAGCCGGCCTCCCCCTTGCTCCTTTATATACGGGGGCGGGGGGGGGGGGCACCCCAAAGACACACAAGTTGATCTACGGATCGTTCCTTAGCCGTGTGCGGTGCCCCCCTCCACCATATTCCACCTCGGTCATATCGTCGCGGAGTTTAGGCGAAGCCCTGCGCCGGTAGAACATCATCATCGTCACCATGCCATCGTGCTGACGGAACTCATCCCCGAAGCTTTGCTGGATCGGAGCCCGGGGATCGTCATCGAGCTGAACATGTGCTGAACTCAGAGGTGCCGTACGTTCGGTGCTTGGATCGGTCGGATCGTGAAGACGTACGACTACATCAACCGCGTTGTGCTAACGCTTCCGCTTACGGTCTACGAGGGTACGTGGACAACACTCTCCCCTCTTGTTGCTATGCCATCACCATGATCTTGCGTGTGCGTAGGATTTTTTTTGAAATTACTACGTTCCCTAACACACAGGAGCCAGGCAACCCAGCTTGGCCACGTCTTAAGTCATATTGATGCATATAATGGTGAAGAAAAGACACACATGAAAAAAAGGAAACTCATGTGTGATGGGCAAAAAGCCTTGAGAGTAATTTATATTTAGCTTCCGTATAGGAAGCCCCGAGGTATTGCTTACACACATAGTGCGGCCGGGATAATCCGGGAGTCTGTACTGTATGAAATACTTTGTGTGAAGAGAAAAAGATCGAGAAAGGAAGAGGGAGGGAGTGTTGGAAATATGCCCTAGAGGCAATAATAAAAGGATTATTATTATATTTCCTTGTTCATGATAATTGTCTTTTATTCATGCTATAATTGTATTATCTAGAAATCGTAATACACGTGTGAATACATAGACCACAATACGTCCCTAGTAAGCCTCTAGTTGACTAGCTCGTTGGTCAACAGATAGTCATGGTTTCCTGACTATGGACATTAGATGTCGTTGAGAACGGGATCACATCATTAGGAGAATGATGTGATGGACAAGACCCAATCCTAAGCATAGCACAAGATCGTGTAGTTCATTTTGCTAGAGCTTTTCCAATGTCAAGTATCTCTTCCTTAGACCATGAGATCGTGTAACTCCCGGACACCGTAGGAGTGCTTTGGGTGTACCAAACGTCACAATGTAACTGGGTGACTATAAAGGTGCATTACAGGTATCTTCGAAAGTGTCTGTTGGGTTGACACGGATCGAGACTGGGATTTGTCACTCCGTATTACGGAGAGGTATCACTGGGCCCACTCGGTAGTGCATCATCATAATGAGCTCAAAGTGACCAAGTGTCTGGTCACGGGATCATGCATTACGGTACGAGTAAAGTGACTTGTCGGTAACGAGACTGAACGAGGTATTGGGATACCGACGATCGAGTCTCGGGCAAGTAACATACCGTCTGACAAAGGGAATAGTATACGGGGTTGCTTGAACCCTCGACATCGTGGTTCATCCGATGAGATCATCGAGGAGTATGTGGGAGCCAACATGGGTATCCAGATCCTTCTGTTGGTTATTGACCGAAGAACCGTCTCGGTCATGTCTGCATGTCTCCCGAACCCGTAGGGTCTACACACTTAAGGTTCGGTGACGCTAGGGTTGTATGAATATGAGTATGCAGCAAACCGAATGTTGTTCGGAGTCCCGGATGAGATCCCGAACGTCACGAGGAGTTCCGGAATGGTCCGGAGGTAAAGAAAACTATATAGGAAGTGCTATTTCGGCCATCGAGAAAGTTTCAGGGTCACCCGGTATTGTACCGGGACCACCGAAAGGGTCCCGGGGGTCCACCGGGTGGGGCCACCTATCCCGGAGGGCCCCATGGGCTGAAGAGGGAGGGGAACCAGCCCCTAGTGGGCTGGTGCACCCCCCTTGCCCCCCCTGCGCCTAGGGTTGGAAACCCTAGGTGGGGGGGGGGCGCACCACTTGCCTTGGGGGGCACTCCACCCCCCTGGCCGCCGCCCCCTTGGGAGATTGAATCTCCCAGGGCCGGCGCCCCCCCCTGGGGGCCTATATAAAGGAGGGCAGGGGGGAGGGCAGCCGCACCCAAGTCTTGGCGCCTCCCTCCCCCTGCTACACCTCGTCCTCCTCCCGCAGCAGCTTGGCGAAGCCCTGCCGGAGTTCTGCTGCATCCACCACCACGCCGTCGTGCTGCTGGATCATCATCAACCTCTCCTTTCCCCTTGCTGGATCAAGACGGAGGAGACGTCACGCTGACCGTACGTGTGTTGAACGTGGAGGTACCGTCCGTTCGGCGCTAGGATCTCCGGTGATAGGATCACGACGAGAACGACTACTTCAACCCCGTTCTTTTGAACGCTTCCGCTCGCGATCTACAAAGTGGTATGTAGATGCATCTCTCCTTTCACTCATTGCTTAGATGAACTCATATATGGATCTTGGTTAAACCATAGGAAAATTTTTATTTTCTACAACGTTCCCCAACAGTGGCATCATGAGCTAGGTCTATGCGTAGTTCTCTATTGCACGAGTAGAACACAATTTGTTGTGGGCGTAGATCTTGTCAACTTGCTTGCCGCTACTAGTCTTTTCTTGCTTCAGCGGTATTGTGTGATGAAGCGGCCCGGACCGACCTTACACGTACGCTTACGTGAGACAGGTTCCACCGACTGACATGCACTAGTTGCATAAGGTGGCTAGCGGGTGTCTGTCTCTCCTACTTTAGTTGGAGCGGATTAGATGAAAAGGGTCCTTATGAAGGGTAAATAGAAGTTGACAAAATCACGTTGTGGTTATTCGTAGGTAAGAAAACATTCTTGCTAGAACCCAATTGCAGCCACGTAAAAGATGCAACAACAATTAGAGGACGTCTAACTTGTTTTTGCAGCAATTGTCATGTGATGTGATATGGCCAGAAGTTGTGATGAATGATGAATGATATATTGTGATGTATGAGATCATGTTCTTGTAATAGGAATCACAACTTGCATGTCGATGAGTATGACAACCGGCAGGAGCCATAGGAGTTCTCTTTAATTTTTGTATGGCCTGCGTGTCCTTGAAGAACGCCATGTAAATTACTTTACTTTATTGCTAAACGCGTTAGCCATAGAAGTAGAAGTAGTCGTTGGCGTGACAACTTCATGAAGACACAATGATGGAGATCATGATGATGGAGATCATGGTGTCATGCCGGTGACGAAGATGATCATGGAGCCCCGAAGATGGAGATCGAAGGAGCTATATGATATTGGCCATATCATGTCACTACTATATAATTGCATGTGATGTTTATTATGTTTTATGCATCTTGTTTACTTAGAACGGTGGTAGTAAATAAGATGATCCCTTATAATAATTTCAAGAAAGTGTTCCCCCTAACTGTGCACCGTTGCTAAAGTTCGTCGCTTTGAAGCACCACGTGATGATCGGGTGTTCCTTACGTTCACATAAAACTTTTGCAAAATATGTCTTGTAGATCAAATGGCCAACGCTCATGTCAACATGAACTTCAACGCGTTTCTAGAGAAAACCAAGCTGAAAGATGATGGGAGCAACTATTCGGACTGGGTCCGGAACCTGAGGATCATCCTCATAGCATCCAAGAAAGATTATGTCCTAGATGCACCGCTAGGTGAAGCACCCATCCTAGAGAACCAAGACGTTATGAACACTTGGCAATCACGTGCTGATGATTACTCCCTCGTTCAGTGCGGCATGCTTTACATCTTAGAACCGGGGCTCCAAAAGCGTTTTGAGAAACACGGAGCATATGAGATGTTCGAGGAGCTGAAAATGGTTTTCCAAGCTCATGCCCGGGTCGAGAGATATGAAGTCTCCGACAAGTTCTATAGTTGTAAGATGGAGGAAAACAGTTCTGTCAGTGAGCACATACTCAAAATGTCTGGGTTGCACAACCGCCTGTCCCAGCTGGAGATCAACCTCCCGGACGAGGCGGTCATTGACAGAATCCTTCAGTCGCTCCCACCGAGCTACAAGAGCGTTGTGTTGAACTACAATATGCAGGGGATGGTGAAGACCATTCCTGAAGTATTTTCAATGCTGAAGTCAGCAGAGGTTGAAATCAAGAAAGAACATCAAGTGTTGATGGTCAATAAGACCACTAAGTTCAAGAAGGGCAAGGGTAAGAAGAACTTCAAGAAGGACGGCAAAGATGTTGCCGCGCCCGGTAAGCCAGATGCCGGGAAGAAGTCAAAGAATGGACCCAAGCCTGAGACTGAGTGCTTTTATTGCAAGGGGAAGGGTCACTGGAAGCGGAACTGCCCCAAATACTTAGCGGTCAAGAAGGCCGGCAACACTAAAGGTATATTTGATATACATGTAATTGATGTGTACCTTACCAGTACTCGTAGTAACTCCTGGGTATTTGATACCGGTGCCGTTGCTCACATTTGTAACTCACAGCAGGAGCTGCGGAATAAGCGGAGACTGGCGAAGGACGAGGTGACGATGCGCGTCGGGAATGGTTCCAAGGTCGATGTGTTCGCCGTCGGCACGCTACCTCTACATTTACCTACGGGATTAGTTTTAAACCTCAATAATTGTTATTTAGTGCCAAGTTTCAGCATGAACATTGTATCTGGATCTCGTTTGATACGAGATGGCTACTCATTTAAATCCAAGAATAATGGTTGTTCTATTTATATGAGAGATATGCTTTATGGTCATGCCCCGATGGTCAATGGTTTATTCTTAATGAATCTCGAACGTAATGTTACACATATTCATAGTGTGAATACCAAAAGATGTAAAGTTGATAACGATAGTCCCACATACTTGTGGCACTGCCGCCTTGGTCACATTGGTGTCAAGCGCATGAAGAAGCTCCATGCTGATGGACTTTTAGAGTCTCTCGATTATGAATCATTTGACACATGCGAACCATGCCTCATGGGAAAATGACCAAGACTCCATTCTCCGGAACAATGGAGCGAGCAACCAACTTGTTGGAAATCATACATACCGATGTGTGTGGTCCAATGAGCGTTGAGGCTCACGGAGGATATCTTGTGTTCTCACTCTCACTGATGACTTGAGTAGATATGGGTATGTCTACTTGATGAAACACAAGTCTGGGACCTTTGAAAAGTTCAAGGTATTTCAGAATGAAGTAGAGAATCAACGTGAAGGAAAGATAAAATTCTTACGATCGGATCGTGGAGGAGAATATTTAAGTCACGAATTTGGTACACACTTAAAAAAATGTGGAATCATTTCACAACTCACGCCGCCTAGAACACCTCAGCGTAACGGTGTGTCCGGACATCGTAATCGCACTCTATTGGATATGGTGCGATCTATGATGTCTCTTACCGATTTACCACTATCATTTTGGGGATACGCTCTAGAGACAACTACATTCACTTTAAATAGGGCACCGTCTAAATCCGTTGAGACGACACCGTATGAATTATGGTTTGGGAAGAAACCTAAGCTGTCGTTTCTAAACGTTTGGGGATGCGATGCTTATGTCAAGAAACTTCAACCTGAAAAGCTCGAACCCAAGTCGGAAAAATGCGTCTTCATAGGATACCCTAAGGAAACCATTGGGTATACCTTCTACTTAAGATCCGAGGGCAAGATCTTTGTTGCCAAGAACGGATCCTTTCTGGAAAAAGAGTTTCTCTCGAAAGGAGTAAGTGGGAGGAAAGTAGAACTCGATGAAGTACTACCTCTTGAACCGGAAAGTAGTGCAGCTCAGGAAAACGTTCCTGTGGTGCCTACACCGACTGGAGAGGAAATTAATGATGATGATCAAGGTACTTCTGATCAAGTTGCTACTGAACTTCGTAGGTCCACAAGGACACGTTCCACACCAGAGTGGTATGGCAACCCTGTCCTGGAAATCATGTTGTTAGACAATGGTGAACCTTCGAACTATGAAGAAGCGATGGCGGGCCCAGATTCCAACAAATGGCTTGAAGCCATGCAATCCGAGATAGAATCCATGTATGAAAACAAAGTATGGACTTTGACTGACTTGCCCGATGATCGGTGACAAATGGATCTTTAAGAAGAAGATGGACGCGGATGGTAATATTACCGTCTATAAAGCTCGACTTGTCGCTAAGGGTTATCGACAAGTTCAAGGGGTTGACTATGATGATACTTTCTCTCCTGTAGCGAAGCTGAAGTCCGTCCGAATCATGTTGGCAATTGCCGCATACTATGATTATGAGATATGGCAGATGGACGTCAAAACGGCATTCCTTAACGGGCATCTTAAGGAAGAACTGTATATGATGCAGCCGGAGGGTTTTTTCGATCCTAAGAATGCTAACAAAGTATGCAAGCTCCAGCAATCCATTTATGGGCTGGTGCAAGCATCTCGGAGTTGGAACATTCGCTTTGATGAGATGATCAAAGCGTTTGGGTTTATGCAGACTTATGGAGAAGCCTGCGTTTACAAGAAAGTGAGTGGGAGCTCTGTAGCATTTCTCATATTATATGTAGATGACATACTTTTGATGGGAAATGATATAGAATTCTTGGACAGCATTAAGGCCTACTTGAATAAGTGTTTTTCAATGAAGGACCTTGGAGAAGCTGCTTACATATTAGTCATCAAGATCTATAGGGATAGATCGAGACGCCTCATAGGTCTTTCACAAAGCACATACCTTGATAAGATTTTGAAGAAGTTCAAAATGGATCAATCCAAGAAAGGGTTCTTGCCTGTATTGCAAGGTGTGAGATTGAGCTCAGCTCAATGCCCGACCACGGCAAAAGATAAAGAAGAGATGAGCGTCATCCCCTATGCCTCAGCCATAGGATCTATTATGTATGCCATGCTGTGTACCAGACCTGATGTAAACCTTGCCGTAAGTTTGGTAGGAAGGTACCAAAGTAATCCCGGCAAGGAACACTGGACAGCGGTCAAGAATATCCTGAAGTACCTGAAAAGGACAAAGGACATGTTTCTCGTTTATGGAGGTGACGAAGAGCTCGTCGTAAAGGGTTACGTCGAAGCTAGCTTCAACACAGATCTGGATGACTCTAAGTCACAAACCAGATACGTGTATATGTTGAATGGTGGAGCAGTAAGCTGGTGCAGCTGCAAGCAGAGTGTCGTGGCGGGATTTACATGTGAAGCGGAGTACATGGCAGCCTCGGAGGCAGCGCATGAAGCAATTTGGGTGAAGGAGTTCATCACCGACCTAGGAGTCATACCCAATGCGTCGGGGCCGATCAAACTCTTCTGTGACAACACAGGAGCTATTACCCTTGCCAAGGAGCCCAGGTTCCACAAGAAGACCAGGCACATCAAGCGTCGCTTCAACTCCATCCGTGAAAATGTTCAAGATGGAGACATAGATATTTGCAAAGTACATACGGATATGAATGTCGCAGATCCGTTGACTAAACCTCTCTCGCGAGCAAAACATGATCAACACCAGAACTCTATGGGTGTTCGATTCATCACAATGTAACTAGATTATTGACTCTAGTGCAAGTGGGAGACTGTTGGAAATATGCCCTAGAGGCAATAATAAAAGGATTATTATTATATTTCCTTGTTCATGATAATTGTCTTTTATTCATGCTATAATTGTATTATCCGGAAATCGTAATACACGTGTGAATACATAGACCACAATACGTCCCTAGTAAGCCTCTAGTTGACTAGCTCGTTGGTACACAGATAGTCATGGTTTCCTGACTATGGAGATTAGATGTCGTTGACAACGGGATCACATCATTAGGAGAATGATGTGATGGACAAGACCCAATCCTAAGCATAGCACAAGATCGTGTAGTTCGTTTTACTAGAGCTTTTCCAATGTCAAGTATCTCTTCCTTAGACCATGAGATGGTGTAACTCCCGGACACCGTAGGAGTGCTTTGGGTGTACCAAACGTCATAACGTAACTGGGTGACTATAAAGGTGCATTACAGGTATCTCCGAAAGTGTCTGTTGGGTTGACACGGATCGAGACTGGGATTTGTCACTCTATATTACGGAGAGGTATCACTGGGCCCACTCGGTAGTGCATCATTATAATGAGCTCAAAGTGACCAAGTGTCTGGTCACGGGATCATGCATTATGGTACGAGTAAAGTGACTTGCTGGTAACGAGACTGAACGAGGTATTGGGATACCGACGATCGAGTCTCGGGCAAGTAACATACCGTCTGACAAAGGGAATAGTATACGGGGTTGCTTGAACCCTCGACATCGTGGTTCATCCGATGAGATCATCGAGGAGTATGTGGGAGCCAACATGGGTATCCAGATCCCGCTGTTGGTTATTGACCGGAGAACCGTCTTGGTCATGTCTGCATGTCTCCCGAACCCATAGGGTCTACACACTTAAGGTTCAGTGATGCTAGGGTTGTATGAATATGAGTATGCAGCAAACCAAATGTTGTTCGGAGTCCCGGATGAGATCCCGGACGTCACGAGGAGTTCCGGAATGGTCCGAAGGTAAAGAAAACTATATAGGAAGTGCTGTTTCGGCCATCGGGAAAGTTTCGGGGTCACCCGGTATTGTACCGGGACCACCGGAAGGGTCCCGGGGGTCCACCGGGTGGGGCCACCTATTCCGGAGGGCCCCATGGGCTGAAGAGGGAGGGTAACCAGCCCCTAGTGGGCTGGTGCGCCCCCCTTGGGCCCCCCTGCGCCTAGGGTTGGAAACCCTAGGTGGGGGGGGCACCACTTGCCTTGGAGGGCACTCCACCCCCCTGGCCGCCGCCCCCTTGGGAGATTGAATCTCCCAGGGCCGGCGCCCCCCTGGGGGCCTATATAAAGGAGGGCAGGGGGGATGGCAGCCGCACCCAAGTCTTGGTGCCTCCCTCCCCCTGCTACACCTCGTCCTCCTCCCGCAGCAGCTTGGCGAAGCCCTGCCGGAGTTCTGCTGCATCCACCACCACGCCGTCGTGCTGCTGGATCATCATCAACCTCTCCTTTCCCCTTGCTGGATCAAGACAGAGGAGACGTCATGCTGACCGTACGTGTGTTGAATGCGGAGGTGCCGTCCGTTCGGCGCTAGGATCTCCGGTGATAGGATCACGATGAGAACGACTACTTCAACCCCGTTCTTTTGAACGCTTCCGCTCGCGATCTACAAAGTGGTATGTAGATGCATCTCTCCTTTCACTCGTTGCTTAGATGAACTCATAGATGGATCTTGGTGAAACCGTAGGAAATTTTTTATTTTCTGCAACGTTCCCCAACAGGGAGCATAATAAAAAAGGAGGAGGTAAGGAGACAAACACTGAGTTCGGCGCTAGGCGTAGAATCTCCGGAGTCTGGCCGCGTTCCATGGGTTCGGCTCGAGTCTGTTATCGGACGCATTACGTAAGCGGTACGCTCCTCCGGTGAGAACTTGGTCGATGACGAAGGGGCCTTCCCACTTGGGTCTGAGCTTGTCCTTCTTCTTCTCCGGTAAGCGTAGAACAAGTTCACCAATATTATAAGTTTTGGCCTGTACTTCTCTGCTTTGGTATCGTCGAGCCTGTTGCTGATAGAATGTAGAACGGGCCTTAGCGATATCGCGCTCCTCCTCCAGGGCGTCCAAGTTATCCTGCCGATCTAACTCGGCTTCCTTCTCTTCGTACATATGTACGCGTGGCGAATCATGTATTATGTCGCAAGGTAGTACTGCTTCCGCACCGTACACCATAAAAAATGGTGTATATCCAGTGGTGCGATTCGGCGTGGTCCGCAGCCCCCAGAGTACGGAGTCGAGCTCCTCGACCCAATGAGTATCTGACTCTGTCAAGGATCACACTAGTCTGGGTTTGATACCACTCATGATGAGACCGTTTGCCCGTTCGACCTGGCCATTTGTTTGTGTATGGTAGACGGAAGCATAGTCAAGCTTAATGCCCATTTTGCCGCAACAAGATTTCACCTCATCGGCCATGAAATTTGATCCATTATCGGTGATGATGCTGTGGGGGACATCGTATCGGTGTACGACCCCGGATATGAAGTCGATTACTGGTCCGGATTCGGCCGTTTTCACTGGTTTGGCTTCTATCCATTTGGTGAACTTATCTACCATGACCAATAAGTATTTTTTCTTGTGGCTTCCCCCTTTAAGGGGTCCAACCATATCCAGCCCCCAGACCGCAAAGGGCCAAGTTATGGGGATTGTTTGGAGAGCGATAGGGGGCATATGACTCTGATTGGCAAAGAGCTGGCAACCGACGCAATGTTGGACAAGGTCATGTGCGTCTGGTCGGGCCGTCGGCCAATAGAAACATGTACGGAAGGCCTTGCTGACTAGTGCTCGAGCCGCAGCGTGGTGCCTGCCCAGCCCGGCGTGGATTTCAGCCAGGAGCTGCCGCCCTTCCTCTTCGGAGATGCACCTTTGGAGCACTCCGGTAGTACTTTTCTTATAGAGTTCTCATTCATGGACTTTGTAAGCTTTAGAGCGCCGGACAATGCAGCGTGCTTCATTTTGGTCTTCAGGGAGCTCCTGCCTATTTAGGTAGGCCAAGAAAGGCTCAGTCCACGAGGCGATAACAGCCATTATTTCGTGGGCTGAAGATGTTATTTCGGTGGTAGAACCTCCGACTATGTCTGATAGTTCGGAATCTAGGGATGTATTCGGATCCATGCTGGTATTGCCGGACTCCCCTTCCCATACCACGGATGGTTTGAACAGCCTTTCCAGGAATATGTTAGGTGGGACGGGGCCGCGTTTAGCGTCGATGCGTGCAAGGACATCTGCCGCTTGATTGTTTTCTTGAGCCACATGGTGGAATTCGAGCCCCTTGAACCGAGCTGGCATTTTAAGGACAACATTGTGATAAGCCGCCATTTTCGGATCCTTGGCATCAAAGTCTCCATTTATTTGTGATATTGCGAGGTTTGAATCCCCGCGCACCTCTAGGCGTTGAATGCCCATAGAGACTGCCATCCGAAGACCGTGCAACAAAGCCTCATATTCGGCTGCATTGTTGGAGTCTGTGTATAATATCTGGAGGACGTATTGGACCGTGTCTCCGGTGGGAGACGTCAGGACTACCCCTGCTCCCATTCCAGCCAGCATTTTAGAACCGTCGAAGTGCATGATCCAGTTAGAGTATGCGTCGTACTCTTTAGGGAGTTCGGCTTCCGTCCATTCAGGGGCAAAGTCAGCTAATACTTGCGACTTGATAGCCCGCCGAGGCTTGAATATCATGTCGAACGGAAGGATCTCAATGGACCATTTAGCGATCCGGCCTATGGCATCGCGGTTGTTTATTATATCGTTTAGTGGTACTTCGGAGGCCACCATAATCGAACACTCTTGAAAGTAGTGTCGTAGCTTTCGGGATGCCATGAAGACCGCGTATGCTATTTTTTGATAGTGTGGGTATCGGGATTTTCATGGGGTGTGGACCATGGATACGTAATAAACCGGCTTCTGTAGCGGGAATTTGTATCCGTCAACCTCTCGTTCGATGACGAGTACTGCGCTGACGACTTGATGTGTTGCAGCTATGTACATCAGCATATGTTCGCCTATATTTGGTGCTGTTAGGACTGGATTATTGGCCAATAAGGTCTTTATTTCATCGAGTCCAGCCGCGGCTGCATCCGTCCACACGAAGTGTTCGGTGCACCGAAGAAGGCGGTAAAGGGGAAATGCCTTTTCTCCTAACCTAGAGATAAAGCGGCTCAAAGCAGCCACGCATCCAGCTAGTTTCTGGATGTGTTTGAGGCCTGTTGGTATAGCCAACTGCAACAAAGCTCGGATTTTTGCCGCATTAGCTTCAATTCCTCTATTGGAAACGATGAAGCCCAGCAGTTTTCCAGAGGGGACGCCAAAAACGCATTTCTCCTGATTCAGCTTGATGTCGTATGTTCGTAGGTTGTCGAACGTAAGCGTCAAGTCATCTATTAGGGTTTCAACGTGTCTTATTTTTATGACTACGTCGTCCACGTATGCCTCCACTGTTTTGCCGATTTGCTTTTCCAGGCATGTTTGAATCATGCGTTGATAGGTTGCTCCGGCATTCTTGAGGCCGAAAGGCATAGTGTTGAAGCAGAAAGGGCCATATGGTGTTATGAAAGCTGTTGCAGCTTGGTCGGGCTCTGCCATCTTTATTTGATGGTATCCAGAGTATGCGTCAAGGAAACACAGCGAGTCGTGTCCTGATGTGGCATTGATGATCTGATCGATGCGAGGGAGGGGAAAGGGATCCTTGGGGAAAGCCTTGTTAAGGTCTTTGAAGTCGACGCACAAGCACCAGGTTTTGTCCTTCTTTGGTACCATTACCAAGTTCCCCAGCCAATCCGGATGTTTAATATCTCTGATGAATCCGGCCTCAAGTAGCTTGGCTAGCTCCTCCCCCATGGCTTGCCGTTTGGGATCTGAAAATCGCCTTAGGGTCTGTTTGACGGGTTTGTATCCCTTTAGTATGTTAAGGCTGTGTTCGGCCAATTCTCACGGGATGCCCGGCATGTCCGATGGGTGCCAGGCGAAAATGTCCCAATTCTCGCGTAAGAAATCTCGCAGTGCAGCGTCCATAGTAGGGCTTAACTGTGTCCCGATGGAGGCTGTCTTCGTGGGGTCCGTAGGGTGGACTTGGAATTTGACTATCTCATCTGCGGGTTTAAATGAGGTGGACTTGGGTCGTTTGTCGAGTATCACGTCGTCCCTGTCCACGGTGGCGCGCAGTGTTGTTAATTCTTCTGCTGCCAGGGCTTCGGACAGTGCTTCCAAGGCTAGTGCTGCGGTTTTGTTTGCGGCGCGGAGTGCAACGTCCAGATCACTAGCTAGAGTGATGATTCCATTGGGTCCGGGCATTTTAAGCTTCATGTACCCGTAATGGGGTAAAGCTTGAAAGCTTGCAAACGCGTCCCGCCCTAGAAGGGCCTGGTATCCGCTGCTGAAAGGGGCCACTTGGAATACAATTTCTTCGGACCTGTAATTCTCTGGGGTGCCGAATACCACATCGAGTGTGATTTTCCCTGCACACCGTGCCTCCCGACTAGGGATAATTCCCCTGAAGTTTGTGCCGCTTTGCTCAATGCGGCCTTTATCAATTTCCATCTTCTTGAGTGTTTCTTCGTAGATCAGGTTTAATCGGCTTCCGTCGTCCATGAGCACTTTAGTGAGCCGAAAGCCGTCCACTATTGGGCTAATGACCAAAGTGGCTGGTGCCCGGACGGTCTGGAATTGGGATTCGTCACTGGCATTGAAAGTTATAGCAGTGTCGTTCCATGGATTTACTTTTAGCACATGGCAGATTTCTGCAGAGCTTCGATGAGCTTTCTTGCGACTATTGTTTGAGGCGAAAGTCTCGAAGACTGTTAGTACCGTATTGTGTTCCTTGGCGGGATGTTGTTCGGCTTTATGGCTCTCGAGGAGATCCTCGCCACTTTTAGCTACCTGTCGGAGTATCCAACATGC
The DNA here is from genome assembly GCF_002162155.2 of Triticum dicoccoides. Classification (NCBI taxonomy): domain Eukaryota; kingdom Viridiplantae; phylum Streptophyta; class Magnoliopsida; order Poales; family Poaceae; genus Triticum; species Triticum dicoccoides. The sequence goes on along the minus strand of NC_041387.1, from coordinate 44,074,424 downwards.
CCTAAGGCTATGGGTTTGTGTTGCATCCTGCGTAATGTGAAGCTTACATGGCCCATTGAGCCATCCTTCCAATACAGTTCCACGCCCTGGGGCGGGTTTTGGTTTCTTGGGAATTGAATTGGTCGACTTACGAGAGTTCGACCGTTTAGTTCGGACCAAGGTTCTGGTGAGGGCCGTACTATCCCAAAATTTTGTTTGGGTTTTCCAGGCGCTTTCCATCGCACAGTACTTCTGTACTATGGTCGCTAAGTCCGCAAAGTGTGCTATGTCACGGCGGCTTATAGCATTAAGGAGTCCTTTGTTCGTGCAGTTTTTGCAGAAAAGTGAGACTACGTCCTCCTCGTGGAAGTCCCCGACCTTGTTAAGCGCAAGGAGGAATCTGTCCCAGTAACGGTGTACCGTCTCTAGGGGCTCTTTCCTGATGCAGGAGAGACGGTTTAAGTCCGAGCGAGTGTCGTTGGCTGAATCCGAATATTGATCCGATCTGACACCCGGGGGCATGGAAGGTTCCGAGCCCGACAGTTCGGGGTCCGGAGCGTCACCCAATCTGTTCGGCCCAATGCCCGACTCTAAGTCCGGGACTCGGGTTATGTCTTCCTTTGAGTAGGTGTTTGGCTTACTGAGTTCGGTGATCCGGACATAATTCGTCCTCAAAGTTGAGGGGCGACCCGCGTGTGGTTCTTCCACTACCGCTATCTCATGGGTGGCCGGCGGGGATCTAATGTCCCTCTGGTCGGGTTTAAGCCCAATCTGGTCGTAGTCCGTAGCGACTCCCAAAGCGGCGATGCGATCCAAGAGCTCATTAAGAGAGGAGAGCTCTATCGGATCCATCTGTTCGGCAAGCTCCAAATTGATGCGGAGGTTATGCGTGATGAACTGAGAGGCCATTGTTGGCGCGACAGCCAATGGGGCGGCCATAATGAAGCCGCCAAGTCGGAGGGTCTGACCTACAGCCAGCGTTCTTCTAGAGATGATGTCGTCCTTGACAACGAGACAAGCCATCAAGCCTTGCAGCGACGACACAGAGGAACTCTCAATGAAAGCACCAATGTCGGTGTCAAAACTGGCGTATCTCGGGTAGGGGGTCCCGATCTGTGCGTCTTAAGCTGATGGTAACAGGAAGCAAGGGACACAATGTTTACCCAGGTTCGGGCCCTCTCGATGAAGGTAAAACCCTACTTCCTGCTTGATTAATATTAAAGATATGAGTAGTACAAGAGTAGACCCACCACGAGATCGTAGAGGCTAAACCCTAAGAGCTAGCCTATAATGGTATGATTGTAATTGTGATCGGCCTTCTAAGGACAATCCTCTCCGTTTATATAGACACCGAAGAGGGCTAGGGTTTACATGGAGTCGGTTACAAGGAAGGAAGTATAATATCCGGATCACCAAGCTTGTCCTCCACGCTAAGGAGAGTCCCATCCGGACACGGGCCGAAGTCTTGAGTCTTGTATCTTCATGCGTCAATAGTCCGGACGATGTATACAGTCCGGCTATCCGGATACCCCCAAATCCAGGACTCCCTCAATCGCGCCCGGCAAAGATGAACATGCCCTCATCTACTCCGAAGGGAGACCACCATGATCAAACCCTCCTTCTTCAATTCCGAAGGGGACCCCTGCCCGTCGCCCTGGATCGAAGGGCGCCGGACCGTCGCAAATTGAAGCAGCTCACCCTAGAGAAAAGAGCGGTAGAGATGCTGTGGCACCTTGGGAGATACTCAGCGTGACCAACCCACTGTGCAAGATCACCAGGAGAAGAACCTCACCGCAGCTCAATGGTCCATACACAAAGAAATGAAGTTGTTTAAGGACGAGGGAACAAAAGAAACAAACGCAGAATTGATAAACAATTGGAGCTTCTACGAGATTAGAGCTCAAAAACTTATAATCCATGTCCGAACGCCCACGCCGTGCAGCTGCACACAGGGGAGAGGAACCCTATCCCCTCCCCCAACCATGGCAACCCACAAGTGAACCTACGGACCGCCACATGGAGCTAATCTTGCGAATCCCAGCGAAATCGGCAACTGCGATGTCACTGCGCGCCGGAGAACCGCATCCAAGTGCCAACGCACACCCCAACTCGCCCAAGACGACACCTTTAGGAAGGTGACGGCGCAAGCCAAGCCGCTGCCGCCCAGACCAGAGCTGGCTGAGGTTTTCACCCGGGTATGAGAGGGGAAGAAGATGGAAATGAACCTCGACGGCGCCTCAAAGAAGGGGAATGGCGCCAGCAGGCGTCGCCACCATCGTGACCGGAGCCACCGACCAAAGATTTCTCCCAGTCCGAGCACGCAAACTCCGGCATCCCCACCTTCAACGGATACGGCGGCCGGCGGCCGCCACGACCCAGATCCAGAGGGGAAAAGGCATAGGAAGGAGAGGAAGAGGCCTCCAGATCTGACACGCAGCCAGGGGCACCAGGCCACCCACTGTGACCCTCGCCCTGCGCCTCCACCACTCGCCGCCCGCGCAGCCAAGGAGGGAGGAGGAGCACCAGCGAACGCCGCTCGCCGTAGAGACAGCGCCGCCGCACCATCCGAGGTTGTTGCCTCGGCTACGAGAGCCCTCCGCGCGGAGATGGAGCAGCACGGCCTCGCCGCCACCTTCCTTGGACGCCGCACGGACTATGCCGGCGACCCCTCTGGCGGCGGCGAGGAGGGAAAGGGGAGGGGAAGGAGGCTTGGCGGCTAGGGTTTTCTTGCCGCCCTCGTCGCCCCGAGCGGAGCGAAGCGGGGGCCTTTTTTCCTCTCCCTTCTCTCCTCTCAAGCTGAAAATCTTTAGCTGGCTGCTGCACCTCCTGTACTCTGGGTACTTTCGCTTAGCTGTTGTACTTGACTGCATGTTATTCGCCTTATATACATCTTAAGAGCAACTCCAACGCAGCACCCAAATTATCCGCCTGCGTTCATTTAGATCGGTGCGGACAAAAATATGGACGCTCAATGCACGACCCAAACCAAAATGTGTTTGCTTCGTGTCCACATCGACGCATGACACCTCGCGCGTCTTCTCGGTGTCTGCCGCGTCCCCACCTGGCGGTCGTCCAACTACCCACGGTGTCAGCTTAATTTATGACCTCGGCCCCACACTTCAGTGATGGCGGTCGTCCTTTTTTAAGCCGAGCGCCCCCGGTCCCCATCTCGCCACCCTCTACCCCCCCTGGTCGGCGGCAACCCTAGCCACCTAGCCACCTGCAAGATGGGCTTCTTCTCTGGCAACGACAAAGGCAAGGGCAAGGCCCCCGCCACCCCTCTCCCCGCCTCCACCGGCCCCGACGTCGACGAGGAGGGCGCCTGGGGCAGCACGCCGCCTTGTAGTTTACTTTTTTAATGTTTAATTAATGTAATGTGGACGTGTGGACTCTCCCTGGCCTTCGTGGCCGGCTTTAATGTTTAATTAATGTATGTTTTTTCGAAATATTTCTGTTCTTTTTTTAGCGCGATGTCAAAATGGGTCGGGCTAGCGTTGGGCGCATACGCCGACCCAAATGTGAAAGCGGACGTGGGCGCATACGCCAACCCAAATGCGAAAGCGGACGTGGGCGTCCACCGGGCCGACCCAAATGTATAAAAAGCTCACAAAATCGCTGTTCTTTTGGGTCGACGCGTTGGAGTTGCTTTAAGGAAACGCAACTCGATGATTCGACGTGTTCTGCGCAGAGACAAAGAGTTTGTTGTGGAGACGAGGAGAGGGGGGACTGGCTTAAAGAGCTGCTTCAAGTGCTGGGGCTGCATTTGCAGGTCTGCGTAAAAGCACAAAGGTCCCAGAAATAGATGCCTCGCACACTAGCAAAGGCTAGCTAGTTTCCGGTTTTACCTTCTACACAAAACAAGATCGCAATTGGTAGCGATATATACCGGCTCCGTTTTTATTTACTTTGTATATTAGTTTTATCTATAGTCAAACTTTATGAACTTTGACCATATTTATAAAAATCACATTAGATTCATCATCAAATACTCTCTCCGTCCCAAAATAAATGTCTCAAGCTTAGTACAACTTTATACTAAAGTTAGTACAAAGTTGAGACACTTATTTTGGAACGGAGGGAGTATGTTTTTACATCATATAGATTTGTTATTATAAATGTTCACATTGTTTTGTAGAAACTGGACCAAACTTTATCAAATTTGACTTGGATCAAACTAATATGGGGAGTGAATAAAAATGGAGGGGGAAATGCTTAGAACCATGACACAAGCCAGCTTGTCTACTTTCTTTGACCTATTAGTTTCATGCATACAAGATTATTCGCTTTTTTGAACGAATTGAGACGATTGATTACAGAGAGTCTCAATCTCAAGCAGATATGGCGCCTTATTTCCCGAAAGATGACTTGGTCAAACGGCCCACGACCTAAGCTAGTACCAAATGAGAAATGATGAATAAAATGGTCCTTGGTGCAATGCAAATAAATTCCCGTTTATGTCAAATAAAATGGTCCTCGGCCGAGCTGAACTGGTCCTTAACAGGATTCAAGTTTTTCTGGCGCGAAACCCTCAACTGTTTCTGGTCCGAGTCCTGGCGCTCGATCCAGTCAAGATATATATGGGCTCGTCTCCATGATTCACCAACCTACCGTCATCAACTCTCGAGGAGACACGCCATGTGCGTTGCATGCGCCGTTGCCACGTCGCTCCGTAATTTGACAATTTCTCTTCAGCCGCGACCATTCCTGCTAGTGGTACTACGGTTCAGTATATGCCCTAAGGGCAAGTCTAACGACAACCCGCAAATTTTCTTCCGCATTAGTTCACGAAAGAGGGACTAGTTCATAAGCACGGATGCGGAAGCACGAATGAGGAAGGACGACATCCAAATTTAGCCGTAACATCCGGCCTTCCTTTTCCCCCAAAGTTCGTACGATCAAATAGCCGCATACAAAAGATACAAACGTTCAAATAGCCGCATATGTAGCACTAGTTTAAATTTTAAAAAGTTCAAATATTACATCCCAACATTGTTGTCCCCTTTAACCATCCACTGATATTCAATCAGATCTTCCTTCAACTGCTCATGAGTTGGTCGATACCGATTTGTTGATGCATTTGAATAAACTCTTTAAATGTGGTCGGATTCTGGGCCGGAAGTTGGATTGGATCACCCATGTTCTCAAATTCCAGTGCTGCGGCAACATCATCACCCTCATCCTCGATTATCAAGTTGTGCTTGATCACGCAACATGTCATCACCTCCGACAAGGTTTTCAGATCCCATTCTTTAGCAGGTCCACGAACAACTGCAAAACGGACCTGCAGAACCCTAAATTCTCTCTCGACATCCTTTCTAGCTACTTCTTATCTTTGGGCAAAGTGAGTCTTTTTCTAGTCAACTGGATTTGAGATAGTGCTGACAAAGGTAGCCCATGAAGGATAGATACCGTCAACCAGATAGTAGGACATATTGTACTCATGCCCATCGGGGGGCAAAGTAGTCGGCCATCAGTGTCAAATGCACGCGCGACAGTTGTGGTTGAGCACTCAATGACCCTTGATCGAGCCCTTGAAATTCAGAACATGCTCCTTCACATGCTCCACGTCTTCAAGGACCGCCTGCATTATCGCCGTCTCATCGGAGTACTCCTTCTCGTCTGACGAGTCGTCCGACGACTCAACATACTGCTCGTATATATACTCCAAATCGGAATCCATTGCTAGAAAGAAGGGACAACTGTTTTTAGCTCCGACGATTCATCAAACAGTTGTCGGGCATGGTGAGAATAGCAGTAGCGGATGGTACCTGACGGGGCGGTCGGAGGACAGGGGTTGAACTAAGACGAAGGAGAAGCGTGGTGGAGCCCTGCTGGAGCACCGGAGGTGCCGGAGACGTAGAGTTCGGGTAGGGGTGTGGCATGGTGACCGGGGTGGTGGAGTGGGGTGAAGTCAAGAGAGAAAGAATGAAGGAGAGAAAATGGGGACAATGGAGTCGCGGGGTCCAGGGAGGGTTTTGGGTGGGCCCGGGGTATCGGAGTCCTACGTTTCACGTGGCCGGGCTCCCGCAAAGCTCTCCTACTTTTGTCGCTGGTTTGCGGGAGAAATCGTGTCCGGACCGCCCCATGGATCAGTACAAGCACGCGTTGGTTGGCTTCCGCGGTCCGGACATCACAGTCTAGATGGTTGCAGGAGGTTTACGAGTACGCCGTGGAGATGCCCTAAGAGGTGCAGTGTCGCCGCCATCAATTGGTCGCCTGCGGCTGTCTACGTCCGCCTGCTTGGTAGTACTCCCTCTCTCTCAGTTTATAGGGCATGCGCGTACCCCTAGGTCGTCAATTTGACCAACCTAATACAAGTCATATATTATAAAAAATATACCAATAAAAACTTCAGATGTTCTATTTTCAAACAGTATAATTTTTGTGTTATATAGTTTATATTAGCATGATAAAATTGGCAATCTAGGTATACGTAGAGGACTTGTAAACTGAGACAGAGAAAGTACGTCGTACGGCGGAATGATTGCATTTGGAATATGGAGCCAGGGCCAGGGCGTATTGAAGCTGCGCATAAACCGTCCGTCCACGGGACAAGACAACGCCATCAACGTCTTCAAGTGCTCCCAGCTAGAGCTAGCCCCAGGTCAAAACGTATGTATGTGGCAGCTGGTTCCACCGTCCTGCATCTCGGTTGGGAGGACGCAACGCTCTCCAATCGATCGAAATTCTTCGTCCACGAAGTTACACCTCATCGTTTCTGCACGATCTCCATGTTAATCGCACAGCTCCATGCATGGACCATAGTGTGCCTTTATTTCTCGTGGCAGATCGGTTGCGACGTCAAGATCTGCTTCCGCTCATTGACAAGTTCTCGGATAAATTGAAGGGGTGGAAGCCGAGGATGCTAGCTGCTGCGGGCCGCCTGACTCTAACTCGCTCGGTACTCATGGCCTTGCCTATTCATCTGATGGCTGTGCTTCCCATGCCGGCATGGGCCATTAAGATCATTAACAGGCGATGTCGAGGGTTTATATGGAAAGGGGAGGAGGAGATCAATGGTGGCCGTTGTCTGATGCCTTGGTCTAGAGTTTGTTTGCCTCTCGAGGTGGGAGGGCTCGGTATTATTAACTTGAAGTGGTTCGGCTTCGCTCTAAGATGCAAGTGGCCTTGGTTACATTGGGACTCCGAAGAGAGACCGTGGCAGCTGATCCAAGATGCAACGGAGAAGGAGGTGCAGGCCATGTTCTCCGCGGCCTGTCACATCAGCTTGGGTGACGGCGAGTCCGCGAGGTTCTGGACGGATAACTGGCTCCCTGATGGCCGTTCAATTGCTGAGTTGGCTCCAGCTTTGCTCTCCTTTGTCAAGAACAAAAATAGATCTGTAAGTGAGGCCTTGCAAGACAGGGCCTGGATCAGCGACATATCTGGAGGTTTGTCTCTCATGGCCATGGGCCAATACCTGAGGGTCTGGGATCTTATTCAAGACACTTCATTAACCAGGGGAACGAGGGATCGGCCGATTTGGAAATTGACACATGACCTGCAGTTTTCGGTGAAGAGTGCATATCAGATGTTCTTCTTAGGGAACACTCGGTTTGCTTGTTATAAGCCAATCTGGAAATCCAAAGCGCCGCCACGCTGCAAGTTTTTTATGTGGCTTGCTGTTCATAGAAGGTGTCTGACGGCTGATAATTTAGAAAGAAGGAACTGGACATCCAACGGAGTTTGTCCCCTGTGTTCCTCTGAACCTGAAACTTGCTCGCACTTATTTGTTCACTGCAGTTTCAGTATTCAGGTTTGGGCGAGGTTCAGCGATTGGGCACGAGCTGATTTTCAGACTCCTGATCTCAACTTCAGCACCACGGAAGACTGGTGGTTGAAGGCTAGGGCGGGGATCCCCAAGCAAATGAGGCGTAATTTTGACACTATGGCCATCCTTCTTCATTGGAGGATCTGGAAGGAAAGAAATGCAAGGATCTTCGACAATGCGGCGAGCACTCCTGACAGGGTTCGGGACCTGTTCTTGGAAGATATACACATATGGAGATCAGCCGGCTGTATCAGCGACTTGGCGACATAAGCCTAGTCTGTTCTGTATCTCATTGGCCACTACTCGTGCGGCGAGAACGAGGGTCGAGCCTATCTGGAAGCTGGCGAAGGATAATCAGTTCTCTACCTAGATGTAGTCCTGGTAACGGACTGATTATAACGCTCTCTGTCTCTCCTGCGTTGACGAGCTTGTGTTCTTTTGGGTTTCAGCTCTAGTTCTTCTAGGCTGTTTCCCATGTTGTATTCTTTTCCTTCAATCTAATAAAGTACTGCCATTGGCCCTTCGATATTTCTCGTGGCAGCTCGCGTGCACTCCAGTAGTAGTAGCAGTGCCGCGGTAGCGGCATGAGCACACAGCACTCACCGTTCTTACCTTTTCGGGAACCAACGTTTTACTCGCCAAAAGTTCCATTTCTGTCGTAAAATGTTTCTGCTGAGAGCTCGCCTGATGAATTAGTTCCATCACAGGATTTATGCTAGGAAACCTACTCTCGAATTCCCTTCTTCCTCGTACTGCAGTCGATCGACAAGTGTGACGTGCGAGCCTTGATCGCGATTTAACAAGTGTTAATCGCAGTTTACTGGTACTACTGCTGGTGCACTTCGGCATCGGGATTGATAACTAAACATGGTCTTATCCAAACGACGGCTAATAAACCTGCCAGCTTCACGTGGTCGAGGCTTGTTTACTCTCTCTCTCTCTCTCTCTAATCGAGGCTTGTTTTTATTTTTGCGTGAGAAATAATCGAGGCTTGTGCCACTCTCTGTATAGTTCTCTCTCTCTCTTTCCTAAACAGTGATCTTTATTTATTCAGGACACACTACAACATTAGAGCTTGAAGTTTAAAACTTAGACTAGAAGGGTTGGACGCGCTTTGCCACGACGTTGGTGTTGTTGGGTTTCTTTAAAAAACTCACTCTATTTTAATATATATGGTGTATAATTTTCTTGGAAAGTCAATTCTTTTAAATTTGACCAAATTTATAGAAAGATATAACAAAATCCATAATATCAAATCGGTATTGATAGATTCGTCATGAAATGGGTTTCCATACTTTTTTGTTAATATTGTGGATGTTGATATTTTTGCTCGGAACTTGGTAAAAGTTAAAGAAGTTTGATTTTCCAAAAAACTAATACACCTTATATTTTGCAACTTATGGTATATTTTGTTTGGCGGGTTTGGGAGATGATGGAGTGTGTTTATTTTTATTTATAATGCAACCATTTGATGGGACTTTTGTATTGTGGTCTGTTTTATCTACTAACCAATGTATATTTATGTGGGGAAATTCCACATTGATGGTTGCATGTACTATAATTGTGCTACATTATCACATGATGGCTTTCTTTTTTCTAGGTGGTGCGAGGGTGCATCATATTAATATGTTTTTATATGTTGTTGCTGCTGATTGATTTGAAAAATCATTGACCGATCAAATCGTAAACCAAATCCAAAATCGAATACCTCAACTAAATAAATAAATTCAAAATTAGACAACATATGGGATTTAAAGAATTGGATGGGAGAGCTTCTTAAGAAATTGTTGACTCGGTCAAAATCGGTGACCCCAATTTTAAATTGAAGACCTAAATTAATTGTGAGCTTAAAAATTATGAAGCATAATGTATAGTATAAAATAATTGAATGAGAGAGCTTTGAGAAATTCTTAACCCGGTCAAAATCGGGTGACCCAATTCTAAATAGAAGACCTAAATTAATTGTGAGACCTTAAAAATTGTGAAGCATAGGGTATAGCATAAAAGAATTAAATGAGAGAACTTTGCGAAATTGTTGACCCAGTCAAAACCCGTTGACCAAATTTCAATTGGAGACCTGAATTGAATATTTATTTATAATACAACGATTTGATGGGACTTTTGTAGTGTGGTACGTGTTATCTGCTAACAAATGTGTATTTATGTGGGGAAATTCCGCATTGATGGCAGCATGTATTATAATTGTGCTACATTATCATATGATGGCTTTCTTTTTTCTAAGTGGTGGGAGGATACATGGTATTAATATGTTTTTATATGTTGTTTGCTGCTGATTGATTTAAAAATCATTGACCGAACAAAACGTAAACCAAATCCAAAATTGAATACCCCAACTAAATAAAAAAGATTCAAAATTAGAAAACATATGGGATTTAAGGAATTGGATGGGAGAGCTTCCTACAAAAATGTTGACCCAGTCAAAATTGGATGACCCTAATTCTAAACTGAAGACCTAAATTAATAGTGAGCTTAAAAATTATGAAGCATAGTGTATAGTATAAAAAATTTGAACGAGAGAACTTTGAGAAATTGTTGACCCGATCAAAATCGGGTGACCAATTCTAAATTGAAGACCTAAATTAATTGTGAGGTTCTAAAAATTATGAAGCACAGGGTATAGTATAAAAGAATTAAATGAGAGAACTTTGAGAAATTGTTGACCCGGTCAACATCGGATGACCAAATTCCAATTGAAGACCTCAATTGAATGTGGGCTCTCCAAAACTAGGGAGCCTAGTGTTATAGAGTATTTTGAAGAGGTAGTCTCATTGTACAAGCAGAAAGATTGTTTTCTACATCTGGACAATGTACTTTTTTTTGCGAGAACAATGTACTTGGCTCCAAGTGATAAAACTATAGAGATGTAGAGCAGTATCCATTTTTACTTCTCAACTTAACTAATAATAATTTTCTTGTTGTGCTATATTTGTCATCCCAATGAAAATATATAAATATAAATAACCAAGAACCTTGGAACCATGTAGATGTTGGAAACGTTGCATGGAAAACAAAAAAAATGTGTACACACACGCAATGATCTATCCATGAAGATGCATAGCAACGAGGGGGAGAGTGTGTCTACGTACCCTCGTAGACCATAAGCGGAAGCGTTTCACGACACGGTTGATGTAGTCGAACTTTCTTCGCGCTCCACCGATCGAGTACGGAACGTACGACACCTTCGAGTTCTGCACACGTTCAACTCGGTGACGTCCCTCGTCTTCTTGATCCAGCAAGACGTCGAGGTAATAGATGAGTTCTGTCAGCACGACGACATGGTGACGGTGATGGTGAAGTGATCCTTGCAGGACTTCACCTAAGCACCGTGAGAATATGACCGGGGGTGTAAACTGTGGAGGGGGG
>NC_041387.1:44013895-44063061 GCF_002162155.2 Triticum dicoccoides | reverse complement strand
ATAGGTGGGAGGGAGAGGGGAGGCAGCCAGGAGGCGCCCAAGTAGGCCGAATCCTACCTAGGGTCTCCCCATGGCTGGCGCCCCCTGCCTTATTTGCCGGAGGGGGAAGGAAATAGGAGGGAGGAGGGAAGGAAGGGGGAGGCCGAATCCCCCCTTTCCTTCTCCCTTCCCCTCTTTCCTTCTCCTCTGGTTCGACCCATATGGGGGGGTGCACCGGCCCCTTGTGGCTGGTGCGTTTCCCTTCTTGGCCCATAAGGCCCATATCTTTTGCCGGGGGTGCCCGGAACCCCTTCCGGTGACCCTATGTACCCGGTACCCTCCGAAACACTTCCAGTGTCTGAATACTATCATCCTATATATCAATCTTTCTCGACCATTTCGAGACTCCTCGCCATGTCCGTGATCTCATCCGGGACTCCGAACAACATTCGGTCACCAAATCACGTAACTCATATATTACAATATCGTCACCGAATGTTAAGCTGTCGTTTCTTAAAGTTTGGGGTTGCCACACTTATGTCAAAAGGCTTCAGCCTGATAAGATCGAACCCAAATTGGAGAAGTGCACATTCGTAGGATACCCTAAGGAAACAATTGGGTACACCTTCTACCACAGAATCAAAGGCAAGATCTTTGTTGCCAAGAATGGAACCTTTCTAGAGAAAGGGTTTCTCTCGAAAGAAGTGAGTGGGAGGAAAGTAGAACTTGATGAGGTAATTATACCTTCTCTCAATTTGGAAAGTAGTCCATCCGAGAAATCCGTTCCCGTGATGCCTACACCAACTAGAGAGGAGGCTAATGATGATGATCATGAAACTTCAAATCATGTTAATACCGAACCTCGTAGGTCAACCAGAACACGATCGACACCAGAGTGGTACGATAATCCTGTTCTAGAAGTAATGCTACTAGACCATGGTGAACCTACGAACTATGAAGAAGCTATGATGAGCCCAGATTCTGCTAAATGTCTTGAGGCCATGAAATCTGAGATAGGATCCATGTATAAGAACAAAGTGTGGACTTTGTTGGATTTGCCCGATGATCAGCAACCCATAGAGAATAAATGGATCTTCAAGAAGACGACTGACACTGATGGTAATGTTACTGTCTACAAAGCTTGACTTGTCGCAAAAGGTTTTTCGACAAGTTCAAGGGGTTGACTACGATGAGACTTTCTCAACCATAGTGATGCTTAAGTCCATCCGAATCATGTTAGCAATTGTCACATTTTATGAAATCTGCCATATGGATGTCAAAACTGCATTCCTTAAATGGATATTTCTTAAAGAAGAGTTGTATATGATGCAACCAAAAGGTTTTGTCAATCCTAAAGGTGCTAAGAATGTGTTTTATACAAACTTTCGGAAAAGCCTATATTTACAAGAAAGTGAATGGGAGCTCTATAGCATTTCTAATATTATACTCCCTCCGTCTCAAAATAAGTGTCTCGGCTTTGTACTAGCCCTAATATAAATTTATACTAAGTTCCAGACACTTATTTTGGGACAGAGGGAGTATGTGGATGACATATTGTTGATTGGAAATGATATAGAATTTCTGGATAGCACAAAAGGATACTTCAATAAGTATTTTTCAATATAAGACCTCGGTAAAGCTACTTATGTATTGGGCATCAAGATCAATAGAGATAGATCGAGACGCTTAATATGACTTTTACAAAGCACACACCTTGAAAAGATTTTGAAGGAGTTCAAAATGGATCAGTCAAAGAAGGAGTTCTAGGCTGTATTGTAAAGTTTGAAGTTGAGTAAGACTCAAATCTCGACCACGACAGAAGATAGAGAAAGAATGAAAGTCATTGAAAGTGCTAGTTATCGACTAGAGGGGGGGGGGGTGAATAGGCGATTTTTATCAAAGTCTTCAAAACGTGGAAGTTTCGAAGACAAACAATAGAAATGACCTAATTGATATACAGCAGAAGATAAACTACAACAAGCAAGCCATAGTAAAGTATGCAATAGTGTTAACGTACAAAGACTAATAGCAGCTAGGTAGTAAGGATCCGGATGGAAGATAGTATGAAGCCAATCAACAATAGTAGTCAAGCAATGAAGTCAAACAGATAAGACAGATAGGCAATGACTTCACGAAGACAAACTCAAAGTAAAGGAGGGAAGGGATAGAACCAGTCACTTGTTGAAGACACAGGATTTGTTGGACCAGTTCCAGTTGCTGTGACAACTGTACGTCTGGTTAGGGAGGCTGAGATTCAACTCAGAAGACCGTGTCTTCACCTTATTCCCCTTGAGCTAACGACACACAGTCCTCGCCCAATCACTCTGGTAAGTCTTCAAGGTAGACTTCCGAACCTTCACAGACTTCGTTCACCGGCAATCCACAATGACTCTTGGACGCTCAAAACGCGACGCCTAACCGGCTGGAGGATACACAGTCTCAAGTGTAATAAGTCTTCAGGTCACACAGACAAAAAGACTTCAGTGATGCCTAACACTCTTTGGCTCTGGGTGTTTGGGCTTTGTCCTCGCAAGGATTTCTCTCTCAAAGGCTTCGAGGTGGGTTGCTCTCAAAACGACAAAAGCCATAAACTAATTCTGAGCAGCCACCAATTTATGGTGTAGGGGGTGGGCTATTTATAGCCACAAGGCAACCCGACCTGATATGTCCGAAATGACCCTGGGTCACTAAGGATCTGACACGTGTTCCAACGGTCAGATTTCAAACACACACGACAACTTTACTTGGGCTACAAGCAAAGCTGACTCATCCAGCTCTGGATAAGATTTGCTCTTATTGTCTTCGCTCGAAGACATAGGATTTGGGTTGCGCATCACTTCAGTCACTCTGACTTAGTTCACTTGGACCCCACTTAACAGTACGGTGGTTCCTATGACTCAACAAAGAAGAAAAGGAAACAACGAAACAACTCAGTCTTCGCGCTCCATAGTCTTCACTCAATGTCTTCTCATGTCATAGTCTTCAATGTGAACATCTTCACACACCACCATTGTCTTCAATGTCTTCATACATTTTTAGGGGTCATCTCCGGTAGGTAAACCGAATCAATGAGGGACACTACCCGCGTTATCCTGCAATTCTCACAAACGCATTAATCCCTCAACCAACTTTGTCGTCAATACTCCAAAACCAACTAGGGGTGGCACTAGATGCACTTACAATCTCCCCCTTTTTGGTGATTGATGACAAAGTGGTTGAAGTTTTTAACGGGAAATAAGTATGTGAAATTGTAAAGGATAGCGTATTGTCTTCATAAGTGGCAAGGGCTCCCCCTGAAGATGTGCATATAAATAATTTGCTTTTGGAATGCAAATGCACATGGCAGGTTATACTTGTGGAGATCCTCTTCAACTTATGAAGATAATTCATCATGCATGAAATGATATAGCTAAGAGAATGACATGCATAATGAAAAATGGACATCTGCAGAATGATCTAAGTGCGGAAGTTATCATCGCACGTGGAAACGCAAATAAGTAGTAGACGACCATCAAGTTTAAGTGTTACAACTCAAAGAACGAAGTGTATCAAAGGCAAGAGTTGTAAGCACTAGGCAAAAATATAAAGCAACCGCCCTTATGAACCCGCTTGAAGACTATCAACTCATATGCTTCTCCCCCTTTTGTCAGTAATGACCAAAAAGGTTTGAAAACATAGAGCATCCTACTCGTCTTCTTGAGGAGTAGGTGAAGCAGCAGGGTTGTCGTTGTTGGTTGGCGGTGCAGACGAACTTGGTGCAGTGTCGATGCGTGCAGAAGTAGGGGGCGGTGAAGTTGCATCGTCTTCATCATCGATCACATTGGCATTTACAGTTGCCACGGAGGAAGAATAGTCAGAGTCTTCAAGAGATGGAGTTCTACGTAGGACAACATTCCGTGGAGGAGTGGAGTCAAACTTGAATCTTTCAGTGAAGCCATCGTCTTGAAGATCTACTTCAGCACCGAGCAGGGTCAAACTCTTCCATGATCGCCGACAAGTTTCGTGAGTGACAAATGTATTCTTGGTGGCAAGGTTTCAAATGCGATTTACATCCACCAAGAGGCTTTGCATCTGACGCTTGAGCCAAAAATGATGCTTATCCTGTTTCTGATGCAGAGCCACAAGAAGTTCTCGGTCATTGAGGACCCGAGAGCGCTTCTTTGGCCTTTGAGCAATTGTGCTCTTAGTAGCTTCAGTTGGTGCACGATGAGGCAGACGAGTGTTTCCAGCCATCGGATAGACACGCGTGACAGCTTGGACTCCTTCCATAGGCTGAGTGAAGCTTTGATGTTCAGCATTTTGAAGACAAAGAGGCTTCTTGGCAGGTTCAGGATATATGGCTTCAACTGACATATCAACCTCTGGTAGGAAGATCACATGATTGCGAGCAGATGGTTGATAGTTGACAGTAGAGTGTTGCTTGATGAGGCGCATGACCCATGGAGCATAGAACTTCAGTCCGAAAAGGTCAGATCCAGATGCAGCCAGTTGCCTGATGAAGAAATCTTGCGCATTGAAGCTGATGCCATTGAGGATGTAAAAGACCAATGTCTTCATGGCTCCTTCAAGTTTTGCAGCTGATGAATGTCCTTTGATCGGCCATAGACTCCTCCTGATGATATGATATATAGTGCGCGGCAGATACTCAAGGTCATCAACAAAGAACTCCTTTGGATATTCAGCATCACGTGGCAAAGGCTTCATCATGCTCAACATCTGGCTCATATTGGTTCAGGCTTATGGAAGATGCTCTCCAGTGCATTGCGGTGGTTTTGACAACCAGGTTCATATAGCTCTCCGGGAGTGGATAGGCCTGTAAGCTCAATGATGTCAAGAGCTTTGGCTTCATGATGAACATTTCCTGTCATCCACTCGAGAACCCATGTCTTCGTATCTCTGTTATAACCGCGAATGTGGAGCGTAGCATAGAATTGAAGCAATAACTCTTCATTCCAATGTTCTCTGTCTGTCACAAAGCTAAGCAGACCAGCATCACGAAAGCAGTCAAGTGCTTCTTCTAAGCATGGCAGTCCTGCAATGGCTTCAGTGTCGAGGCGCATATGAGGGAAAATGCGCCCTTGATCATACAGAACACAAGAGTAATAGCTTCGCTGCTGATGACTCCAGAACCGATCTGATGATATTCTTGGCTTCGTGTAGGGGTTCTTTGAGCTGTCAAAGAATGTGTTGTGGCTCTTGAAGCCATTTGCATTGAAAGACCCGACAGATGTGGCAGTACCTGGAAACCTTGGCAGTCTTGGCTTTGGCTTCTGGACCTGAGGCCTATGCTCAATGTGATAGTCAAATTGAGGACCAGAGACAATAGGCGGAGGGACCAGAACGGGCCATCTTACTGTGATTAGCTCGCCATGGTTGTATGCTTACTCAATTGTATAGGGCCTTGGTGGCGGAACATGAGCAGTGGCAGCAACAGCGGCTTCGGGCTGCACAACAGAAGGTTCAGGAGCATTGTCAGCATTGACTTCTAGTACAGTGCTTGGGACAGGCTCCACATTAGCTTCAGCCATGACTATGTCATTGGCTTCATTGGTGTTGGTGGTGGCAGCCTCAAGGTTTTCAACCTCCACTTGCTGAGCTGGAGGGTCAGGCACAGACACGTTCACTTCATGAACAACTTCTTCAGGAATGGGAGGAGTAGGGACACGTTCTTCTTGACGTTCATCATCGGCTGATGCTGCCGGATTGTCTTCAGCAGCTGGTGCTTCAGACTCGGAGACATTCACAGCAGGAGTGGCTTCTGAAAACACTTGACGTGCAACAGGTTGATGGTGCACTTCTCCTTATGGAACGCTCGGAAGAGGGACTTGATGCCTTGGTCCTTTGCGAAACCTTTGTAGTATAGGCGACGCCTTTGGAGATGGAGTGGGCAGGTCCTCATCCTCTTCAACTTGCACGGATGGTGTGACTTGTTGTTGGGGAGTACAGGGGGAGTCTTGTTGTTGTGGGCGATCAGCCCATGAAGCATCTTGAGCAATTGGCGTCAGAGGACGACCAATGCTGATGATTTCGCTGTTCGTACGAATAGGCGATGATACCACATTGTATTCAATTTGAGGAAGAACTTCATCATCTTCAACATTGTCATGGTGACCAATGTCTTCAGCAGTGATGGGATCAACTGCTGGAATCTCTTTAGCTTCAGGAGCCTCTGTGGAAGCAGGCTCATGAATAGTCATGCGAAGTTCTTGGGTTGCAGATGCAAGACGAACCACCGAGATGGGTTCAACAACAAGGGGCTCTGTGGGAGCAGCCCGACTCTTCTTGGTCTTCCGCTTCTTCTTGGAGGGAGCAGCATCAGAGGCTTCTCAGGTTTTCCTTTTTCTGGCTTCAGCCTCTGCAGCCCTCGTTTTCTTCTATTCTGAAGCGTTTGACGTGACTTTTGGCTTCGAGCCAGTCATGCTGCTTGGGAAGACAATACGAGGTTCATCTTGCCTTGAAGGTGCAGGTTGGACAATCGATTTCTTCTTCTTTGCAGCCATCCTGGGGTCGATGCCAGGACGACCAAGAGCCTTGCGCTCTTCAGCCTCATTGTAGGCAAGCACACACTTGTTAGCCAGATTTTTCATGCGCTCTCTGGAGCCTCGAGCTTCCTCACGCTTCTTGTGAAAGGCTTCTTTGAGCTCGTGCAACATGATCTTGAAGTTCTTGACATCTTGCACGTTGAGCGTGGCCACATGCTTCTTGAACTGAGCCTTTTCATAGTCAATCTTGTGCTTCAGTTCGACGATGCGCTGAGCAATAGCTAGCTCAGAAGCACTGGCGCCATTGAAGGCGACGCTGAGGCCAATTGGAAGTTGCAGATCATCAAAGCTGAGATTTGGTGTGTCAAACCACTCATCAATGAAGTTATGGATGATTGCCACGTCAAAGAGAGGCAAGTTGTTGAAGATCTCTGCTTCTTCCTTGCTCTTGATCAGTTGCTCAAGAGCATCATCTGCAAGATCGTCATCGCTGGACAGATCAATGTGCTCTTCACGTAGAATAGCAGCAGGAGTCAAAGCCTGATCAGTACTCTTGATGATTTTCTTTTTCTTCTCCGTCTTCTTGGAGATGCGTGAAAGATCTTCAGACTGCACACTGGCTTCAGGAGGTGCAGTGGCAGTGGCTTCACACGAGAAGCTTTTGGAGGTGCAGCTGATGATGAAGCCTTAATCTTCTTTGGCTTCTGCGGCCTTGGAGGAGGAGCTGGGGCTTCATCAGAATCAGCATCATTGTCAGAATGATCCACTTTGGCACCTTGTACCAAGATGTAAGAGATGAGGCCATCAAGGTTTGCAAAGGGGCCAATTCTATTTTCTTCAGCTTCACGTGTGCCATCATCACGGGGAGTAGAGGGACCAGGATTGAAGTCTAATCCCCATGACTTCTTGTTTTCCTTTGCCGAAGCCTTAGCATACTGGAAGTTGCGCTTGAAGAGATTGTCGTCACGACACCAGAGCAATGATGATGGGTCGGCTTCTTCAGGCTGTGGTCCAAGGACCATGCAAGGATAGAATTCTTGTGCAATGGCTTCAACTTTGTTCTTGGGGGGAAGGCCTCGATAGAGAATATCACCCCAAGGACTCTTGATAGCATCAGCATACTCCTGGGTCACGAATTTGTACTTGAACCATTGTTCAACCCAATAGCGTCGAATCCATTGGATTCGAGTCCTGCGTTGATTATAATCCTCTTCAGGATCTGTTTTGTAGATTTTTGCAAGATCATCAGGCAGATCCTTTGAAGTTCCCCCACGACGCTGTCTGCCACCCTTCCTTACTGATTTCTCTGCAGCCATGAACTTCAAACTGAATGGTTTCAATAGGTTCAAAGGCTTCAAGGGCTTTCGCTTGCTGGTCAGACAGGAACTGGCTTCGGGAGATTGAATGTGTTGCTGTAAGAATTCTGCAAATGAATGCAGACTATGAGAACCTAGGGATTCTCCCACGGACATGTACCTATGACAGCATTAGAGATGCGAGGGAAGGGGAAGAGGTCATATGCATTCTCAGAAGATTTTGAAGATAAATCAGTTTGAAGACATTGACATCATGTTGCGAAGACATTCACTTATATGTTGAGAGTCGGTTCCAGATTTTTACGAATCCGTGAATAAGTACAAGTGCGGAATCTAACTAGATGTGAAGCGTGAATATACTAGGCAGTATGAGATGCAGATAGAATAGATCTAACTTTGTATAGACAGAAACCAATTTTGGTAAATTGGATGAATCATTGAGGATCAAAAAGCTGGTAAAAATAGAGTTATATTTACCACACGAAGAACTGCTAGATGGGATGAATAGGAGACCGAGCAGTTCAATCCACTGTGCCCTAACTTGGCGACGGAGGACACCTACGGCGGCGGCGGAGAGGACGACGCCCGCGGCCGGCGTGAGGACGGTGTCGGAGAAGTCGCGGCAGCTAAGCGCTTCGTCGCCGGCGTCGTAGAGAGCTAGCGGTGGCGCTAGGGTTTTGACGAGGTGGAGAGGTGGAAGAAGGTTTTCTTGACCGCAGGGGGCACATATTTATAAGTAGGTCTGCGACACAGCGCAATTACGCAGGTGCCCTTGTCTGTTCACATCCGTGGGACACGTGGCAAGAATGCAACATACTCAGAGTTGTCCCACGTTCCCACGCCCGCCAAGTTTGTCGGATGGTTGTTCCGGCTTCTCCGGATATCGACAATAAAAATGAATCATTTAAAGAGGACTTGATGTTTGTCTCTGTGTCTTCTGCTGACAAGGATACAGAGAAGACATTCGACAGTTTCAACAGAATGCATATGATTTGGACAGATAGAGTTTGAGATAGTAAGCATAGAGAGATTAGGGTCCGATCACATTCACTTAGTTCAAAAGATTCAACAATGAAGACATAGCAACAAGTGAATGCTGTAGAGGACAGAATACTAGTATATATATATATATATGAGAAAGCAATCAACTCAACACAGTGAAGTAGATCATGAAGGTAAGTTGAAAGTTGAAGACAAATCAATATGCGAAGATATTCAACAATAACGCCATGAGTGAAACACTTCAAACCAAGAAATTTTGGTGGTGGCGTTACCCACCGTATAGGAAGTATTAGACCCAGACACGGCGCACAATTATCGTGGCGCTCCGAAGTCAAATTCCACGTTAATGTATTCACACTCAGAATGTAAGTCTTCATTGATTGAAGATATACTTTACTTCGTGTGTTGCACATCTAAGTCATCAACATGCATAAGTGTTAGGATGTGTGCCTGATCACAGGACATTTGAGGATTCCAAGATATTTAGCTCACACCGTAACTTGCAAAACCTTTTCTCATCCAAGGGCTTTGTGAAGATATCTACCAGTTGCTCTTCAGTGTTGATGTGAATGATGTCAATATATTTCTTCATGACATGATCTCTGAGAAAATGATGACGAATTTCAATGTGCTTTGTCTTCGAGTGATGAACTGGATTGTTGGCAATCTTGATGGTGCTTTCGTTGTCGCAGAAGAGAGGGACTTGCTTCAGATTGAT
Organism: Triticum dicoccoides; assembly: GCF_002162155.2. NCBI lineage: Eukaryota > Viridiplantae > Streptophyta > Magnoliopsida > Poales > Poaceae > Triticum > Triticum dicoccoides. The sequence continues at coordinate 44,053,564 of NC_041387.1, read as the reverse complement.
GCCATAGTCCTTGAGAGTTTGCTTCATCCACAGAAGCTGAGCACAACAAGATCCAGCAGTAATGTATTCAGATTCAGTAGTTGAGAGTGATACACAGTTTTGCTTCTTTGAAGACCAACAGACAAGTGATCGTCCCAGAAAGTGACATGTTCCTAATGTTGACTTGCGATCCACCTTGTCACCAGCATAATCAGCATCCGAGAATCCAACCAGATCAAATCTTGAGCCCTTTGGATACCATAATCCGAGTGTTGGGGTGTAAGCCAAATATCTAAGAATTCGCTTCACAGCTAAGTGATGCGATTCCTTTGGTGCCGCTTGGAATCGAGCACACATGCAAACACTAAGCATAATATCTGGCCTAGATGCACATAGATAAAGTAAAGAACCAATCATGGAGCGGTATACCTTTTGATCGAACTCTTTACCGTTGTCGTCGGGACCAAGATGATGTTTGGCTGGCATTGGCGTCGTGTAACCTTTGCAATCTTGCATGCAGAACTTCTTCAGACAGTCTTTGAGATAATTTTTCTTGAGATATGAAGATGCCATTTCTTTGCTGACGAATTTGAAGACCAAGGAAGAACTTCAGCTCGCCCATCATGGACATCTGATATTGCTCTTGCATCATGTATCCAAACTCATCACTATACTTCTGATTGATGCAGCCAAAGATTATGTCATCCACATATATTTGGCATACAAACAGTTCACCATCATATGTCTTCGTGAAGAGTGTGGGATCGAGGGATCCTGGTTTGAAGCCTTTGCTCTTCAGGAAGTCTTTGATTGTATCATACCAAGCGCGAGGAGCTTGTTTGAGGCCATACAGTGCTTTGTTTAGTTTGTACACCATATCAGGATGTTTTGGATCTTCAAAGCCAGGTGGTTGAGCAACATACACTTCTTCTTCAATCTTGCCATTGAGGAAAGCACTTTTCACATCCATTTGATATAGCAAGATGTTGTGGTGATTAGCATAGGCTAGCAGTATGTGAATAGCTTCAAGCCTAGCCACAGGAGCAAATGTTTCATCGAAGTCAATTCCTTCAACTTGAATATATCCTTGTGCCACTAGACGTGCTTTGTTTCTGATGACTTGACCATGCTCATCTTGCTTGTTCCGATATATCCATTTAGTGCCAATAATGTTATGCTTGCGAGGGTCAGGGCGCTTGACAAGTTCCCAAACATTATTCAGCTTGAACTATTAAAGTTCTTCTTGCATGGCTTGAATCCATTCAGGTTCCATAAAGGCTTCAGCAACTTTCTTGGGTTCAGATATTGATACAAATGAAAAATGCCCACAGAAATTTGCTAACTGTGTTGCTCTTGAGCGAGTAAGCGGACCAGGTGCATTGATGCTATCAATTATCTTCTCAATTTGTACTTCATTTGCAACACGAGGATGAACTGGATGAAGACCTTGCTCATGCTAATCATTGTCATCATTGGAAGGATTGTCTTCGGTCTGAGCATTGTCTTCAGGTTGGTTTGATGCTGAAATGATAAGTTCCTCTTCAGGCTGTGCTTCAGAGGGCATGATTTCACCAGTTCCCATTAGCTTGATAGATTCACTGGAAGGAGCTTCATCTAATGTGCTTGGCAGGAGCTCTCGTTGTGAACCATTGGTTTCATCAAATCGCACGTCCACAGTTTCAACGATTTTGTAGTCAAAGAGGTTGAAGACTCTATAAGAGTGTGAATCCTTTCCAGAACCGAGCATGAAGCCTTCGTGTGCTTTAGGCTCAAATTTTGACTTGTGATGGGGATCCTTGATCCAGCATCTAGCACCAAAAACTCTGAAGTAGCTGACATTTGGCTTCTTGCCAGTAAGGAGCTCATAGGATGTTTTGCCCAGAAGCTTATGGATGTAGACACGGTTGATGATGTGACAAGTTGTATCAATAGCTTCAGCCAGAATTTTCTTGGTGTCTTGTACTCATCGAGCATTGTTCGAGCCATCTCAATGAGGGTTCTGTTCTGGCGCTCAACATTGCCATTTTGCTGAGGTGTGTATGGAGCAGAAAATTCATGAGTGATTCCCATTGTATCCAGATAAAGATCAAGCCTGGTGTTCTTGAATTCAGTGCCGTTATCACTTTTGATATGCTTGATCTTGACGCCATAATTGTTCATTGCTTGATTGGCGAATCGTCTGAAGACATCTTGTACTTCAGTCTTGTAGAGAATTATGTGCACCCATGCATATCTTGAGTAGTCATCAACAATGACGAAGCCATAGAGACACACGGTTGTTGTGAGGGTGGAGTAGTGAGTAGGGCCAAATAAGTCCATGTGCAACAGCTCGAAGGGTTGAGATGTTGTCATGATTGTCTTCGAGGGGTTCTTGGCCCTATTCATCTTCCCAGCTTCGCAAGCACCACACAAATGATCTTTCTTGAACTTGACACCTTCGATGCCTATGACATGCTTCTTCTTGACGAGAGTGTGTAAGTTTCTCATGCCAGCATGTCCCAGCCTCCGATGCCAGAGCCAGCATTCTGAAGCTTTTGCAAGAAGACATACGGCAAGTTGTGGACCTGCTGAGAAATCTACCATGTATAGATCACCTTTCCTATACCCTTCAAAGACTAGAGACTTGTCAGATTCCATTAGTACAAGGCAACGATATTTTCCGAATATCACAATCATGTTTAAGTCACAAAGCATTGAGACAGACATTAAGTTGAATCCAAGGGATTCAACAAGCATCACTTTATCCATGTGTTGATCCTTTGAGATTGCAACTCTACCTAGACCCAATACCTTGCCTTTACCAGTGTCAGCAAATGTGATTTGACTCTTGTTGTATGGACGTAAGGTTGAGTCCATGAGAAGACTTCGATCACCAGTCATATGATTAGTGCATCCGCTGTCCATAATCCATTATGAAGCACGAGGTGTCATACCCTACAGTGCAGTTAGGAGGATAGGCTTCACAAGGTATGTTGTGAAGCATAAGCATTTGACGCACACTTGGATTATCACAGCTTAGATGAAAGTTAGCACACAGTATGACAGGTAAGTGATTCATATGTGGAATACATAGTAAGTCATTTTATCATGCGTGACTTTGTGTTTTAGGTCCCTAGCAATAATATCGGACGCCTTTGATTGTTGGCTGGAGACCATGTTCTGCAAAAGAGAGTTAGTTCTTCTTCACCACCCACATCTTTAGGGGTGGCTTAGAAGCAATGAGTCTAAGTGCAGCATCTGAGAATTTTGGCTTTGGAGCCCTAGCAAATAGCCTTGCAGGAGATGAATGATACTCATATGAATAAGTAGAAAAGTTCTTAGTCCTATGAACATGGCGGTTTGAAGACACACGCACATATTCATAAGTTTGAGTACGATTTCCCTGCAAAACATTGGCGTTAGGGTGACTCAGGTGAGTCCTGTTTCCGTATGAAGCCGTTGGACCATGTGACGCCTTTGGTCTGGGGTTTGTCTTCTTCCCTGGAGGTGTCATGACAACATTCACAGGAAGATTCTCAAGACAGCTTTTGGGAACCCAGATCTTCTTCATTGACGGTCCATTCCTGCAGTTAGTACCAATATACCTGGCAAACACTTCACCATTCTGATTTTTGAACAGTTTATAGTTTGCATCAAAGGATTCATCAATGATAATAGGATTAGCACAGGTAAAGCCAGATAAGGTGGATGGATCCACTGAAGGTTCCTTTGCAGCAACCCATGTGGTTTTGGGATACTGCTCAGGCTTCCAGTAGGAGCCATCAACATTCATTTTCCTCTCGAACCCAACACCCTCTTTCCTAGGGTTTCGGTTCAGAATCTGCTTTTTGAGGACATCGCAAAGTGTCTGATGCCCTTTCAGACTTTTGTACATCCCTGTTTCAAGCAATGTCCTCAACCTAGCATTTTCATCAGCAATAGTAGTGGTATCCACAGCAGAGGGGTTAGTTACCACATCAGTAGTTGAAGATAGAGCAACAGTAGCAGCAGTGGAACATTCAGCAACAGAGGCAGCGTTATCACGCTCAATGCATTTTAAACATGGTGGTTCAAATCCATCCTGAGCGGAACCGATCTGTTGAGCGCGAAATGACTCATTCTCTTTTTGAAGATCTTCATGAGTTGCTTTCAATTTCTCAAGCTCTTGCTTCCTTTGACGATAATCATAGGAGAGCTTTTCATAAGTGGTTGAGAGCGTCTCGTGAAGACTTTCAAGTTCTTGATACTTAGCATGAAGATTTTTTATGTCTTCAACTAAGGACTGCGAACTTGTCATTTCCGCGTCCAACAGGTCATCGCTTTTGTCTAACAGTTTTTGAGTATGTTCCATAGCCCTTTGTTGTTCAGTAGCAATTTTAGCAAGTGTTTTGTAGCTGGGTTTAGATTCACAATTAGAGTCATCTTCACTTGATGTTTGAAAGTAAGCATCACGTGATTTTACCTTGGCACCGCGTGCCATGAAGCAGTAGGTGGGAGCAGGATCGTCCTTGTCATCATCAGCGTTGGTGTGGGAGTCATTGTCTTCAGTGTTGAAGATGGACTTGACAACGTAGGCTGTGGCTAGAGCCAGACTTGCAACGCCAGAGTCGGACTCAGCTTCAGATTCCACCTCTACCCCTCAGAAGCAGACTCCTCCTCTGAATACATTTCCTTGCCAACAAAAGCACGAGCCTTGCCAGATGAGATCTTCTTATGAGATGAAGACTTTGATGAGGACTTGGAAGAAGACTTTGATGATTTCTTCTTCTTCTTGTCATCAGAGTCATATTCCTTGCTCTTCTTCTTCTTCTCCTCGTTGTCCCACTGAGGACACTCAGAGATGTAGTGCCCCAGCTTCTTACACTTGTGACAGGTTCTCTTCTTGTTGTCTTGAGTGGAAGCATCATCATTTCTTGAACTGGATCGTGAAGACTTTCTGAAGCCCTTCTTCTTGGTGAATTTCTGGAACTTCTTCACAAGCATAGCAAGTTCCCTTCCAATGTCTTCAGGATCATCAGAACCGCAGTCATATTCTTCTTCTTCAGATGAGGAAACAACTTTTGCCTTCAAAGCACGAGTTCGACCATAGTTGGGGCCATAGATATCTCTTTTCTCAGAAAGCTGGAACTCATGTGTGTTGAGCCTCTCAAGTATATCAGACGGATCGAGAGTCTTGAAGTCAGGACGTTCTTGTATCATGAGGGCAAGGGTGTCAAAGGAGCTGTCAAGAGATCTTAGCAGCGTCTTGACGATTTCATGCTTGGTGATCTCAGTGGCGCCGAGAGCCTGAAGCTCATTTGTGATGTCGGTGAGGCGATCAAACGTGAGCTGGACATTTTCATTGTCGTTTCTCTTGAAGCGGTTGAAGAGATTGCGAAGAACACTGATCCTCTGGTCTCTCTGTGTAGAGACGCCTTCGTTGACCTTGGATAGCCAGTCCCAGACTAGCTTTGACGTTTCCAAAGCACTCACACGGCCATACTGTCCTTTGGTCAGATGACTACAGATGATGTTATTTGCAGTCGAGTCCAGTTGAATGAACTTCTTGACATCAGCAGGGGTGACACCTTCACCAGTTTTTGGAACGCCGTTCTTGACGACATACCAGAGGTCGACATCAATGGCTTCAAGATGCATGCGCATCTTATTCTTCCAGTAGGGATATTCAGTTCCATCGAACACGGGGCAAGCAGCGGAGACTTTGATTATCCCTGCAGTCGACATAGCTAAACTCCAGGTGGTTAAACCGAATCACACAGAACAAGGGAGTACCTTGCTCTGATACCAATAGAAAGTGCTAGTTATCGACTAGAGGGGGGGTGAATAGGCGATTTTTATCAAGGTCTTCAAAACATGGAAGTTTCGAAGACAAACAATAGAAATGACCTAATTGATATGAAGCGGAAGATAAACTACAACAAGCAAGCCATAGTCAAGTATGCAATAGTGTCAACGTACAAAGACTAATAACAGCTAGGTAGTAAGGATCAGGATGGAAGATAGTATGAAGCCAATCAACAATAGTAGTCAAGCAATGAAGTCAAACAGATAAGACAGATAGGCAATGACTTCATGAAGACAAACTCAAAGTAAAGGAGGGAAGGGATAGAACCAGTCACTTGTTAAAGACATAGGATTTGTTGGACCAGTTCCAGTTGCTGTGACAACTGTACGTCTGGTTAGGGAGGCTGAGATTCAACTCAGAAGACCGCGTCTTCACCTTATTCCCCTTGAGCTAAGGACACACAGTCCTCGCCCAATCACTCCGGTAAGTCTTCAAGGTAGACTTCCGAACCTTCACAGACTTTGTTCACCGGCAATCCACAATGACTCTTGGATGCTCAGAACGCGACGCCTAACCGGCTGGAGGATACACAGTCCTCAAGTGTAATAAGTCTTCAGGTCACACAGACAGAAAGACTTCAGTGATGCCTAACACTCTTTGGCTCTGGGTGGTTGGGCTTTGTCCTCGCAAGGATTTCTCTCTCAAGGGCTTCGAGGTGGGTTGCTCTCTAAACAACAAAAGCCGTAAACTAACTCTGAGCAGCCACCAATTTATGGTGTAGGGGGTGGACTATTTATAGCCACAAGGCAACCTGACATGATATGTCCGAAATGACCCTGGGTCACTAAGGAACTGTCACGTGTTCCAACGGTCAGATTTCAAACACACACGGCAACTTTACTTGGGCTACAAGCAAAGCTGACTCATCCAGCTCTGGATAAGATTTGCTCTTATTGTCTTCACTCGAAGACATAGGATTTGGGTTGAGCATCACTTCAGTCACTCTGACTTAGTTCACTTGGACCCCACTTAACAATACGGTGGTTCCTATGACTCAACAAAGAAGAAAAGGAAACAACGAAACAACTCAGTCTTCGCGCTCCATAGTCTTCACTCAATGTCTTCTCATGTCATGGTCTTCAATGTGAACATATTCACACACCACCATTGTCTTCAATGTCTTCATACATTTTTAGGGGTCATCTCCGGTAGGTAAACCAAATCAATCAGGGACACTACCTGCGTTATCCTGCAATTCTCACAAACGCATTAGTCCCTCAACCAACTTTGTCGTCAATACTCCAAAACCAACTAGGGGTGGCACTAGATGCACTTACAGTCATTCCCTATGCCTCAGCCATAGGTTCTATAAAGTATGCCATGCTATGTACCAGACCTGTTATGTGCCTTGCCATGAGTTTTGGCAAGGGGGTACAATAGTGATCTAGGAGTAGATCACTAGACAGCGGTCAAAATTATCCTTAGAGGACTAAGGAAATGTTTCTCGGTTATGGAGGTGATAAATGGTTCATCGTAAAGGGTTATGATGATGGAAGCTTTAAACACTAATCTATATGACTCCGAGTCTCAGTCTGGATGCATATTCAAAGTGGGAGTAATTAGCTAGAGTAGCACCATGTAGAGCATTGTAGACATAGAAAAATACATACAGATTTGAATGTGATAGACCCGTTGACTAAACTTTCGTCACAAGGAAAACATGATCACACCTCAGTATTCTTTGGGTGTTAATCACATGGCGATGTGAACTAGATTATTGACTCTAGTAAACCTTTTGGGTGTTGGTCACATGGCGATGTGAACTATGGTGTTAATCACATGACGATGAGAACTATTGGTGTTAAATCACATGGCGATGTGAACTAGATTATTGACTCTAGTGCAAGTGGGAGACTGAAGGAAATATACCCTAGAGGCAATAATAAAGTTGTTATTTTATATTTCCTTATTTCATGATAAATGTTTATTATTCATGCTAGAGTTGTATTAACCGGAAATTTGATACATGTGTGGATACATAGACAAAACACCATGTCCCTAGTAAACCTCTACTAGACTAGCTCGTTAATCAAAGATGGTTAAGTTTCCTAACCATAGACATGTGTTGTTATTTGATGAATAGGGTCACATCATTAGGGGAATGATGTGATGGACAAGACCCATCCTTTAGCATAGCATATTGAACACTAAGTTTTATTGCTATTGCTTTCTTCATGTCAAATACATATTCCTTCAACTATGAGATTATGCAACTCCCGGATACCGGAGGAATGCCTTTTTTGCTATCAAACGTCACAACGTAACTGGGTGATTATAAAGATGCTCTACAGGTATCTCCGAAGGTGTTTGTTGGGTTGGCATAGATCGAGATTAGGATTTGTCACTCCAAGTATCGGAGAGGTATCTCTGGGCCCTCTCGGTAATGCACATCATAAGAAGTCTTGCAACCAAAGTGACTAATGAGTTAGTTGCATGATGATGCATTATGTAACGAGTAAAGAGACTTGCCGGTAACGAGATTGAACTAGGTATGAAGATACCGACGATCGAATCTTGGGCAAGTAACATATCGATGGACAAAGGGAATAACATATGTTGTTATAACGGTTTGACCGATAACGATCTTCGTAGAATATGTGGGAGCCAATATCAGCATCCAGGTTTCGCTATTGGTTATTGACCAGAGAAGTGTCTCGGTCATGTCTACATAGTTCTCAAACCCATAGGGTCACACGCTTAACGTTCGTTGACGCCAGAGTAGTATTGGGATATTTGATGACTGGTAACCAAATGTTGTTCGAAGTCACGGATGAGATCTTGGACATCACGAGGAGTCTTGAAATGGCTGAGAGGTAAAGATTTATATATGGGAAGTCATATTTTGGGTTCCGGAAAAAGGTGCAGTTTTTTCGGTATTGTACCGGGAAGCTTTCAAAAGGTTCCAGAGGATTCCAGAGGGGTCTGGAAGTGGGCAAGTGGGTTCACCACGACCCAAGGGCTAGCATGTGCTGCGGGGATGTGCCTTGTCCTTATTGGGCTAGGCGCACCAAGTCCCCAAAATCCCATGTGGCTGGGGAAGGAAAAAAAGGAAGGAGTCCTAGTAGGAATAGGATTGGACTTGGAGTCCAAGTCCTCTCCCCCGTAGGTGCCCCCTAGGGCTTGGAGGGGCTGTTTGCCACGCCCCTCCACCTATATGTAGAGAGGAGGGGCGCCCCAAGAGGACACACCAAGCCATTGGCGCCCCTCTCTCTCCCGTTACTCCGTAGTTCCACCGCCTCGTGCCGACGACGCTTAACGAAGCGATGTCGGTGCTCCACCACCACCATCACCACCACGCCGTCGTGTTGGTTGTGATCCCATCTAATTCTCCTCTCCCACTTACTGGATCAAGAAGGAGGATACTTCATCGAGCCGCACGTGTGCTAAACTCGGAGGTGCTGTCCGTTCGACACTAGATCGGTTGGATTGTGATCGGATCACGAAGAGTACGACTACATCAACTGCGTGATAAACGCTTCCGCTTTAGGTCTACGAGGGTATGTAGACACACTCTCCCCCTCTCGTTGATATGCTTCTCCTAGATAGATCTTGCGTGAGCGTAGAATTTTTTTTGAAATTGCATGCCACGTTCCCCAACAGAGGCTCACTAGGGACACGGTGTTTGTTTATATATTCACACATGTATTCTGGTTAATACAATTCTAGCATGAATAATAAACCTTTATCATGAATAAGGAAATATAAAATAACAAATTTTATTATTGCCTCTAGGGCATATTTCCTTCAGTCTCCCACTTGCACTAGAGTCAATAATCTAGATTACATTGTAATGAATGTAACACCCATGGAGTCTTGGTGCTGATTATGTTTTGCTCGTGGAAGAGGCTTAGTCAACGGGTCTGCTACATTCAAATCCATATGTATTTTGCAAATTTCTATGTCTGCCTCCTTGACTTGATCACGGATGGAGTTGAAGCGTCTCTTGATGTGTTTGTTTCTTTTGTGAAATCTGGATTCCTTCGCCAAGGAAATTGCTCTATATTATCACAAAAGATTTTCATTGGACCTGATGCACTAGGTATTACACCTAGATCGGATATGAACTCCTTCATCCAGACTCCTTCATTTGCTACTTCTGAAGCAGCTATGTATTCCGCTTCACACGTAGATCCTGCCACGACGCTCTGCTTGGAACTACACCAACTGAAAGCTCCACCATTCAATACAAATACGTATACGGTTGTGACTTAGAGTTATCCGGATCAGTGTCAAAGCTAGCATCGATGTAACCATTTACGACGATCTCTTTGTCACCTCCATAAACAAGAAACATATCCTTGGTCCTTTTCAGGTACTTTAGGATGTTCTTGATCGTTGTCGACTAACCCACTCCTGGATTACTTTGGTACCTCCCTACCAGACTTATGGCAAGGCACACAGCAAGTCTGGTACATAGCATAGCATAGATGATAGAACCTATGACTGAGGCATAGGGAATGACTTTCATTTTCTCTCTATCTTCTGCAGTGGTCGGGCTTTGAGTCTCACTCAACTTCACACCTTGTAACACAGGCAAGAACCCTTTATTTGACTGATCCATTTTGAACTTCTTCAAAACTTTGTCAAGGTATGTGCTTTGTGAAAGTCCTATTAAGCGTCTTGATCTATCTCTATAGATCTTGATGCCCAATGTATATGTAGCTTCACCGAGGTCTTTCATTGAAAAAGTCTTATACAAGTATCCTTCTATGCTATCAGAAATTCTACATCATTTCCAATCAACAATAAGTCATCCACATATAATATTAGAAATGCTATAGAGCTCCCACTCACTTTCTTGTAAATACAGGCTTCTCCGAAAGTCTGTATAAAACCATATGCTTTGATCACCTCATCAAAGCATATATTCCAACTCCGAGATGCTTGCACTAGTCCATAGATGGATCGTTGGAGCTTGCAAACTTTGTTAGCACCTTTAGGATCGACAAAACCTTCTGGTTGCATCATATACAACTCTTCTTTAAGAAATTCATTAAGGAATGTAGTTTTGATGTCCATTTGCCAGATTTCATAATCATAAAATGCGGAAATTGCTAACATGATTTGGACAAACTTAAGCATCTCTATGGATGAGAAAGTCTCATCATAGTCAACTCCTTGAACTTGGCGAAAACCTTTCGCGACAAGTCGAGATTTGTAGACAGTAACATTACCATCAGCATCAGTGTTCTTCTTGAAGATCCATTTATTCTCTATGGCTCACCGATCATCGGGCAAGTCCACCAAAGTCCACACTTTGTTCTCATACATGGATCCTATCTCTGGTTTCATGGCCTCAAGCCATTTATCAAAATATGGGCTCATCATAGCTTCTTCATAGTTTGTAGGTTCGCCATGGTCTAGTAACATGACTTCTAGAACTGGATTACCGTACCATGCTGGTGCGAAACATGCTCTGTTAGACCTACAAGGTCTAGTAGTAACTTGATCTTAAGTTTCATGATCATCATCATTATCTTCCTCTCTAGTTGGTGTAGGCATCACGAGAACGGATTCCTCTAATTGTTGGGGAACGTAGTATTTCAAAAAAATCCTACGCACACGCAAGATCATGGTGATGCATAACAACAAGAGGGGAGAGTGTCGCCCACGTACCCTCGTAGACCGTAAGCGGAAGCATTATTACAACGAGGTTGATGTAGTCGTACGTCTTCACGATCGACCGATCCTAGTACCGGACGTACGTCACCTCCACGATCTGCACACATTCGACTCGGTGACGCCCCACGAACTCACAATCTAGTAGAGCTTCGAGGGAGAGTTCCGTCAGCACGACGGCATGATGAGGTGTTGATGAAGCTACCGACGCAGGGCTTCGCCTAAGCACCGCTATGATATGACCGAGGTGGATTATGGTGGAGGGGGGAACCGCACACAGCTAAAGATCAATGATCAACTTGTGTGTATTGGGGTACCCCCTTGCCCCCGTATATAAAGGATCTAGGGGGGAGGTGGCCGGCATGGAGGAGGGCGTGCCAAGGGGGGAGTCCTACTCCCATCGGGAGTAGGACTCCTTCTTTCTTAGTAGGAGTAGAAGAAGGGGAAGGGAAGGAGAGAGGAGGAATGAAAGGGGGGCGCCGCCCCTCCTTGTCCAATTAGGACCAGAGGGGGAGGGGGGGCGCGGCCTGCCCTGGCCGCCCCTCCTCTTCTCCACTAAGGCCCAATAGGCCCATTACACTCCCCGGGTGGTTCCAGTAACCCCCCCGGTACTCTGGTATATGTCCGAACTTGCCCGGAACCCTTCCGAAGTCCAAACATAGTCATCCAATATATCGATCTTTATGTCTCGACCATTTCGAGACTCCTCGTCATGTCCGTGATCATATCCGGGACTCCGAACTACCTTAGGTACATCAAACCGCATAAACTCATAATACCGATCGTCACCGAATGTTAAGCATGCGGACCCTATGGGTTCGAGAACTATGTAGACATGACCGAGACATGTCTCTGATCAATAACCAATAGCGGAACCTGGATGCTCATATTGGCTCCTACATATTCTAAGAAGATCTTTATCTGTCAAACCGCATAACAACATACGTTGTTCCCTTTGTCATTGGTATGTTACTTGCCCGAGATTCGATCGTCGGTATCTCAATACCTAGTTCAATCTCGTTACCGGCAAGTCTCTTTACTCGTTCCATAATGCATCATCCCGCAACTAACTCATTAGTCACATTGCTTGCAAGGCTTATAATGATGTGCATTACCGAGAGGGCCCAGAGATACCTCTCCGACAATCGGAGTGACAAATCCTAATCTCGATCTATGCCAAATCAACAAGTACCATCGGAGACACCTGTAGAGCACTGATACGTCCATTTTGCATCATGCTTTTATATCAATATTTATTGCATTATGGGCTGTTATTACACATTATGTCACAATACTTATGGCTATTCTCTCTTATTTTACAAGGTTTATCATGAAGAGGGGGAATGCCGGCAGTTGGGATTCTGGCTGGAAAAGGAGCAAATATTGGAAACCTATTCTGCATAGCTCCAAAAGTCCCACAACTCCACGAAAGTTATTTTTGGATTTAATAAGAATTATTGGGCAAAGAAAGTATCGGAGGGGGCCCACACCCTAGCCAGGAGGGTGGTGGGCGCCCCCCCCTACTGGGCGCCCCTGTCTCCTGGGGCCCCTGGTAGCCCTCCGGTGCCCATCTTATGCTATATGAAGTCTCTTGTCCTGAAAAAAATCATAAGCAAGCTCACGGGACAAAACTCCGCCGCCAATAGGCGGAACCTTGGCGGAACCAGTCTAGGGCTCCGGTGGAGCTGTTCTGCCGGGGAAACTTCCCTCCGGGAGGGGGAAATCATCACCATCATCATCACCAATGATCCTCTCATCGGGAGGGGGTCAATCTCCATCAACATCTTCACCAGCACCATCCCCTCTCAAAACCCTAGTTCATCTCTTGTATCCAATCTTGTATCAAAACCACAAATTGGTACTGTGGGTTGCTAGTAGTGTTGATTACTCCTTGTAGTTGATGCTAATTGGTTTACTTGGTGGAAGATCATATGTTCAGATCGTTAATGCATATTAATACTCCTCTGATTATGAACATGAATATGCTTTGTGAGTAGTTACGTTTGTTCCTGAGGACATGGGTGAAGTCTTGCTATTAGTAGTCATGTGAATTTGGTATTTGTTTGATATTTCGATGAGATGTATGTTGTCTCTCCTCTAGTGGTGTTATGTGAACGTTGACTACATGACACTTCACCATTATTTGGGCCTAGAGGAAGGCATTGGGAAGTAATAAGTAGATGATGGGTTGCTAGAGTGACAGAAGCTTAAACCCTAGTTTATGCGTTGCTTCGTAAGGGGCTGATTTGGATCCATATGTTTCATGCTATGGTTAGGTTTACCTTAATACTTCTTTCATAGTTGCGGATGCTTGCAATAGGGGTTAATCATAAGTGGGATGCTTGTCCAAGTAAGGGCAGTACCCAAGCACCGGTCCACCCACATATCAAATTATCAAAGTACCGAACGCGAATCATATGAGTGTGATGAAACTAGCTTGATGATAATTCCCATGTGTCCTCGGGAGCGCTTTTCTCATTATAAGAAATTGTCCAGGCTTGTCCTTTCCTACAAAAAGGATTGGGACACCTTGCTGCACCTTATTTACTTTTATTACTTGTTACCCGTTACAAATTATCTTATCACAAAACTATCTGTTACCCATTACAAATTTGCTACAAAAAGGATTAGGTAATTTAATAAGATAAAAATTTCTACAACCATATTTTCCTCTCTCATAATAATTACATGTAGGATCATAGGCAAATTCAACAAAATAGCTATCACAAAACATATTCTCAACATGATCCACATGCATGCAAAGTTGACACTCTTCCAAGATAGTGGGATTAACATTAACTAAAGTCATGACCTTTCCGAACCCACTTTTATCAAAAATATCATAAGATTGAACATACTCCAAATATGTGGGATCTAAAGTTGACACTCTTCCAAACCCACTTTCAATATTATTGCAAACACTATTATCAATCTCATATTCATCATCGGGCTTAAATAAATTTTCTAGGTTATAAGAAGAATCACCCCAATCATGATCATTGAAACAAGTAGTAGACATAGCAAAACTAGAATCCCCAAGCTTAGGGTTTTGCATAGTATTAGCACAATTGACATCAAGAGAATTGATAGGAAAATCATTGCAATCATGCTTTTTATTCAAGGAGTTATCGTGAATCTCTTCATAAATTTCATCATCATAATTTTCAGATTCACAAATTTTTAGCAAAGCTTCATAAAGATAATCTAGTGCACAAAACTCACTAGCAATTGGTTCATCATAATTGGATCTCTTAAAAATATTAGCAAGCGGATGAGGATCCATAGATCTTAAGTTCTCTGTTTAGCAATAAATAAACAACTATTCCAACCAAACGAGCAAACGAGCCAAGTAAGACATCAAAGCAAAAAGACGAACAGAAGAAGGGTGAATAAAACGGCAAGGGTGAAGTGGGGGAGAGGAAAACGAGAGGCAAATGGCAAATAATGTAAATGCGAGGGAGATGAGTTTGTGATGGGTACTTGGTATGTCTTGACTTGAGCGAAGACCTCCTCGGCAACGGCACCAGAAATCCTTCTTGCTACGTCTTGAGCTTGCGTTGGTTTTCCTTGAAGAGGAAAGGGTGATGCAGCAATAGTAGCGTAAGTATTTCCCTCAGTTTTTGAGAACCAAGGTATCAATCCAGTAGGAGGCTCCTCACAAGTCCCACGAACCTACACAAACAAACAAAGAACTCGCAACCAACACAATAAAGGGGTTGTCAATCCCTTCATGGCCACTTGCGGAAGTGAGATCTAATAGAGATAATATGATAAGATAAATATATTTTTGGTATTTTATAATATAGATGCAGAAAATAAAGATGCAAATAAAAGTAGATTGGAAGCAAATATGATAAGAGATAGACCCGGGGGCCATAGGTTTCACTAGAGGCTTCTCTCAAGATAGCATAAGTATTACAGTGGGTGAACAAATTACTGTTGAGCAATTGATAGAAAAGAGAATAATTATGAGATTATCTAGGCGTGATCATGTATATAGGCATCACGTCCGCAACAAGTAGACCGACTCCTGCCTGCATCTACTACTATTACTCCACACATCAACCGCTATCCAACATGCATCTAGAGTATTAAGTTCATAAGAACAGAGTAACGCATTAAGCAAGATGACATGATGTAGAGGGATAAACTCAAGCAATATGATATAAACCCCATCTTTTTATCCTCGATGGCAACAATACAATACGTGTCTTGCAACCCTTTCTGTCACTGGGTAAGAATACCGCAAGATTGAACCCAAAGCTAAGCACTTCTCCCATGGCAAGAAAGATCAATCTAGTAGGCCAAACTAAACCGATAATTCAAAAAGACTTGCAAAGATAACTCCACCATACATAAAAGAATTCAGAGAAGAATCAAATATTATTCATAGATAAACTTGATCATAAACCCACAATTGATCAGATCTCGACAAACACACCGCAAAAAGAGTTTACATCGAATAGATCTCCACAAGAGAGGGGGAGAACATTGTATTGAGATCCAAAAAGAGAGAAGAAGCGATCTAGCTAATAACTATGGACCCGAAGGTCTGTAGTAAACTACTCACAACTCATCGGAAGGGCTATGGTGTTGATGTAGAAGCCCTCCGTGATGGATTCCCCCTCCGGCAGAACACCGGCGACGGCTCCAAGATGGGATCTCGCGGATACAGAAGGTTACGGTGGCGAAAATATTTCTTCGGTGGCTCCCTGGATGTTTTTGGTGTATGTAGGCTTATATAGGAGGAAGAAGTATGTTGGTGGCCGCCCGAGGGGCCCACGAGACAGGGGCTCGCCCTATAGGGGGGGGGGGTGCCCTACCCTCTCGTGGCCGCCTCGGCTGCTTCTTGACTTGCACTCCACGTCCTCTGGATCACGTTCGTTCCAAAAATCACGCTTCCGGAGGTTTCATTCCGTTTGGATTCCGTTTCATATTCCTTTTCTTTGAAATACTAAAATAGGCAAAAAAACAGCAATACGGGCTGGGCCTCCGGTTAGTAGGTTAGTCCCAAAAATGATAATAATGTGTATAATAAAGCCCATAAACATCCAAAACAGGTAATATAATAGCATGGAACAATCAAAAATTATAGATACGTTGGGGACGTACCAATTACGTATTTTGTTTGGTAAAAATTCATTATATAATCTCCCAAAGGTTTTGACCACCATATCACGCAAAAATCTTCTGTCTTTGTCTCGAGCTGTTTCTGTCGCTGATTTGAGCTACATGTCATCTCAGGATTCGAAGGGAGAAAGCTATGTGGCTGAGTACCTTGCAAACCGTAAAGTCTACGGGGACTTGGACCATTGTGGCTGGACCACTTAGGAAGAAGAAGACTATGAGCCTAAGGAAAGGAGGAGACGAGCTCAGACGAAGACGAAGTCCCATTACCTCAACCGGGGGATATGCACGTGGAGTTTAAAAAGTCAAGCCTTCCTGATAGAGCAAAGAATCCCAAGATCGAGTTTATTTCATCTCTTGCATGAAAACAAACAGGAATTGTGCAAAAGAGTATTAAGCCTCGAGCGGGAGATCGATGATCTAAGGGAGCAAAATTCCATTCTCAAGCGCAAGCTGAGAGACAAGCCTAAATCATCGACAACCCCTACTTCACCACCTCCGAAGACATAATCACATGGGTATGGGCACTCCCCTTGGCAACTGCCAAGCTTGGGGGAGGTGCCCCGGTATCGTGTCACCATCACACTCCTATCTTTACGGTTTTACTTAGTTCGATCCTTTTAAGTAATATATTGATCTAGTAGATTGAAGTTTTGGTATGAATTAGTTTTGAGTTTTGCCTTGTGATCCTTTTATGTAATCGAGTCCGTGAGCTATCTATAATAAAGGTTAGTGTTGAGTCAAGGGCTTTACTATCTTGCTATGATCATGAGAAATAGAAAGAACAAAAAGAATAAAAGAGTTCATATTGACCTTATGGATTGTTGGAAATATGCCCTAGAGGCAATAATAAAATGGTTATTATTGTATTTCCTTGTTCATGATAATTGTCTATTATTCATGCTATAATTGTATTGATCGGAAACCGCAATACATGTGTGAATACATAGACCACAACATGTCCCTAGTGAGCCTCTAGTTGACTAGCTCGTTGATCAACAGATGGTCATGGTTTCCTGACCATGGACATTGGATGTCATTGATAATGACATCACATCATTAGGAGAATGATGTGATGAAAAAGACCCAATCCTAAGCCTAGCACAAGATCGTGTAGTTCGTATGCTAAAGCTTTTCTAAATGTCAAGTATTTTTTCCTTAGACCATGAGATTGTGCAACTCCCGGTTACCGTAGGAATGCTTTGGGTGTACCAAACGTCACAACGTAACTGGGTGGCTATAAAGGTGCACTACGGGTATCTCCGAAAGTGTCTGTTGGGTTGGCATGAATCAAGACTAGGATTTGTCACTCCGTGTGACGGAGAGGTATCTCTGGGCCCACTCGGTAGGACATCATCATAATGTGCACAATGTGATCAAGGAGTTGATCGTGGGATGATGTGTTACGGAACGAGTAAATAGACTTGCCGGTAACGAGATTGAACAAGGTATTGAGATACCGACGATTGAATCTCGGGCAAGTACTGTACCGTTAGACAAAGGGAATTGTATACGGGATTGATTGAATCCTTGACATTGTGGTTCATTCGATGAGATCATCATGGAACATGTGGGAGCCAAAATGGGTATCCAGATCCCGCTGTTGGTTATTGGCCGGAGAGTTGTCTCGGTCATGTTTGCATGGTTCCCGAACCCGTAGGGTCTACACACTTAAGGTTCGATGACGCTAGGGTTATAGGGAATAGATATACGTGGTTACCAAATGTTGTTTGAAGTCCCGTATGAGATCCCGGACATCACGAGGAGTTCCGGAATGGTCCGGAGGTAAAGATTTATATATGGGAAGTCCTGTTTTGGTCACTGGAAAAGTTTCGGGTGCTATCGGTAACGTACCGGGACCACCGGGAGGGTCCTGGGGGTCCACCAGGTGGGGCCACCGGCCCCAGAGG
Organism: Triticum dicoccoides; assembly: GCF_002162155.2. Classification (NCBI taxonomy): domain Eukaryota; kingdom Viridiplantae; phylum Streptophyta; class Magnoliopsida; order Poales; family Poaceae; genus Triticum; species Triticum dicoccoides. The sequence continues at coordinate 44,035,105 of NC_041387.1, read as the reverse complement.
GCTGCGTCGGCCAAGTGTGGGAGGGGACCACCCCCAGGTGGGCTGGTGCGCCCCCCCACCAGGGCCCAAGGCGAAGAGAGAAGGGAAAGGGGGGAAACCCTAGGCTCAGATGGGCCTAAGGCCCACCTAGTGGTACGCCCCCTCTCTCCCCCTTGGCCGCCCCCCTAGATGGGATCTAGGGCTGGCCGCCACCCCTAGGGGTGGAAACCTAGGTGGGGGCACAGCCCCTCCCTTTCCCCTATATATAGTGGGGGTTTGGGGCTGCCATAAACATGAGAACCTCTCCCTCTTGGCGCAGCCCTACCCCTCTCCCTCCTCGTCTTTTGCGGTGCTTGGCGAAGCCCTGCTGGAGTGCCACGCTCCCCCACCACCATCACGCCGTTGTGCTGCTGCTGGACGGAGTCTTCCCCAACCTCTCCCTCTGTCCTTGCTGGATCAAGGCACGGGAGACGTCGCCGGGATGCATGTGTGTTGAACGCAGAGGTGCCGTCCGTTCAGCACTAGGATTTTCGGTGATTTGGATCACGACGAGTACGACTCCCTCAACCCCATTATCTTGAGCGCTTCCGCTTTGCGATCTACAAGGGTATGTAGATGCACTCCCCTCTCTCGTTGCTAGTCTCTCCATAGATAGATCTTGGTGACTCATAGGAAAATTTTGAATTTCTGCTACATTCTCCTACAGTGGCATCATGAGCTAGGTCTATGCGTAGATTCTATGCACGAGTAGAACACAAAGTAGTTGTGGGCGATGATTTGTTCAATTTTCTTACCATTACTAGTCTTATCTTGATTCAGCGGCATTGTGGGATGAAGCGGCCCGGACCGACCTTACACGTACTCTTACGTGAGACGGGTTCCACCGACTGACATGCACTTGTTGCATAAGGTGGATAGCGGGTGCCAGTCTCTCCCACTTTAGTCGGATCGGATTCGATGAAAAGGGTCCTTATGAAGGGTAAATAGCAATTGGCATATCACGTTGTGGCTTTTGCGTAGGTAAGAAATGTTCTTGCTAGAAACCCATAGCATCCACGTAAAACATGCAAACAACAATCAGAGGACGTCTGACTTGTTTTTGCAGGGTATGCTATGTGATGTGATATGGCCAAAAGAATGTGATGAATGATATGTGATGTATGAGATTGATCATGTTCTTGTAATAGGTATCACGACTTGCATGTCGATGAGTATGACAACCGGCAGGAGCCATAGGAGTTGTCTTTATTTATTGTATGACCTGCGTGTCACTGAATAACGCCATGTAATTACTTTACTTCATTGCTAAACCATTAGCCATAGTAGTAGAAGTAATAGTTGGCGAGATAACTTCATGGAGACACGATGATGGAGATCATGATGATGGAGATCATGGTGTCATGCCGGTGACGATGATGATCATGGAGCCCCAAAGATGGAGATCAAAAGGAGCAAAATGATATTGGCCATATCATGTCACTATTTGATTGCATGTGATGTCTATCATGTTTATGCATCTTATTTGCTTAGAACGACGGTAGTAAATAAGATGATCCCTCATAATAATTTCAAGAAAGTGTTCCCCCTAACTGTGCACCGTTGCGAAAGTTCGTTGTTTCAATGCACCACGTGATGATCGGGTGTGATAGATTCTAACGTTTACATACAACGGGTGTAAGACAGATTTACACATGCAAAACACTTAGGTTGACTTGACGAGCCTAGAATGTACAGACATGGCCTCGGAACACAAGAGACCGAAAGGTCGAACATGAGTCGTATAGTGGATACGATCAACATGAAGATGTTCACCGATGATGACTAGTCCGTCTCACGTGATGATCGGACACGACCTAGTTGACTCAGATAATGTATCACTTAAGATGACTAGAGGGATGTCTATCTGAGTGGGAGTTCATTAGATGAACTTAATTATCCTGAACATAGTCAAAAGGTTTTTGCAAATTATGTCGTAGCTCGTGCTTTAGTTCTACTGTTTTAGATATGTTCCTAGAGAAAATTTAGTTGAAAGTTGATAGTAGCAATTATGCGGACTGGGTCCGTAAACTGAGGATTGTCCTCATTGCTACGTAGAAGGCTTATGTCCTTAATGCACCGCTCGGTGTGTTGAACCTCGAACGTCGTTTGTGGATGTTGCGAACATCTGACATACACGTTTTGATGACTACGTGATAGTTCAGTGGGTAATGTTAAATGGTTTAGAATTGAGGCACCGAAGACATTTTTTGAAATGTTGCAGAACATATGAGATGTTCCAAGAGCTGAAATTGGGATTTCAGGCTCGTGCCCACGTCAAGAAGTATGAGACCTCCGACAAGTTTCTTAACCTTCAAACTAAGGGAGAAAAGATCAACCGTTGAGCTTGTACTCAGATTGTCTGGGTACAACAATCACTTGAATCGAGTGGGAGTTAATCTTCCAGATGAGATAGTGATGTTTCTCCAAAGACATTGCCACTAAGCTACTAGAGCTTCGTGATGAACTCTAACATAACAGGGATAGATATGATGATCCTTGAGCTATTCGCGATGTTCGACACTGCGAAAGTAGAAATCAAGTAGGAGCATCAATTGTTGATGGTTAGTAAAACCATAGTTTCAAGAAGGGCAAGGGCAAGAAGGGATACTTCATGAAACGGCAAAACAGTTGCTGCTTTAGTGAAAACCCAAGGTTGAACCCAAACCCGAGACTAAGTGCTTCTGTAATGAGAGGAACGGACACTAAAGCAGAACCACCCTAGATACTTGGTAGATAAGAAGGCAGGCAAGGTTGACAGAAGTATATTGGATATACATTATAATAAATGTGTACTTTACTTGTACTCCTAGTAGCACCAGGGTATTAGATACCGGTTCGGTTGCTAAGTGTTGGTAACTCGAAATAAAAGCTGCGGAATAAACGTAGACTAGCTAAAGGTGAGATGACGATATGTGCTGGAAGTGTTTCCAAGCTTGATGAGATCAAGCATCGCATACTCCCTCTACCATCGAGATTGGTGATAAACCTAAATAATTGTTATTTGGTGTTTGCATTGAGCATAGACATGATTGGATTATGTCTATCGCAATACGGTCATTAATTTAAGGAGAATAATAGTTACTCTGTTTATTTGAATAATACCTTCAATGGTCTCACACCTAAAATGAATGGTTTATTGAATCTCGATCGTAGTGATACACATGTTCATGCCAAAAGATATAAGATAGTGATGATAGTACCACATACTTGCGGCACTGCCATTTGATTCATATTGGTATAAAACGCATGAAGAAGCTCCATGTTGATGGATCTTTGGACTCACTCGTTTTTGAAAAGTTTAAGACATGCGAACCATGTCTATTGGTATGTGCGCATGAAGAAACTCCATGCAGATGGATCGTTTGGACTCACTTGATTCTAAATCACTTGAGACATGCAGATCATACCACATGGGCAAGATGACTGAAAAGCCTCATTTTTCAGTAAGATTGAACAAGAGAGCAACTTGTTGGAAGTAATACATTTTGATGTGTGCTGTCCAATGAGTGTCGAGGCACGTAGTGGATATCGTTGTGTTCTTACTTCACAGATGATTTGAGTAGATGCTGAGGATATTTACTTGATGAAACACAAGTCTGAATTATTGAAAGGTTCAAGTAATTTCAGAGTGAAGTTGAAGATCGTCATGACAAGAGGATAAAATGTCTATGATATGATCATAGAGATGAATATCTGAGTTACGAGTTTGGTACACAATTAAGACCTTGTGGAAATTGTTTCACAACTAAATACCGCCTGGAACACCATAGTGTGATGGTGTGTCCAAACATCATAGCTGCACCCTATTGGATATGGTGCATGCCATGATGTCTCTTATCAAATTATCACTATCGTTTATGGGTCAAGCATTAGAGACAACCACATTCACTTTAAAGAGGGCACCACGTAATTCCGTTGAGATGACAGCGTATGAACTGTGGTTTAGAAAAACCTAAGCTGTCGTTTCTTAAAAGTTTGGGGCTGCGACGCTTATGTGAAAAGGTTTCAGCCAGATAAGCTTGAACCCAAAGAGGATAAATAACATCTTCATAGGACACCCAAAAACAGTTGGGTATACCTCCTATTTCAGATCCGGAAGCAAAAGTGATTGTTTCTAGAAATGGGTCCTTTCTCGAGGAAAGGTTTCTCCTACAAGAATTGAGTGGGAGGATGGTGGAGACTTGATAAGGTTATTGAACCATCACTTCAACCAGTGTGTAGCAGGGCACAGGAAGTTGTTCCTGTGGCACCTACACCAATTGAAGTGGAAGTTGATGACAGTGATCATGAAACTTTGGATCAAGTCACTACCAAACCTCATGGGACGATAAGGACGCGTACTGCTTCAGAGTGGTATGGTAATCCTGTCTTGGAGGTCATGTTGCTAGACAACAATGAACCTACGAGCTATGGAGAAGCGATGGTGGGCCCGGATTCCGACAAATGGCTAGAGGCTATAAAATCCGAGAGAGGATCCATGTATGAAAACAAAGTGTGTACTTTGGAAGAACTACTTGATGGTCGTAAGGCTATTGGGTACAGATGGATATTAAAAGGAAGACGGACAATGATGGTAAGTATCACCATTAAGAAAGCTCAACTTGTCGTTAAGATGTTTTCCGACAAGTCCAAGGAGTTGACTACGATGAGACTTTCTCACTCGTGGCGATGCTAAGAGTCTGTTGGAATTATATTAGCAATTACTGCATGATTTATGAAATCTTGTAGATAGGATGTAAAAAAAACCATTGTTTCCTCGATGTTATTCTTGAGGAAAGGTTGTATGTGATACAACCAGAAGGTTTTGTCAATCCTGAAAGATGCTAACAAGTGTGCAAAGCTCCAGCAATCCTTCTAAGGACTGGAGTAAGCATCTCGGAGTTGGAATATACGCTTTGATGAGATGATCAAAGATTTTGGGTTTATACAAAGTTTATGAGAAACTTGTATTTCCAAAGAAGTGAGTGGGAGCACTATAGCATTTCTGATGAGTATATGTTGTTGACATATTGTTGATCGGAAATGATGTAGAATTTCTGGAAAGCATATAGGGTTGTTTGAAAAGTGTTTTTCAATGGAAAATCTGGATTAAGCTACTTGAACATTGAGCATCAAGATCTATAAGGATAGATCAAAACACTTAATAGTACTTTCAAATGAATACACACCGTGACAAGATTTTGAAGGAGTTCAAAATAGATCAGCAAAGAAGGAGTTCTTGGTTGTGTTATATGGTGTGAGTATTGAGTAAGACTCAAGACATGACCACGGCAGAAGAGAGAGAAAGGACGAAGGTCGTCCCCTATGCTTCAGACGTAGGCTCTATAGTATGCTATGTTGTGTACCGCACCGAAAGTGTGCCTTGCCATGAGTCAGTCATGGGGTACAAGAGTGATCCCGGAATGGATCACAGGACAGCGGTCAAACTTATCCTTAGTAACTAGTGGACTAAGGAAATTTTCTCGATTATGGAGGTGGTAAAAGAGTTCATTGTAAAGGGTTACGCCGATGCAAACTTTGACACTAATCCGGATTATTTTGAGTAGTAAACCGGATTCGTATAGTAGAACAATTATTTGGAAAAGCTCCAAATAGAGCGTGGTAGCTGCATCTAGGAGACGGCATAGAGATTTGCAAAGCACACACGGATCCGAAAGGTTCAGATCTGTTGACTAATAAACTCTCTCACAAGCGAGATATGATCAAACCCCATGGGTGTTGATTCATTACAATCACATAGTGATGTGAAATAGATTATTGACTCTAGTGCAAGTGGGAGACTATTGGAAATATGCCCTAGAGGCAATAATAAAATGGTTATTATTGTATTTCCTTGTTCATGATAATTGTCTATTATTCATGCTATAATTGTATTGACCGGAAACCACAATACATGTGTGAATACATATACCACAACATGTCCCTAGTGATCCTCTAGTTGACTAGCTCGTTGATCAAAAGATGGTCATGGTTTCCTGACCATGTACATTGGATGTCATTGATAACGGGATCACATCATTAGGAGAATGATGTGATGGACAAGACCCAATCCTAAGCCTAGCACAAGATTGTGTAGTTCGTATGCTAAAGCTTTTCTAAATGTCAAGTATTTTTTCCTTGGACCATGAGATTGTGCAACTCTTGTATACCGTAGGAATTCTTTGGGTGTACCAAACATCACAACGTAACTGGGTGGCTATAAAGGTGCACTACGGGTATCTCCGAAAGTGTCTGTTGGGTTGGCATGAATCGAGACTGGGATTTGTCACTCCGTGTGACGGAGAGGTATCTCTGGGCCCACTCGGTAGGACATCATCATAATGTGCACAATGTGATCTAGGAGTTGATCGCGGGATGATGTGTTATGGAACGAGTAAAGATACTTGCCGGTAACGAGATTGAACAAGGTATCAAGATACCGACGATTGAATCTCGGGCAAGTACTATACCGATAGACAAAGGGAATTGTATACGGGATTGATTGAATCCTTGACATTGTGGTTCATCCGATGAGATCATCGTGGAACATGTGGGAGCCAACATGGGTATCCAGATCCCGCTGTTGGTTATTGGCCGGAGAGTTGTCTCGGTCATGTCTGCATGGTTCCGAACCCGTAGGGTCTACACACTTAAGGTTCGATGACGCTAGGGTTATAGGGAATAGATATACGTGGTTACCGAATGTTGTTAGGAGTCCCGGATGAGATCCCGGACGTCACGAGGAGTTCTGGAATGGTCCGGAGGTAAAGATTTATATATGGGAAGTCCTGCTTTGGTCACCGGAAAAGTTTCGGGTGCTATCGGTAACGTACCGAGACCACTGGGAGGGTCCCGGGGCTCCACCAGGTGGGGCCACCGGCCCCAGAGGGCTGCATGGGCCAAGTGTGTGAGGGGACCAGCCCCACGTGGGCTGCTGCGCCCCCCACCAGGGCCCAAGGTGAAGAGAGAAGGGAAAGGGGGGAAACCCTAGGCTCAGATGGGCCTAAGGCCCACCTAGTGGTGCGCCCCGCTCTCTCACCCTTGGCCGCCCCCCTAGATGGGATATAGGGCTGGCCGCCACCCCTAGGGGTGGAAACCTAGGTGGGGGCAGCCCCTCCCTTTCCCCTATATATAGTGGGGGTTTGGGGCTGCCATAAACATGAGTACCTCTCCCTCTTGGCGCAGCCCTACCCCTCTCCCTCCTCGTCTCTTGCGGTGCTTGGCGAAGCCCCGCTGGAGTGCCACGGTCCTCCACCACCACCACGCCGTTGTGCTGCTGCTGGACGGAGTCTTCCCCAACCTCTCCCTCTCTCCTTGCTGGATCAAGGCACTGGAGACGTCACCGGGCTGCACGTGTGTTGAACGCGGAGGTGCCGTCCGTTCGGCACTAGGATCTTCAGTGATTTGGATCACGACGAGTAAGACTCCCTCAACCCCGTTCTCTTGAACGCTTCCGCTTCACGATCTACAAGGGTATGTATATGCACTCCTCTCTCTCGTTGCTAGTCTCTCCATAGATAGATCTTGGTGACTCGTAGGAAAATTTTGAATTTCTGCTACGTTCTCCTACATGGATAGTAATTACTTCACAAATAGAAAGTATGAGGCTTAAAAGTTGTTGAGAGTTGACAAACATAGTTTTGGTCATCGTTGCAATTAATAGGAAGTAATAAAGAAAGAGAGGTTTTCACATATAAATGTACTATCTTGGACATCTTTTATGATTGTGAGCACTCATTAAGTATGACATGCTAAAGAGTTGATGTTGGACAAGGAAGACAACGTAATGGTTTATGTTTTCTCACATCTCAGTTAAAGTATATTGTCATGGATCATTCAAACATGTTGAGCTTGCCTTTCCCCCTCATGCTAGCCAAAAATTCCTTGCACCAAGTAGAGATACTACTTGTGCTTCCAAATATCCTTAAACCCAGTTTTGCCATGAGAGTCCACCATATCTACCTATGGATTGAGTAAGATCCTTCAAGTAAGTTGTCATCGGTGCAAGCAATAAAAATTTCTCTCTAAATATACATGACTTATTAGTGCGGAGAAAATAAGTTGTATACGACCTTGTTATGGAAGCAATAAAAGCGATGGACTGCATAATAAAGGTCCATATACAAGTGGCAATATAAAGTGGCGTTCTTTTGCATTAAGATTTCGTGCATCCAACCATAAAAGCGCTTGACAACCTCTGCTTCCCTCTGCGAAGGGCCTATCTTTTACTTTATGTCTTTTACTTTATGCAAGAATCAAGGTGATCTTCACCTTTCCCTTTTTCATTTTATCCTTTGGCAAGCACCTCATGTTGAAAATATCCTGATACATATATCCAATTGGATGTTCGTTAGCATGAACTATTATAGTTGACATCACCCAAAGGTGAATACGTTGGGAGGCAACACAATAAGCCCCTATCTTTCTCAGTGTCCAATTAAAACTTCATAACCATAAGTTTTGCGTGAGTGTTAGCAATCGTAGAAGACTATATGATAGTTGAGCATGTGGACTTGCTGAAAAGCTCTATTGTTGACTCTTTCTGATGTTATGATAAATTGCAATTGCTTCGATGACTGAGATTATAGTTTGTTAGTTCCTACATGATTCACCTCCATAGACAAACATACACACGTACATGATTCAGCATAGGGTCCTACTAAAGATTTGTTTAACTCCAACCGGAAAATTAGGCAGCAATAAATTAGTGGTACTTAAATACTCCTAATTAATTAAGTGAGACAACAGAAGTGGAAGGGCTCCCTGGAGGATCGTCTCACAAGTAAGGTAGTCGTTGCCGGAGCCCTTGAATGGCCTCGACTGAGGCCTCTGGCTTCAGCAAGATTGCCTTGGCACTGTTTATTCTTCTTCTTCCTCCTCTTCATGCTCTGTTTCTCTTTCTCCTCACCAGTTGGTGAAACCAAGTACATGATTGGCCTTCTAATTCAGAATTGGTTTTGTCAGTGAGGGAGTACAAGTGTACTAATAAAAATAGCATTATTTTCTCATGGCAGTCGGAAAATAGAGATGAACACATGCATTAAATATCATTCTTACCTAAAGGAAGGTTATGGCGCCAATATGGATGATGAGGATTGGAAGACAGATCTCCCTTTGTGCAGTTCCACCGAAATGAACGAACTGTTCCATTGTGACATTCAAGTTAAACAACAGAAAATTCACTTCTTTTAAGAACAGTTTTGTGCAGTGCACCAAAAGGTCACAAGTCACAACAGCAACCAGGTGAATTGGATATCCCTGTTTGCACAGAAAGGTATAGAGGAAACAGTCAGAGTCTCAAACAATTACAGGCAAAAACATTTGGCTAAACTTGTCATGGCTTCATTTTTACCAGGGACAGTAGATTAAGAACAGCTATGTATTTGGTATAAGGGCATGGGACAGTGGGTGCACCAGCAGTCCAGCACCATGTACGTAAACAGGGGCATAAAGTGGTGATTCGTAGTTTGTTGCCCCGAGAAACAAACATCCAAGAAACATATCTGGGTTGGTCCCATTTTTGTTCACTCTAGCCACCTACTCCTATGTGTGGATAGTAAATCTAGTCCTGGTCATACCACAATGTACAACGTTACCCCTATATTTCCCTTTTCGACCAAGAGACCAGTTGGATGCCCAGTCTGTACTACTTTCACCCCCTTTCCTTCGTGTTTGTACCAAGTCCGATGTAGTACATACTAAATTCCCCCACCACCACTTTATTTCTTGTTTGAACCAAGTACTCCCTCCGCCCGGAATTACTTGTCATCAAAATGGATGTGTCTAGAACTAAAATACATCCAGATACATCCATTTCAATGACAAGTATTTTTGGATGGAGGGAGTACAAGATTCGACTCCATGAAGTAGCTTTACCTCTAACAATAGAAGAAGAAAAATAGGTTACGTTGGACCATCCGATCGAGAGGGGATGAGAGATAGAAAATGATGCACATGCAGTGACGTAGCGAGCTGGGGAAGTAGAGCTAAGGCAGTTTCGAACGAAGATATACCTGAAGGTCGTCGGGATGTGGATAGGTGGGCGGCGGGAGGCCGGATCCGCCCACAGGCAACGATGAAGGGATCGGAGGACCTCCCGCACCGGCGCTCGGCCAGAGATAATGGTGTGGCCGGCAGTGGGTCTCCTCCCTCACTATCGACGACAGCCTAAATGCTTCCCCTCCTCCCCTTCACCGACGGAGGGGGATACGTCTGGATCTGTAACCAACGGTGAGGATAGGAAGACAGTGTTTTTTGAAGGGAGAAAGACAGTGTTACCACCCCTATCTTGTTTAGATCTGGAGAGGATGAGAGTGTGTGAATAGAGCAACCCTAGCAAGCAAGCGCGGAGGCTCCGGCCTATATATACGTAGTGGGGTAGTTTTCCTTTTTCACTCCATCAAAACAATTGTTTAAAATTGTGTACTACATGCCAGGTCGCGGGTTTTTTAGTTGTTGATTGTTTTTTGAGATAGCTACCTGCTTGTTCCAAGGCGTGCCAGGTCGCACTTTGGAGTATCGTTCAAGTTTGGTACTACAAGTCCCTCCATGAAATGAACAACCACCCCCTCGTAAAAATTGTGAACAAGCCCACGACTAAAATTAGCGGAAACGTGGGTTGCCCCAACATGCATTATTATTTATATTTTCTACTCCCTCCGTTCCTAAATATAAGTCTTTTTTATTAGCCACACCTAAGACAAGAATTTTTTTATTAGCAGTGAACCCCACATGTCATAGACACAAAAATTGTGGCAAGATTCCCTTAGGCAAGCCAAAGTGTGACAATTTGAGCAACTCAAGTTAGGCAAGTGCGGCAAGTGTGGGAAAAATAATGTGGCAACATAAGACAAACATAGTCACAATCCAAACAACCCGTAATTTTTTGTGACATGCATGAAAATTTGGTTAGTTAAATTTATAGTCAAAAATTGGCAAGGTGCATCAAATCAACACATGCAAGTATCAAAAGGAAAGTCACAGCATGCATGCATGCATGCGTTGTACTCCCTCCGTTTCCAAATATAAGTCTTTCTATAGATTGCAACAAGTGACTACATACGAAGCAGAATATGTCTACATACATTCGTATGTTGTAGTCCATTTGAAATGTGTAAAAAGACTTATATCGAGTGCAGTGCTTTGATGTGTCGCGTCAACTCGTACAAGACCAAGAAATTTGATTACTACAACACCCTCTCCATCGCGGACTGAGCTCCAGTGCCTTAATTGCACCTACCTTTGGTTGCATGACAGGAGAGCCAACCACCTGTTGGGCCCACCTGTCATAGACGCAAAGGCAGGAGCAGTAAGTAGAAGCTTTCGCTATACGCTATCCCTCCCGCACGAGGTGGATGGACATGCAGCAGTGGATTCGATACTGTACAAGTAGGAGTAACATCATTGTTCGTCTTCTCGAAGAGGCGAAGAGCCAAGCGCAACCCGAACATGGCAGTTGCGAATGCTTGCATGGTGCGGTGCCTGGGAGCATTCATATGGTAGCCAGGCTCTTGCATGAGACAAAATTGCTATTTGAGCCCACTATTGTAGTACTAGTACTTGCTACTCCCTCCGTCTAGGTGAGTAAGTCATTGAATTCGTAGCTAAGCTTCCCGCATTGAATTGTTTAACAATTAAACTCCATCATCCATTGGTTGATACTCATTCTGCATAGGTCCACGCGCTTAGCACCGTTTCCTCCTGGGGTCACCAATGTTTATTTGCTAATTAATAGCATTGCATGCAATGAACTAGGCACTGCAAGTCATTAAAAGCATGCACACCTCTCATCTCTTATTGGCTGATATGTCAAGAAACAAGAAACAAGGTAGAAGTTAATGCACCATGCCTAAGTGTTTTGGGACTATTTGGTTTTCGTAAGATGACTTACACACCTAGACGGAGGGAGTAGTATAGCCCTGTAAACCGGAAAGGAGTATTTGCCTTTCTAGAGTCAACAAGTGACTAGACTACACCACATACAGTACTCCCTCCCTTCCGGTTTATAGGGCTCAAATCTCAAGTCTCATGAACCAAGGCATTTTGCGATTAGAGGAATGTATCTCGTACTTTACAAAACTACCCGAATTAAACTCATGCATTAATTATGTAGTTCTTTCGTTTTCCTCTCCGCCTTGGTCGCGGTGCACAATATTGAGCACTCCTATATGACTAGCAGCTCTATCTACATGCGGGACATCAAAGCATCAGGGTCGGCGTGCCATCCACCAAATCACAGCGAGGTGCTACAGTCGATACTCACCTGTCACCCCGGTGTGGCCGTCATGACCCGTCATATCACAAAACCCACACCTTTACCAGCAGTGGTAAGGTGGCCTCCAAGTTGGACTGGACGAAGCAACCATCATTTCACTGGAACGCTCGTTGAAGCCCTTTCTTCCCTTTCTTGAAGAAAACCTCACTCTAGGCTACTCACTTCTGCCATTTTTCTTCTGTACCGACGAAGGAAAGGTGGACGAATCAGTTATGCTGCTATATTTTCATTCCAAGAATCTTCTTTTTGCGAAGCACCGATCGATTCTCACATCCTATTATTTTCCTGTTTTTATTGCGCTTGTGGTTTCCTTTCGATTGCTTTTTTGTTTGTCAGTTCATTGATGGATCCTGGAGCACTAGGCAAAGAGTTGCCAGCGGACAACCCACTGGAGACAGCTACACCTGGCCAAACCTCGGGCCGGGCCGGGCTTCGGGCCAGGTGTAGCCAAGCCCGACACAAAAAACTCAGGCCCGGGCCCGGCCAGGCCCGACCATCGGGCCTGTGTTTCTAGGCCCGAGCCCAGCCCGAGCACGTAAAAGCCCGTCGGGCTTCGGGCCGGCCCGGCTCGACCTTCAGAAAATGGCAAAAACGACGGGCCTGGGCCCGGCCCGGCCCGGCCTTCAGGCTCAAAAACTAGGCCCGAGCCCGGCCCGGGGGCAGCGTCGGGCCGGGCCGGGTCGGGCTTTTTCGGGCAGGGTCGGCCGGGCCGGCCGGACCGGGCTTCCCATGGCCAGGACTAGAGGCAGCGATCTCCAGGAAGCGAGCACCGACCAACGAGTTGACCATGTTGGCGGGCCAAGCCATGGAGACGAAGGACTCCAAGAAACAGGCACGGGCCAAAGAGTTGACGACGTTGGCACACGAACTCCTCAAAGAAAGTTGGAAGAACAGCAAGGGCCCCACCATGCCTACCCCAGAAACTCTGATGGCCACCTATGCGATGCTCAAGGCCGAGTTTGAGGAGATAGTCACCGTTGAGAAGCAGTATTCCCCTCGCAAGGTGATGGCCCCCATCGAGTACGAGGAGATGGCCCCGGAGGGATGAGATCCCCCGGTGAGCTGCACAAGGTAAAATATAATGGATTATTACCATAGTTGTGGTTTTTGATTATTTGCAATGTGCTTGCTAATATGTTAGGGTTGTGAAGGTGTAGGTGGACGTCCTTGACGATTTCGATGTCGCGGCCCATCCTGTTGGCATCGCCCCGGAGATCGATTCCGATGCCGCTGTCCATCCTGTGGACATCGCCCCAAAGATCGATTCGATGTCGCGCTCAGTCCTGTGGACATCGCCCCAGAGATCGATTCCCATGCCGCTGTCCGTGCTGTGGTCATTGCCCGAGAGATCGATGACAAGAAATAGTTGGTCGCGCTAATCCTTCATGGTACTTTGCATTGCCCTGTGTTTAATTACTAGAACGATGCGTGTTATCAAACCATCTTAGGGCTAGTGCACTGTCTTGTGTGGGCGGTACTTGCTACTTTTGTTTGATAGTGAATCATGTGAACCCTCTCCGAGTTATGGAAACAGATGTATCCTCACCAGCTTTTGATGTAATATATGGCATGCTTAGATGTAAGTTTGAACTGTTTATCATATCAGCAGGGCTTGTTTGATGATTCTTGGTGTTAGTAGGCTAGCTACTGTGCGAGCTATAGTACTTGCAAAACACTCACCGAAGAGAAACGTTGGGGCTGATGAGCTCGTGGTACGCTTATACTAATCCGTCGTTGATCGACCAATAGCCCTAGCTCCTAAAATTGTAAGCTTAGCGATCAATCAGACAATAGTCGAAACAGATACATTCAGTTCTCAATTGGTTCATAGGGTAGGAAAATTGTAGCAAAAGTACAGAGACATACAACACAAAATCATAGCAGTGCAGAGACGTACTCCCGACCTAGGCGGGCTAGTTTGGCCTAGTGGGTTTCAGTGATTTAACGTGGTATAGTACCGTCCAGTCTTCGCGTGTGGTAGCAGTATTGCGGGTACAGTAAGTTTTCTTGAAGAAGCGGAATTCAATGAAGTCATGATGGTTCCTTCGTCCAAACAACTTTCAGTGGAAAAGGTTGGGCCTGCGATACCACCGGGGTAGACCAGGATGATTTTGTGCATGGCAGGTGGACCAGGATGGTCGACGTCCCACATGTCGGCGAATGAAAGTATTCTTTCCAATATAGAGGACGAGCAATGAGTATTCATTGTTTATTTTTGATGAAAGCTATTGTCTCCACTGTTACTCCTTGACTTTGTCAATGCCTCTCTCTCCTCCACATAAGCGGGTACTACTTGCTATGCATGCGGCGGGCAGCTGGCGTCTTGAGGGGCCAGGGCGGTCAGAGCGGGCTCTGAATGCAGTCCGGACTCCAGCATGGCCCACCTCACATTATCACCATATATTTCTTGGAGTCCGTGCGCGGCGGGCGGGCGATCTCTTCTCCCTCCCTCGTTTCTCTCTTCTTAGCCGACGCCCGCCGAGTGATTAGATTTCGGCTATCGACGGTTTATTCAATTACAGTCCCACATGTCAGTGAAATTGCAAGACAACGCGTGTCTCCTCTAGTGAGCGGCGTGCGAGCCGGACTATCAGGGGTGCGACGCGTATGAGTCATAAGTGTGCCGCCTTTTCCTTTAGAACTTGCGAAGCGTAACATTTTCGCGCGATTGATCGATAGAAATCTAGAACAAAATGACGAGGGCGGTGCTTTCCCGCTCGTTAGGCGGGCTAGTTTGAGTGATATGACATGCTACAGTGTCGTCCACTTGCTCCATTTTTATGTAAGTAAGAGTTTACACTCTTACGTGGGAGGAGTGTGAAACACCACGAATCTGATTTTAATCGAGGGATAACTATTCCCTGCCAAATAATGGAGGACTGTTAGCGATTAGGGCATGATAGTTAGGGCATCTCCAGCGCTGGCACACAAATTTACACCGGCATCTGTCCGAGGACACTGACGGATGCCATCCGATGCTGCCCGCATGCCTTTCGACAACTATATGAACTAACCGGACGAAATTTGCGCAAACAAAGCAAATTTCAAATTAATCGGATGAAATTCATTACATTTCGAAAACTTTTCCTACAAACTGGACGAAATTCATTACATATTTCGCACAAACCGTACTAAAACCTACTGTAAACCTAATCTAAACGATCACCGACGCCCAACCACCATGTCCGGCCATGAACCCGAGAAAGCCGCCATTGCCTTTGCCTCCTCCTCAGCCGCCTCGATAACCTCCTCCTCCGGAGCACAAGGTTCTGAAGATTTCCGCCTCCACGTCGCCGTCAAGCGGGTAATCGGCCACCGATGTTTACCCCACCAATCTTGGCGTCGACTGAATCGAGTAGCGGTGGCCTTCCTGGGACCAGAGCGGCGGCGACCTACCGTGTACTACTCTTCCTCGCTGCCAGCTGCGCCCACGCACGCGCGCCGACTTCGTGGTCGTGGCGGCTGAGGGCGGCCGGGGGGGGGGGTGCCGGCTATCTCCTTCGTTTGCTCCTGCGACAGTACGTCCAAGAGAGCTTCAGAGCTCCAGGAGGCCATGGTTGGAGTGGTACCGATAGAAGGAAGGGACCGGAGGAGAATAAGTGTGGGTCTTTGGCTATGGCTAGGAGCTGGGGCTCAAGTTAATATAGCGGGCGAATGGCAATGAGCCGCGGTAGACGGATGGACAACTGGCACCTGAGTAGGTTCGTCGGGCGTGAATGCGGACACTACTTCAGTGACTTAACTGCAGATGCGTTGGGTTACTGACATGTGGGCCCAATGGGCATCTAGCCCGCATGTCAGTGACACACCAATTGCACCTGCAGTTAAGTCCGGTGAATGCGGCATTGATGTTCTGGAGAGACGGTGACCATTTCAGGCGGGAAGCGTGCGCTAGCGATGGAAGGGGTTTCGGTAGGCCAGGGCGGTCAGACGCTGGCGTGGTGGTAAAGTGTGAACTCATGGATGACGAGCCTTTGAAGCATATGCAACATGTATTGACAACCGCTCTTGTCGCCAGCTAGCCTTCGACGACCACCATAGACACCACACAACCATGCATAACTTACGAATAATGGACGAATCAATCAGACACACACTCGTGTGTAGTGGCACTAAGATCGGCTGCTCACGATAGTACATACTCCATACCATACTACCATAGTACCCTCTCTAGCTAGGCTATTTTATAGATTGTCGTTATGATGGATGATATACATGAGCAAGGCGCTCCGAGTATGACCGTTGGTGTTGAGCCAGGTGAATACATCCTCGGCGTTCACGTAGGCCTCCATCAAACGTCTAAACAGTAATGTCAGGCACCGCCGGGGCACGCAGGTGAAGGGCTCGCCATTTGCGTTGCGCCATGAGCAGGACTTTGATTTAGAGGGCGACGTGCATGCATTACCATGCTTTCACAGCTTGAGCGTGAGTGTCTGAAGCAAAGTATTTCATTTTCATTTGGCCGACGAGGGTGCGTTGCAGTGACGAGTCCGTGGTTTGATTCCCCACATACGCATTATTTTGGTTTTTACAGTATTTCTTTCTCCATTGACAGGTAGGCCCGCGTAGATAGATAAAGAACACGAGTTGATGAGGTGCATGTGGACTGTTTGACTGGTCAATCAGACAAATATGGAGCTATACGCTAAGCTAGTGACCATATAATCACTATATCTTGTATACAATGATCAAAGTGAGCTATCAAGACAAGTTCGATGACCGTCAATGCATTTTACTCGGTAATAAATGACCAGGATTGAAGGGGAATCCAAATTTTCTTCGTCTTCTGTCCTTGAGCTCTTGACAAACCAATGCACTATATGGTTGTCCGACCACTCCACCCCAGAGCTCTCACCAAGCGTCGTTCATGCCACCGCACCGCACACTAACCGGTAAGGCAGCGATGACATCCCGTCGCGCTGAGTTTCTCGCCACCCATGACCGCACACAAAATGGTAGGGAAGCGATGGCATCCCGCCGTGCCGAGTTCATCGCCGCTCGCGACCTGACAACTATGTGGGAGGAATTTGAAGATGCCAAGGCCGAATGGGCGATAGAGCAAGAGGCGTCCAAAGCCGCACAGAGGGAGAGGAAAAGTCAGAAAGCACTCAAGAAAAGAGAGGCCCGCCGCCGCAAGAAAGAAAAGGACGCATGCGCTGCTGCGGAGGGGTCGGCGGAGATCCAAGCACGCTGGGGTGTCGCTGACAAAGCAGGGAAGGAGAACGACGGTGCCTGGCCAGCATGTGAGAAGTAGTAGTACTGGTAGTTAGTGTGTGTGTCTGTGTCTAAGTACGAGCATGTACCAGTACTACTAGTTACTACTGTAGTTTTTAGAGCAAATTACCAGTACATTAGCCTAGACTAAATGGAAAAGTTCCTATGTTATGCATCAAATGACATATCTTTATCTATAGGAATTGAGATGCATGTCATCTCACTTCCTATGATTTTCATATTCCTATAAAATTCCTATCCTATGAACGAAAGGAGGCCTCTGTTGGAGTAACTACTGTAGCTAACAGTACTGCTGGTACAGTAGTTTTCTTCAAAAAGTGGAATTCAACAAAGTCATGACGGTTCCTTCGTCCGAGCAACTTCAAAGTGCGAAGTGGGCCCATGATTTGACGGCTCATTAGTCATTGTTACTTCGGTGCGACGATTGGGGTGACTCTCCCTTGGAGTTCTGCGTGCATGGCAAGTGGATCAGGATGGTCGATGTCCCACATGTTGGTGAACGAAAGTATTCTTTCCAATATCAAGAAGCAAGGAAACCGCGTGGTATAGTATCACTGCTAATTGGTTCTCAAAAAAATAGTATCACTGCTGATTTATAATTAATTTTTATTTCTGATGAATGTTAGTGTTTCAACTCTTACGACGAAGAGTGCCAAACACGGCACGTGCTGGATGTCCCACACGTCAGCGAAAGGAGTGGGACATGAACAACATGGTAGAGCCCAGCGCAAAAAAATAGCATGGTAGAGCGTCTCCACTTCTTCCACTTCTAGGTCGGAGACCACACGTAGTAGTACTTAGTGGTATGAACAATACAAAGTGCAACCTAGAGAGAAAGACATGTCTAGTTGGAAGGTCTCGGGGCATACATGTAAACAAATATAAAAGTTAATATGTGCCTCCAACTAATATAGCAGTAGTAGAGTACTTAGGCACGTACTCCATAACATCACCATGCATTGCACGTACAACATTTAGTGGTAGTATGCAGTAAGAGACAAATGCCGCCCAAGAGTTCCCTTCTCGACCTACTTTTGGGTGTTTGGTAGAGTGTATGGAGGGTGCATGAGTCCACACTAGTTTAGCACAAATACACTAGAAGCATGCATGAAGAGAGCATGCATGAAGAGGGGTGTTGAGTTGAGCATGTATGAAGAGGGAACAACTATGCTGAGATGAGAACGCAACCAAACACACCCTATATGACACACATGTTCATACCATTTGTGCCTTTCTACTTCACTTACCACGCAACATTACTCAGGTTCATACATCCACTCCTGGGTACATGTCCTTCTCGTAGTTCCAGTACAACGTGTTCTTCATATAGATGGAACGATCCTTTCATAACACGTGCACCTTGATGCTAGATGTCTCGCGTGTTGGCAAAAGGATGAACAAAGCTCACGTAAAAAAATAGAGTGGAAGAACATAGATTCCCGACGACCGAGAAGGAGCAAGGAACCTCGTAGTGGAGCGTCTGCACTCATAATATTTAATATTTTTCAGCGATATAAAATCAACCAATCATCTCCACAGTGGACTGGAAGAGTACGAAACATAGCAACCCAGTGTAGTTACATCATACTAGTACATGGCTAACCCACACTATCACCATATTTCTTGGCTTCCGTGCGACACCTATCTCTAGTAATCCAGCAACCTGTATCGCTTCTCCCTCCTCGTCTCTATCAAAGTGCGGAAGGCTGGCGTTTTTGCCGTCTACTCCATAATCGAGGTCGGTTAACTCATCACATGTTAGCGACATGCCAACAACATTTAAAAAAAATTCCTTTCACGTTCCGTTTTCAAAAAGAAAAAAAATCATTTCACGTATGAATTTGACTATATGCTTTGAGCAACTTGCATGTCCTATACTGCTCCTGTTTGATACTCTAACTTAGCTAGAGGTTAGACTAACTCATGACTAACCCTGAACTAACTATAGCCAAAGAGGTGTTTGGGTGACAGGGTTAGATTGACAATAAATGTACTTGATGGAGAGAGAAAAGTGATTTTTCAGTGGTCCCAATGAGAACTATCTCTAGTTAGCACCTCTTGGGTGGGATAGTTTTTTCTGGTGGGGTCGGTGCAACTTGCTCCAATTTAAACCCTCGTGCTTGGATACTTTAGGGCTATTTGAGCCCCAACTAGCTCAAACTAACTCTAACCCATGGATCCAAACAAGGCCTATGACCAGTCTCGACGCGGAGCAGTCGCGTGCACTAGGAAATGGCGCTCTCTCGGCTGTCGCGCCACTTCAAAGCCGGCGCCAATGAGAGGTCACCTCCGCTCTGGCCGGGCATTAATGCAGCACTGACACTCCAGGGCGACGCTGACCGTTTCACGCGGGAAGCGCGCACTGGCAAGGGAGTATAGGTTTTGAACCGTTTCAGGTGTAGTACTGGTAGTTTGCAAAACCACTCAATTACTACACTTAGTTTCCTAAGAAATTGTGGTAAAAAACATTACTCCACCGCCCGCGCACGTCTGCGGGAAGCGACCGGTCAACCCTTATATAGGAGTGCTAGCACAAAAAGATGCAGGCATGAGCACTAAAATTTCCATATTAAAGTGCCGCACCGGCGGGAGTATGGCGTATGTTGTTACCTTCGGCCAGGTCATGGCTACCGGGCGACGGCGACTAGAGAAGAGGCGGAAGGAGGGGAATGAATGCAGCTATTGTTTGGGTTCACCTTCCGGCTTAAATAAATGCGCAACATCACGTGTACCCGCGGATGCACAAATTGTAACATACGTGACTGCTTAAGTGGGCGTCATATAACTAGTGTGTGTGTGAGAGAGATTCTGAGAGATATAGTGCGTGTGTGCGACTCTACTCTTCGGACATGTACTCAACCTTTTGCATCGGGATATAAGTATAACGGTATTTACTTTAGCTAGTGATTTACGTGGCCATGTTAACGTGGTTGTGTAAAAAAATGTCACTTCCTGCTCGTGATTTGCGTTATATAATTATAAGCAAGATGCTCGTGCATTGCACGGAACATCAATATGCATTTTTTTTACAAAACACCTGTTGTGATTGGCCCATGCAGGAGTAATCCCATATGTAAAAACTAATGATATCTCGAGAATTTTATCGGAAAACTGGTATCTCAAGAATGTCATCAAAGAAATGGAAGATGAGAGATAAGGTGAGGAGGAGTGGAGCGTGGTGGTGACTGGTGGTCGGAATGGGCGGAGGCATGGGGATGGACGGCACCGGCAGGCGGCAGCGGCCACCATGCTAGATTGTTCCAGAGACTTCCTTTTTTAATTATTGAGCAATGAGGTTGTGGGAGATAAGGATGTGGAGAGAAGTGCGGGTATCTTTTGTAAAATTATCATAGTTTGCTTTCTATCTGTCAGATATAGATCAGACGGTCTGTATTACAAGATGGCACGCACACCATCATCGCCAACTCGTTTTTTTAGAAGGGTACAGATAATAAGTTTGCTGACTACTAAAGTAAAGTGGAATTTGTCCATGTTATGCAAGTAAATTAAGGTGATTTTTTATCATATGGGTAAGGTTGGATGAAGGGTGGTAGGAACAAATGCTCCGCCTAGAGCATGTGTGTGTGAGATGGAGTCTTAGTGTGTGTGTGTGTATGTGTGTGTGTGTGAGAGAGAGAGAGATGGAGTCTTAATGTGTGTGTGTGTGAGAGAGAGAGAGAGAGAGAGAGAGAGAGAAAGATGGA
>NC_041387.1:44012370-44013234 GCF_002162155.2 Triticum dicoccoides | reverse complement strand
TAGCTAGAAGGAGATTGTTAAGTGGGAGTGTGTGTTTTACCCATCCAGGCGAAAGTTATGTGCACACAAGAGGAGAACGATTCGATGTGGCATTAGGATTGAGGGTAATTAACTACGTATGGAGACATTGAGACCTTGAACGTGCATGTGTGAGAGGTATACATGTATATGTGGAATGTGTGTGTGTGCGCGCACGCATGATCGAGATAAAAGAAATAAGACATAAGTCATAAGATCAACGACATGGGATAGACGGATCGGTATGACAATATGCATGCATGTGAGAATGCAGGGAAGAAGGCCCGATAATTTAGCATGTTTTTTTGTCTTTCAGAGATAGTGGCGTGGGCTGGAACATGCATCTATGGCGAGCAGAGGGAGTGAGGCACAACGATTGTGCAAAAGAGATCAAACTATAAATGCATATGTATGGAGAGACATATATAGTGTGGGTGATAGGAAGCAAGACTCCGTGCAAGAAAGAAATGTTGACAGAGAAACTACAGATTGATACAGAGATGGAGATTCTAGCTAGAGGGACATCCACTAGTTTGGGTGTTGGAGATGACCGCCGGGTGGTTCAGAGGGTGAAGTTATATATGTGTGTGTGAGAGAAAAATAAAAAGAGGGCACTTGACTGCATGTAGAGAGAAACATATGTAGTGTGCATGATAGGAATCAAGAGTGAGGGCGAGAAAGAAGGTTGATGGAGAAACAGATAAATAGAAAGATAAAGATGCTAGCTAGTGTGCGTTAGAGATAGGAGTCGACTGGATGAGAAGGCTGAGTTATGTGTGTGGGTGTGAGAGAGATAGAGAGAGGGTGCATGTGAGTCACATACAAACAGATATCAGAGAGAAATGA
>NC_041387.1:43993718-44012015 GCF_002162155.2 Triticum dicoccoides | reverse complement strand
GAGAGAGAGAGAGAGAGAGAGAGAGAGAGAGAGAGAGAGAGAGAGATTTCACAATGAGAGTGATAGCTAGATAGACATATGAGGGAACGCAAGATATCTCTAGGAAGAGAAAGTGTGTGTGAGCGACATACAAGAGAACAATGAAGAAATATGAGACCCTGGGAGACAGAGTTTGTGTTTGTGTGTGAGACAGAGATATTTAAGAGGAAGAGTCGTAGGTTCTCATATCTAAGGAGCGAAAGACATCTCTGTATGAGGGGTGTGCGAGTGGCACACATGGGAATAGTAGAGAGAAATCAGACCCCGGGAGATAAAGTTTTGTGTTTGTATTAGAGAAAGAGATTCCACATGGAGAATCATAGTTAGAGACACATAGTAGGGAGCGAGATATGCTTAGAGAGAGATAGAGTGATGAAGGTCGAGGGAGAGAGCACCGTCAGTGTGTTACGAAGATAAAAGATCATTATCAACATACAAGTAGCACGACAGATACCTGAGACACGATGAACGCGTATAGGTCCAGAGAGATAGTCCTATATAAGCATGAGTGATACCTATATGAGACGAATATCTGGATTAAAGGGGATTCAAATATTTAAACTGGAGATCACGACATCGATAATATCATAACGCAAATTGGTGTATCAAATATGCATATTCATTTGAATTTGGGCACATGTGTAATGTCATATAGTTTATCTATATTGGTGATCCATAGATTCTTTAATTACAAACATAGCATGGTTTATATGCAATTAATGTCTAAACGGGATTACACTATATGTTGCGTGTGTGAAACACATTATACATGTTTGAGAAGTAAAAAACCCTGCATGAAACACACATTAATTGGAGATAGTTAGCGAGGAATGCATACATTGGATTTCAACATAAAGTGGTTTCAAATATTTGAAAATCCAAATTGATGGATACAACCTTATGAATCTGAGGTCATGCCATTTGTAAACCATATTTATGTATAAGTGGTGTTGTGCTTTTGAAAGTATATATAAAAAATGATGTATATAGAATTTAATTCCAATTGAAAATGGATCCCGCCTGGAAAAAATAGAATACAAACGGGATTCGAATTGAGTTGGCACGGTAAACGTGCACTCTGAAAAATTTGAACGAAGCGGGGAAAGTCGCAATAACCGCCCTAAACCAAAATCTGCGAGATGGAAATTACTATTGCCTATCCCTGCCACGCAAAGCCTATGTGCTGGATTTCATATGTTTTGATAGGGGTACATTTGTTATTTCACTCAAACGTGACGTAACCGCCTCTCACCCGGATTCATACATGGTGGGCACCAAAACACAGTGTGTCCTCGGCCGAAATCGACTCCCTCCCCGATTCATATTCATACACGGTGGGCGCCAAAAACAAACTCTCGTCGGCAAATATTCGGTGTATGTGAAATTACCGTCCTATCCCCAACCGACTAATATTGCTGTGATGTACGAAATTTGAAACGGGGGCTAAGTTTGTAAATTTCCTCGCAATTGAGACAAGCGCACCCCCAATACATGGTTCCTCCTTTCTCTCTACCTCCCTTTTCCCCATTCATACTCCGTGGGCGCCAAAACACCCTCTCCACCCCACCCTCCTCCGTTCGCAGCCATCCGCCACCCCATCCAACACCGTCCTCCTCCACCATGCCGGAGCTGATACCCCGACGTCGCCGTCCATTACAAGAGATCGATCTCTCTCATCCACGGCTTCAGACCGGGATCCTTGCATCCAATCCTCTCGCTTCATCCCCGCCGTCGTCCACCTTGCCGGCGCCGCTCCAACGACCGTCTCGTCCACCGCGCCCCGTCGCCACTGTCTACCCTCCTAGATCTGCTTCCACGCCGTCGACAGCCATCACTATCACAGAACTGTCAAATTCTCAGCAGATGCATACACAGCGCCGCACCAGTGGCGGTACTCTTTTGTATCTGCTCAACTTATTTATCGCAACAAGATAATAGATCGCCACTGCTTTACTCTGATTTCTTGTCTTGGTTGCGAAGTTGCCTTTGTCCGGTTTGCACCTTCAGATCCGCCATGGCACGCTCAACACTATACTCCCAATGCTTATGGTTTTCCCCTTTTATATTCCACAGTAGTTAAATGACAGTAGACTAAATTTCAAAATTGGGTCAGTCGATTTTTCAGAGCTCGCCGAAGTTTGCCGGTGCGAGCAAAGGGGCTCGGGTGGTTGTCGGGCCTCGCCAAACAAAGAAAACTCGATGCGGGTGGGGGTTGGGGCGGGGGTG
The DNA here is from genome assembly GCF_002162155.2 of Triticum dicoccoides. NCBI lineage: Eukaryota > Viridiplantae > Streptophyta > Magnoliopsida > Poales > Poaceae > Triticum > Triticum dicoccoides. The sequence goes on along the minus strand of NC_041387.1, from coordinate 44,009,750 downwards.
GGGGTGGGGGTGGCGGAGGAACACGGGTGGTGGTGGCCGGTGGTCCGGCCGGCGGCCCGTACGGTGTTCTGTATGGGAAGAATCAGAGACGAGGAAGAAGAAGGGTTAGGAGATGTAGAATCTTCATCCAACCGCCTGAAATGGTCGAGAGACAACTGGGAGTTGCATTCTTAATGCGCTCTGGTTCATCATGTGTGGGCACTGTGCAACCAACATTTTATTATCCAAAATCTGCTTGCTCTTCTTTACCATGTTCCTCTTCCGTTCGTCTTTAATATGTACTCTCTCCGTTCCTAAATACAAGTCTTTGTATAGATTCCACCATGGACTACATATGGAGCAAAATGAGTGAATCTACACTCTAAAATGTATCTGGATACATCTGTATGTGATCCATAGTGGAAATCTCTACCAAGACTTATATTTTGGAACGTAGGGAGTATGATAGTAGTACAGTATGTTCCTTGTACTGAAGATGAGCAGGGACATTTTTAGTGTAGAGGTCTATACGGTCGGTTGTGATGGACACTTTGAGCCTCTTTGATTCGTAGGATTTTGTAAACATAGGAATAGGATTTGTAGTGACCTGCCCACTTCAATCCTATAAGAATAGCAAGGAAATGCGGGGAGCTGTGTCGTCTTTGAGAGTTACACTGCTATTAACAGTACCACACCGTCAGTTGAAGAGAATTGGTATCCGAAGCCTTTCTAGCCATACCGGCAGTACTAGCACATATATTGCAGCAAGTTCCACTTTGCTGATTTTACTCTGATGCTTACGGTTTTCCCCGTTATATCTACACTATGATCTGTATAGCTGCTTTGTGTCGCACTAGCAGCAGTCCACTCTTGAAGCTAAACACTATAATGACTTACAAAATTGGCACCAAGGCATTGAGTGCCATTCTGGATGCAATGAAACTCATACGCTCCCCACCTGTTGATTCTTGTTCAGAATATGATCCTAATGACTATTTTAACCTCGAGGAGTCAAAGGCAGATGGCATGTCCTGTTCACCCATCAAGGTGCATGTTCTAATTTGGCAAGGTTTTATTGATTGCGCGTATCTTGCATATGTTGTCTTGCATTTCTTCTACTTTGTTGCACCGCCATCTGCTTAGTTTACTCGTCATATATATTGAGATGCCATGCCCATCCATTATCAATACATATTCCATCTGCCATCATACCATGTTTTTCGACTCAAATGCTGTTCTTGTGCATCAGACATCAAAAAGGAAGAGGGTGATTGCCGAACCTGAAGGAGCACCAGCAAAGTCCTTGAAAAACGTGGTGGTGCCGGAGAAATCAGACAGCACCCCACTTATATTGGCTGTACAACCAGTGATACAAAACGTAGGACCGACTCCAGCAGACTGTACCCATACTTCACTAGCCACACCACTAGCCCCACCACACAGGACCTGCACTCCAGCAAAAGGTATACCGATTTCAATAGCCATAACACCAGCCGTACCACAAAAAAATCCCACTCCAGCAAAAAGTACAGCAAGTCCACCGGCCGAAGACCTATCCCAACTGCAGAGACGGCCAATTCCTGCAGATTGGAACCCCATTCCATTTATTCCCAGTTTAAAAGACAATGCTTTCAATGTTGTTAGGGACTATGTGCATATATTCCCATCATGAAAAGATTATAGTGATGACAAACACCATTTTCACATCTTCCTGTCCAACTTACGTGTAAGTGCTATTATTCATGGTTATTATTTTCCTGTTTTCTGCTGATTGAACACATCAATGATTTACATTACATTGTTGTAACTAGGCGAGGGTCAATCTGGATAGTCATGACGAGCAAAGCTTGCTTGTGCTTTTCAAGGAAGCATTGCAGCAGTATCGGTGTTACGTAAAGAAATCTCACTTTGATGGCAAGTCTATAAATGAATTTCCGGTGAAGTCTCTTATGCTAAATTTAGAAGACATTGAATGGAAAAACCTTGTTATGCACTGGTCTCGTTCCCAGGATGAGGTATTGTCTATGAAATCACATGACAATTTGAACTTCTACATTTCCGCATGTGCCTTACGGATTTTTTTTGCAGGAAATCTGGTCGAAGAAGAATTCTGGTTTGAAAAGAACGACAAGATATCGCAAATATGATGCCCGCTGCTTTGCTCTTGTTAGTACCTGTTGTCCTGTATCACCGTACTTGCATACATACCTGGTTCATTATGTGACAGCAGTACACATGATAGCTTGCTTATCAATTGTTCGCTCCAAATTATCTGATCTGTATGAATGATTACATTAGTGTAGAATATATCCAGTGCCAATGAATTTTTTTAGCTCTGCATTGTTCTTGTAAGTACACGTTGTCCTTTATCAATGTACTTATATTGACCGGTAGTTGTTCATGTACCATTAGTCTGCAGCTTATTTTCCTTTGCCCTCAATTTTCTACACACCAGATCAATATTTACTCTTACCATAAGGTTGGTACTGAAGAAGTTTAGCTGTGCATTGTTCTTGGCTGTACCTTTTGCCTGTATCGCTGCACATATATTTATAGCTACTTGGTTATGTAGCATCACTCTTCATATTATCTTAAATATTCTCCATTTTTTCGTATATTATCACATCTATATTTACTCTTAACAAAATGTAGAATAAAGGCAATGCTTATGAAGAAGATTCTGTGGTAAACTTCTTGAATTGCCCCCCCCCATCAGAATGGACAAGGGCTTTATAGAGCCTGTCTTCACCAATAATGTAAGTTTGTCCTTCTCAAGCCTTCAAACTTTGTTGTGTATTTTTGGTTCGGCATGACTGCAACAACTGTTTATTTTTGGTGTTTGCATCAAATTACGTGTTTAAAGTTTATTATGTAGTTCATAAACAAAAGTTTGTCCTTCTCAATTTAAGTTTTCAGTTGTACAACCAAGTTCCTTCTTCATACCATGTAAATTTAACTATACAGAGCAAGTGATCTTCTTTTTTACTGCATGTATGCTTCTGTCTTCATCCGTAATCCAGTGATGTGGTGAACCTACCCACTACAGCACAATGTCATATTCTGCAATGTCTTAACTATGATCAATGTCATATCATTCTACTATTATTTAAACTGACTCTTTATTTGCCAATCTGAATTGGAATAAATTGACAGCACACTAACCATTGATACTTATGAGTTCTTGAACTGTAATCCAGTGGTGTCGTGAAGCTGCCAACTCCTTCACAATGTCATTTCCTGCCATGTCTTGACCTGAACAATACCATATTGTGTTAATGCAATTTTAAACTGTATCACTTTATTCGTCAGTAAGAAATGTGATAAATTGTCAGTACTGATACTTTTATGTGCAAACCTTGTCATCTGTCTGATTGTTTATCTTTCAGAGTGAGGAAGATATAAGTGTTGAACAAGCACAGTCTCATCAGCTTGCTCAGCTGCTTGCGCTGCAGCTCCCCAGTAGGGCTAACCTTTCTTGAACTCTATTGAAGTGCTGTCGGTATTGTATATAATTTTGTCGGCGTGTTTATTTGCACTGGTGGCGATCTTTGATGCCCAGTGTATGTAATCTGCTGTCTGCTTATGCTTTATTATCATAGTGGCGAACTTTGATGCCCAGTGGATGTAATATGCCGTAATTTCTTTATTGTATAGTCTAGGTTTTTTCTTATTCACGATGCTGCAGTTATTTTATTGTATATATATATATATATATATATATATATATATATATATATATATCATGTCTTTGCAGTAAACCTGCCAAACCGTAAAATTATGGTACATAATCAGGCCATCATGCAATCACGATGTATGATCCGCATCATGGGCCCCGTCATCTTGGTCCGTTAAAAGGCCAAAAGTAAACTGGCCCACTAGTAGATTCGGGCCTTTAATAGGCCGAGTAACCCCCGACCCTCTTTTCGCAAGAAAACTCAATGGGTTTTTAGAAGGCGGAGAAGTAGGTTGGGCCTGAAACGTGCCGAACAGCTCACGGGCCGGCAGCATCCCAAAATGGACCCTGACCCATGATTGTGCGAATCAAATCACGGGCTTTTAACATGCCAAAATTGTCTCGGTCCTTGTTTGGCCCAATCAGATATCGGCTGCGAGCAGGCCGGATGCAAACCGGGCCGTAGTTAGGCCCAACTATATGACGGGCTTTTAACAGGCCGAAATTAATATTGGGCCTAAATTTCAAACATGCCCTTAATAGGCCGAAACTAATATCAGGCCGAATTACTAAAAGGGCCTTTAGCAAGTGGGCCCAAAAGCATAGCGTACAGTTGACGGGCCGAATCTGATATGGGCGATAATTTAGCCCAAAGCCTCTTAAAGGGCCAGACCTTTTCTGGGCCGTAATTTGGCCCAGAACATGGTAGGCTTTTAACGGGCTGGATCTCATATGGGCCATTATTAGGCCCGGAACGTGGCAGGCCATTAATGGACCGGATCAAATATGGGCCGACATTTGGCCCAAAATGTGGCAGCCAGTTAATGGGCAGGCCTACTAGGGTCCTCAAAATCTTGTGGGCCTACAGCTGGGTTGGCCCATTAATGTCGGCAAAATCTCGTGGGCCTTTAGCTGGGCCAGCCCATTATGGTCCGCAAAATCTCGTGGGCCTTTACCTAGGCCGGCCCATTATGGTCCGCAAAATCTTGTGGGCCTTTAGTTGGGCCGGCCCATTTAAACTTGATGGGCCAGTCCAGGTGTCAACATATCATAGGCGTGTCTCGCCCGTTGGATGAGTGACACCTGTGACAACGCGAAGCTGACATGTGTCTCCTCCAGCCAATGATTATTTTACACGTGGAAAATTCCCATTGGTCGGGGATGTTGACGGGTTATCGGATCCAAAACCCGACCCGATAGCTTAACGGCGTTCCATTACGGTGGATGACACGTGTCGGTCACCCTTGACGAAAGCACATCCGTGACGCGCGATTTATCGTCATGGAAGTGGACACTTCCGTGATGATAATTTTGGTAATGTCATGGAACACTTCTACGACAGCACATGTATGACTATCTTGATTCTGTCATAAAATCGTCATGGATATACATGCATGACAAAAAACGCGACCTACTGAGACAAACACGTATCATCACGGAAGTGTATTTTTTTGTAGTGTCATATATCTTGCTATCACTTAGTTGTTTATCTTGCTTAGCATAAGTTGTTGGTGCACATAGGTGAGCCTAATTGTTGAGGTTTTGTGCTTGACAAATTAACCGCTAGGTTTATTTCGCATTTGTCCAAGCCTAAACCATAATTATTTTAAAGCGTCTATTAACCCCCCCTCTAGGCGACATCCATGATCTTTCAATATGGCTTTGTTTTCTTGCATGTATTCTTACCTTTAATTTGATATTGTTGATGTGCAAAAAGGATGTGATTTTGCACACCATTTATGACTGCACCTATCGAGATCATCAAAGTTCATGTTGAATTTGGAAATAGTGTTCGGGAGGTCTTATATAACATGGAAATCTTGTGAGGAAAGACACTAAACCTTTGTACTAATAAGCAAAAAAAAGCTCTGCTAGCATAGAAACATCGCAAGCATAAAAAATGAAATTAAAGAGGTACTCCATTGGGCCGATAATTAAGAGATTCTATTAAAGATTAAAAAAGTAGGTAATAAATATCACAACCAACTCATGGATTTGAATTGGCATATAAAAGGCGACACTGTAGAAGGTACTAGCATACTCTCTCTAAAAAGCGGCAGTCAAACTAACGATATGTAAAATGTTCATTGAATTTGATAAGACAAAATGTGATATCATCAGATCTTTTAATGAATTTTCTCATAACCCTCTAACTTTGTATAAAATAACTGATAATCATACTAAAATGATTTTCAAAGTTGAGCAATGGAGATTGTGTCTATAATATCATGTCTTTTGGATGTTGTGAATAGTTCTTGGACGTTGAGTATCTGTTTGCGAGCTCAAGTGCTCTCTGATGAATAATAAAATAAAAAAAGTAAAAAATCAAAACATTCTATTTTTTTGTGGTAAACTTTGACAAATGTTTTGTAAGCTTGCAAAATTTCAGCACAGAATGACATTCGTGGAAGTCATGCCAAAAAAATTGATGCTCCAATAATACTAGTTTTGAAAATATTTTGGAGTGTTGATTTGGTGTTTTTTTTGCCACGACTTTTACGAATGTCATTTCGTTCTGAAATTTGTTAAGCACACAAAACATTTGTCAAAGTTTAGCACAAAAAAAACTCAGATTTCTTTTTCTATTTCTCGATTTAACAGTTCATAAGGGTGCATTTGAGCTCGGGATCAGAATAGGACTTCCAATAGTTCTCTTGTTTGCCCCCTAAACCAATACTTGTTCCGGTAATGATTGGCTGGTGACAAACATTTCTCTACTTTTGTTATTTAGAAACATAATTTGAGATGTGCTTAATTTGACAAACTACAGAGCAACGAAAACCTTAATCACTAGATTGTCATTAACATTCCACGAGTTGAGTTACTAATAGTATTTGTTGACCGATATGTTTGATAGCTAATAAAAGAACACATGCATAAAAGAAACTTTTCACAATCAGTTTAAATTTCTTCCTTAGGAAATCAACTAGCTCAACAAATACCTACTACTCTCTCGCAAAACAAAAAAAACTACTACTTGTTTCATATTTCACCGTGAAACAGCAAGTTACCAACAAAAAGAATAGTCCTGTTTCATGTAAGAACTGTATCACAGTCCATTTACTAGAGTGGTATACTGGTGTTAGACGGTCGGTACTGCCTATGTAAATTTCTTCCAAATAGTTCATTGCAGAGGCCGGGTTTCATACCTCCTTTTAAAAAAAAATCCGAATAGTTCATGGTAGGGTGTATGGCTCAGGGTCAGCCAACTAACTCCTTGATTTTCTTCTGATGATTTGACCTCGTATTATTATATTTAAGCATAAAATTCGCGGAGAAACGGAGAGACAACTTACTGGCCCTTGGCTGCAAATCGTGAATGTAGTGTTCCAAAATGTTTTAAATAGCGGGCTATGGAAAATAGCAGCGGGCCTTTAAATCAGCTATAGCGGGCTAAAACGAACTATTTGTTAAGGCGACCATTTAGCGGCACCCTGCTGAAAAAGGCTAAATCACGGTTCATTTTCTCAAACTGCATATGCCTGCACCCTTGGTGTGTGAGTGTGATCGTGTATTAACTTTCTTTCTCTTATATATTGACTTGGAGAGCTTCCAACTCTATGATAAAACAATACAATAAATACATGTTGTGGTGTCTTATACGTCGCCACCTGTGTTATTTCTTATGCTCTTTGTACTGCCATGACAGATAATGAATAGAGTAGAGGTTGCTCGATTGCTCACTGATCATTGGATAAGTCACTATGCAGCCTTCACTAATCGGTTGCTTCATCACGACGGTCCTCGACACAAACCTACTGTTGATAAAAGATGTAGGGAGCGAATCCTTAACCTCCAGAATTTTAATACTCCCGCTACTAGCACTCTGGTAAGGCAGCTTGATTTCTCAACGAATAGTACGTGCACAACGTCTTGCTAGTCTAGCCTAGCTATGTGACTAATCAAATGACATGGCAACTCCTATCCGTTATGCTATTACTGTCGTTGATGCGCAAGCATATTGTCACTACTGTTTTTTAGAAAAGGAGGATTACCCCCGTCCTCTGCATCTGAACGATGCATGCAGCCATTTTATTAATTATTCTCAGAGACCTTACAAATCATTACATCAGTAAGCCTGAAGCCACCATCTCCGCGACACCTGTCGCTACTCCTATTTCCTTGATGTAGGGGTGCCGAATGTCCGAGCCTAATACCAAACAGACATCGCACAAAAACCTAACATCTAATGCCGGTTGCCCCATCCCAGCCACTTACCGGGAATGGGTCACACACCGGTCCGGCGCACTCACCGAGGCTACCGCAGCCGTCATCCACCTAACCATCTTCAGAGCAGGTACCGACGCAAAGACCTTGCTAGGTCAGCTGTCGACGCCACCATGACGCCAGACAGCGCCGCCGTCCTGCGCTCGTCCATCTAGCCGCATCTGTCGTCGATATCCAGCTGCACCATGCCGCCAATACTCGTCGTCATCGACGCGGTAGAAACAACGCCGCACCTCCTGGCAACCTGCACACCATCGCCACTGCTGGAGCTACCGGAGTCCATCACCCACAGCATCTCTCCGCCGAACATCAGAACCTCCCAAGACGGCGCCTCCATGGAGGGTACGACGCGAAGGACGCCGCCGCCGCCCAATCCAGACTGAATTTTGGACTTTCGTCCGGGAGGGGTTCGGAGATGGATAGGATAGACCTCGACATCGCCTCCACGGAAGGTAACAGCGTCGAGAGACGTCGCCGATGCCGGACCGAACAAGCCGATCAAAGTTTCCTCCGGTCCCCATCCTATACCACCAAAACTCCATCGGCTCCGGATCCGGCTGGACCACGAACTAGAACCTGCAGAGATGAAAGAGCCATGGGGTCCAACCCACCATGAAGGAGGATCGAGAAGACTCCATCGTAGATCTCCAAGCGCCGAATCCAGCGATCCGGCGTGGTCAGCGACGACCACCACCACCCCGCGGCGGCTGATGGCGTTCAAGCCCAAGACCCTGATTGGATCCGATCTGAACCCGACAGCGCCCGCGACCACCGATCTTTCCACCACGCAGCCGTCACCACGCCGCGAGCAGGCCGCCGCCGCCGCCGCGCCACACGACGTCGCCAAGAAACCTGCCGCGCCACGCCGCCCAACCCCGCGCTAGTCCGGCGCCCCGTCCGATCTGGCTGCCCCGCGCCAGCCGAGATAGACAAGAGGGAGATACGCCCCGCCGCCGCCCAGCCGTCCAAGCTTTGCCCGGCGGCGCTGCGGACGGCGGCGAGAGGAGGTGGAGGCGGGAGGAGGGACGAGAGGACGGTGGCTAGGGTTCCCCCTGGGTCGCCCGCGGGGGCGACACGAGGGGGACGAGTCCACCTCCTATAGTACACACTCACTGCTGCTGCTCCTACAATCCTACTCACTTAATTAGGCTAACTACATTTAGCAGTTCCGGCCGATGTTGTTGCTGCGGCAGCTGAAGCAGCAGCAGCAACTTATGCTGAATTAGGTTAACTACATTGATAATCACGCAGTGATCATGCATGACCAGTGCATGTACCAGTTGACTCGTAGTTGGTAGAGCGCAGGAAGAGAGCATCAGATACGTGGAGCTCATCACCTACAATTCGGGCCTACCTACTAGTAGTAAATTAAAAATTAAATGTGATCGGCTCACTTTACAACTGGGATGTGTAGTGCCGGCTCGACTCGATCCCAATCATTCGAGTGTAGAGGCCGCTCGTTTGGGTGTAGAATATCATGGCATCCAGCTCGAGCACATCCGCACATGTACATACAGGGAAAGCCTTCAAGTAACACGTCGAGCTAGTGGCGTAGTGCATGGGCCCATGCGTATATGCATGCATGCCTCCAATCCATTTTTGTGGATGCGCAGGGAGAATCACTTCAGATATAGTTGTGGATGCGCACTGTACTGGTGCTTGTTACGTATGGGAATTTCAAAAAGGCAAAAGGAGGAGGTGTGCTTTGGTCGAATGTCCACCCCTCCCTTTTTTCTTGAAACAAAGATGGGTCTATCCTTTTTTACTGTGGGTTGTTCATGTTCTTTCCTTCTTTCTAGGAGAAAAGGTCGCAGTCATCTAGGAACGGAAACGTACATGAGTTTATCCTCTGTCTTTTCCATACTAGAAAATAGCACGCATTTTTAGTTGTAACCGAACACCGTTTCTTTCTTTGAGGGAGTTCCTATCCGAGAAAAGAAAAGTTAATTATTCCCTCATAAAATTGTACTAAAATTACGACAAGTAATATGTATCGAAGGAGATAACTAGAATCCGGCAAAAAAATGTAAGCTAGAACCAGCTTGAAAACAATCGTTCCCCCGTGATCCGGTCTGGTTTCTGTCCCTCGCACACTTGCTCGCGTGCACGTTTCAGTGCCATCCATCCATGAAATATTCATGGTTGTCGTTTCGACCAGGCTATAGCCAGGGCACTAAAAGGATGCTACGTACGTGGATGGGTTCCATGTGCGAAACCTGCGCGCGAATCACGAAGCGGCCAGCAAAGGAGCCGCGGCCTCGATCCGGCATAGCACGCACGACGCACGACCGCACGAGCGCGATGCCGTCGAAAGGAACCAAGCCATATGCGCGCGCTGGGGGCAAGCGAAAATCCAAGGGCGCAAAGCCGTCGGAGAACGAAAGCATTCGGCGGCGCTCGTGAGGTGGGTGCGAGGCGCGCGTACGCGGAGACAGGCGCAGGCGCAGTTGGCACGCCGCGGGCGCGCGCGGGATTCGTTTGTGTCAAAGCATCTACGACAAAACTTAGACAAATCTGGTCCCTTGTCGGCGGACACTGACCGATTGCATCTCAAATTAGCTAATTTGCATCTGAATCTCTCATATTTCAAACCTTAGTCCATACAAAGCATGCAAAAAACACTACATACCACGTACTACCTTAGCTAATCTTCATCGTCGGAGATGCCCACAACATCGGTGCCGGACGTCGAATGGACGGGTGACGAGGACATGTACCTAGAGTAGGGTACTAGGCTTGTCCTACATGCCTCACCTAAGGACATAGTCCTAAAGGCCAAATCCTACAAAGTTATTCTGAAGATACCGACTGAAATTCCCAAGAAGTGCCATCCAATCGATAGTGATCCCACTTGGATATCCCAATTCCATTCGACCATGTTATTTCACTCGAAAGACAATAATCCACTCGGAAGACAGAAGACCTAGAGTCACCTCTAAATAGCAACGATCAGGAATTCACTCCATAGCCATTAAGGTCATTAATGCGGGCGTTACCAGTAACATTCATGACTTAACTCTCATTGAACCCCGTGTAACTGAGGGATCCGAGGGGCTAACACACTCTATATAAGCCACCACTACCCTCTGGCACAAGGGTTCGCACCCCCTGTAACTGCAACACATTCCAATCGACAGAGCCTCCCGAGGCACCGAGACGTAGGGCTGTTACCTTCTCCGTGAGGGGCCTGAACTAGTAAACCCGTGTGTTCACAATCTCGACGTAGCTAGGGTCTGACCTCCACTCCTACGTACCCCCTACTTCTATTGTCAGACTCACTCCCACGACAGGTTGCGCCCACCATGGGGCAGGCGTCTTAGCGAGATTCCGGCGAGGTTGCATTTTTTCCATTCTTCATCAACATGGTTGCCGGTGGTGGTTTGCCTTTGGGCCGCGAGATTGATACGTCTCCAACGTATCTATAATTTTTGATTGTTTCATACTATTATATTACCCGTTTTGGATGTTTATGGGCTTTACTATACACTTTTATATCATTTTTGGGACTAATGTACTAACCGGAGGCCCAGCCCAAATTGTTGTTTTTTGTCTATTTCAGTGTTTCGAAGAAAAGGAATATCAAACGGAGTCCAAATGGAATGAAACTTTCGGTAGCGATCTTTTTGAAACAAACGCAATCCAGGAGACTTGTAGTGGACATCAAGAAGCAGCCGAGGCGGCCACGAGGGTGCAAGGTGCGCCCTAGAGGGGGGGCTGCCTCGTGGGCCCCTTGTGGCTCCCCTGACGGACTTCCTTCGCCTATATATATCTACGTACCCCGAAAACATCCACGAGCACCATGAAACACTATTTCCACCGCCGCAACCTTCTGTACCTATGAGATCCCATCTTGGAGCCTTTTCCGGCACTCCGTCGGAGGGGGAATCGATCACGGAGGGCTTCTACATCATCGCCAAGGCCTCTCCCATGAGTTGTGAGTAGTTTACCACAGACCTTCGGGTCCATAGTTATTAGCTAGATGGCTTCTTCTCTCTCTTTGAATGTCAATACAAAGTTCTCCTCGATCTTCTTGGAGATCTATTCGATGTAACTCCTTTTGCGGTGTGTTTGTCGAGATCCGATGAATTGTGGGTTTATGATCAAGTTTATCTATGAGAAATATTTGAATCTCCTCTGAATTCTTTTATATATGATTGGTTATCTTTGCAAGTCTCTTCGAATTATCAGTTTGGTTTGGCCTACTAGATTAGTCTTTCTTGCAATGGGAGAAGTGCTTAGCTCTGGGTTCAATCTTGCAGTGTCCTTTCCCAGTGACAACAGAGGCAGCAAGGCACATATTGTATTATTGCCATCGAGGATAAAAAGATGGGGTTTTATATCATATTGCTTGAGTTTATCCCTCTACATCATGTCATCTTGCTTAATGCGTTACTCTGTTCTTATGAACTTAATACTCTAGATGCATGCTGGATAGCGGTCGATGTGTGGAGTAATAGTAGTAGATGCAGGCAAGAGTCGGTCTACTTGTTGCGGACGTGATGCCTATATACATGATCATGCCTAGATATTCTCATAACTATGCACTTTTCTATCAATTGCTCGACAATAATTTGTTCACCCACTGTAATACTTATGTTATTTTGAGAGAGGCCACTAGTGAAACCTATGGCCCCCGGGTCTATTTTCCATCATGTAAGTTTCCGATCTACTTTATTTTGCAATCTTTACTTTTCAATCTATATCATAAAAATACCAAAAATATTTATCTCATCTTATTATCTCTATCAGATCTCACTTTCGCAAGTGGCCCTGAAGGGATTGACAACCCCTTTATCGCGTTGGTTGCGAGGTTCTTATTTGTTTGTGTAGGTATGAGGGACTTTCGTGAAGCCTCCTACTGGATTGATACCTTGGTTCTCAAAAACTGAGGGAAATACTTACGCTACTTTGCTGCATCACCCTTTCCTCTTCAAGGGAAAAACCAATGCATGCTCAAGAGGTAGCAAGAAGGATTTATGGTGCCATTGCCGGGGAGGTCTTCGCTCAATTCAAGACATACCAAGTACCCATCACAAACTCATCTCCCTCGCATTACATTATTTGCCATTTGCCTCTCGTTTTCGTCTCCCCCACTTCACCCTTGCCGTTTTATTCATCCTCTCTTTTCCGTTCGCCTCTTTTTCGCGTGTCTCTTGTATGCTGGTTTTCCCTTATGGCCTTGCCTAAAAACTCCGATCTTCACCTTAGAAGGTTGGAAGAGATCGAAATCAATATTAGAAGCTTTATGGCTTTACAATTTGAGCATAATAATTTCTTTAGAAATGAGCTTACAGAACAAAAACGCTTTATGGAATACATGAATAAAGAGCTTGATGACATGTCTAAGGAATTTTATGGTTTGAATTCTCAGTTTGCTCATCTTGAAAAATCAATTGCCCAAATTTCTGATAAGCGAGCCACCTTAGTTAATAAGATGGCTGCCAAACCAGAAGGGTTAGAAAAAATAATGATGAAGATCTAAAAGTGATTGATGTGTCTCCTATTAAATCTTTGTTTTGCAATATGAATCTTGATAATGATGGGACTGGAGATGAGTTAACTTTTGTTAAAAGGCATCCCAATGATTTGAAGATTTTAGATCTTGATGCTAAAATTGGTAAAAGTGGGATTGAAGAGGTCAAAACTTTACATAGCAATGAACCCACTATTTTGGATTTCAAGGAATTTATTATGATAATTGTTCTTTAATAGATTGTATTTCCTTGTTGCAATCCGTGTTGAATTCTCCTCATGCTTATAGCCAAAATAAAGCTTTGACTAAACTTATCCACTACTAGGAAAAAGGCTACTAGCAGCGCGGGTAAAATGGCTACTAGCAGCGCGGGTACCCACGCTACTAGTATCGTGCTACAGCTAATAGTTAGTAGTAGCGCGGGTGAAACCCACGCTACTAGTAACATTTTAGTAGTAGCGCGGGTGCAACCCATGCTACTAGTAATGAAATAGTAGGAGCGCATCAGGTTTTTTCCCACGCTACTACTAAAAAGTTAGTAGTAGCCTGGATGCAAACCCACGCTACTACTAACAAAGTAGTAGTAGCACGTCTGGTGTTTTCCCACGCTACTACTAACTAATTAGGAATTAAAAAAATAAAATCCACCAATTCCATTCTATGCATACAATTCCAACTAAAAGAAACACATATTTGCAATAAACCAGCAACATTACACATCATTACTAATCCAAGATTTATAATAAACCAGCGGCATTAGAGCACATCCTGTAAGAGCATACATATTGTCATGGCTTTTCATGCCTTCAATTAAAACACCTACACTTCTTGCCAAGTCACTTACTCCTAGCTAGTGCAAACACAGTGACAAGCAAACCAAAATGCATAAAAACACCAAATAGTGGCACCCTATCTCTCCAAATGATCCGCTCCCTCTGCATCCTTGCAAGCATCTTCACGATAAGCAAATCCGCGGGAAAAAAGTCAACTTAGCATGTACTCCCTCTGTCAACTATCCAGAGTAGATTTTATCCATTGCCCTGGCCATGTTCAAGAAACACTCAATTAAGAATATTTCTTCTCTAAACACAGGAGGCATCGGACAGAAAACAAAAGATGAGCAAATCATATGAACATAATAAAAAGGAGTTTGGACCATAGCATGGTTAACAATAAAATATAGTGCTCTAACAAAAGCAAGAGTGCAACACGTTGCCCTGTTCCTCTTTCAAATGCCAACACACTAAAAAAGGCAATAAACACAAACATATAATTTTGGACTACAGCAAAAATCAATTGCAGAAAGTCAGGAAGATTATATTGTTAAAGTATTCCATTTTCAAATGTTAGAACAGGATATTGCAAAAGCAAAATATATGAAGATCAAATACTGAAGCAACTACAATGCCCGAATTGGCCTTTTACAATAGGTCAGAAGCACACACTAAAACATTAACAGCCAAGCACATCATATCTTTTGAAACTATCTAAATGGCACGGCAACAACACTTCCTTTTAAATAGTTTGAGAAGACATGCATTTAATGGTAGCCACAATAGTATGCATCTAGATGCCCCTTTAACATAACATAATTCTAGATATAGTGCATGCACAAGAAGAGTACACACCAGTACGACCGCTTCGAACGAGCTGCTAATGATGAAAAGGAGACCACCAAAGGCTTTAAGAAACATGGTAAAGGCAATGACAGACTTGATCTGTAAACAAACAGAACAAAATCCATAAAAAAACAGGAACTAGGTGAATGGATCCTTAAAAAGGGAACAATGATGTACAACGGGGCAAGAGACCAGAAAGTATCCATACATCAATGTGTGGCACTGCCATCCCAAATTCTCAATGCTGGCGGAGACCTGCTTGACAAAGAAGTTCCAACATGATAAATGCATAATCATTTTAACATGGATTAAATATAATTGCTTTCGTCTAATAAGACATAATATATATTTGGTTTCTTTATATCTAAGCATAAACTGATATGCCTAGTTATCATGGATTGATGCCTCAAAGAACTGTTGCATTGTCACATATAGAATGCAAACAATAAATATAAGCATAAACACGTAAATTTGGACTGCAGCAAATCAGTTGCACAAACTCAACAGACATGAGTCTATCAAGTGGTTAAACAATAAGAATAACCTGCCACCACATTTGGAATCTTTCAGGAAGGTTGTTCTTAAAGCATTCCACTATCAGATGCTACAACACGATATTGCAGAAGCAAAATGTATGAAGATCAAACATCGAGTCTTACATCTGTTACCCTGTTTCTGCAGAACAATTCACATCCAACAGTGAATTTTTACAAGTTGGTCGGTATTCAGAAGTAACCACGTAGCAGTGAGCCTCGGTGTTGGTGTCATGACGGAGAGCCGCACTGACCTTGATGAACTCAGCGAGGACGCCGCGGACGCGCTCGACGAGCAGAATATTTCGTCAGATGATAACCAACTAAATAGCTAAACAGAAGCAGAAAGTGGGTGCACAACAGAGCACATGTGTATACCTGTATCATTGTCTTAGATCCAACAAACGCCTCAATCTTTCTCCAATCGCGATCGAACCTGTTATACAAAAACACAAACAAAGAGAGACATGTCACTAACGAGGATAGACAGACTATACATAGGGAGCCATTTCAGTAGTCACACGAGCC
>NC_041387.1:43988048-43992949 GCF_002162155.2 Triticum dicoccoides | reverse complement strand
ACTTACAGGAGGAGCGCCTCGATGAACTTGTCATGCTCCGGGTCGGTCCAGCTCTCCCGCGACTTGGTGATGGCGTATGGCTTCCTCACCCTCCCCGCCCCTCCACCCCCTTCCCCCCCCCGCCCCCGCCCGCCATCGCCGACTCCATCACCGCCGCCACCGCTCTCTCTGTCTCTCCCTGTGATCCAATCTTAGTTGCTGGAGTCTGCTGAGGAATGGAGCGGAGAAGGAATGGCCAGCAGCAGAGCCATTGCCCTGGCACACCAGGCACGGCACGCTGTCCTTCCCCGCCCGCACACGGCCTGCCAAATTGAATCCAAGGGGGTCAAGGGCTGCCCGCGGTGAAGAGAAAGAGAGGATAAGGGGGAACCTCACCTCCATGGCGTCGGTCCGCACTAGCAGCAGGAGGTGGAGGGTCGAAGGAGCAAGTAGCGGGACCTCCGGCGGGCCGTCTGCATCGGCGGCGGGCAAGAGGGAGCCCTCCCCGCGCCGCGCTGCGCCCGGAGAAGGGGGCCCCTAGCTAGGGTTTGGGGCCGACACAAGGGCACGGCGAGGAGGAGGATTCGCGCGTGAGGTGAGGGGCGCCGGCGGTGGGGTTGGGGGAGAGGAGGTCGTCAGCGTCGGCGGTGGCGGCGGGGTTGGTTGGGGGAAACATGGGGAGTAGAGGAAGAGGAGAGGCATCGGGGGAGAGAAAGGCAGAGCAGGGGTGAGAGGCTAAGGTGGGGCGGGAAGGAGATAAGTTAGCAGTAGCGTTGGGTTTATACCCCACGCTAATCCAACACTATTACTATGGCATGTCGTGGGTGCACGGTGGAGACCATTTAGTAGTAGCGTGGGGTTTATAACTCGCGCTACTACTATCATCTTAGTAGTAGCGTGGGTTTATAACCCGCGCTACTACTATGGCTGTTCCAGAGGGGGCACGGTGGAAATCACTTAGTAGCAGCGCGGGACTATACCCCTCGCTACTACTATCAACTTAGTAGTAGCGCGGTTTTTATACCCCTCGCTACTACTAATTAGCAGTAGCGCCCACTTTTAAACCGCGCTACTGATAAACTTCTGTGTATAAGGTTTTCCCTAGTAGTGATCGTTGATGCTTTGATGCAATCTTATGAAGAAAAACTTGAACTAGAAGTTTCTATCCCTAGAAAACTTTATGGTGAGTGGTAACCTACTATTAAAATTAAAATTAAAAATCATGAATGCTATACTTTGTGTGATTTGGGTGCTAGTGTTTCCACGATTCCAAAAACTTTATGTGATGTGCTAGGTTTCCGTGAATTTGATGATTGTTCTTTAAACTTGCACTTTGCGAATTCCACTATTAAGAAACCTATGAGAAGGATTAATGATGTTCTTATTTTTGAAAATAGGAGTTATGTGCCCGTAGATTTTATCGTTCTTGATATAGATTGCAATCTTTTATGTCCTATTATTCTTGGTAGACCTTTCCTTAGAACGATTGGCGCAATTATTGATATGAAGGAAGGAAATATTAGATTTCAATTTCCATTAAGGAAAGGCATGAAAAACTTTCCTAGAAAGAAAATCAAATTACCTTATGAATCTATTATGAGGGCCACTTATGAATTGAATGCCAAAGATGACAATACTTAGATCTATTCTCGCTTTTATGCCTAGCTAGGGGCGTTAAATGATAGCGCTTGTTGGGAGGGAACCCAATTTTATTTTTGTTCCTTGCTTTTTGTTCCTGTTTAGTAATAAATAATTAATCTAGCCTCTGTTTAGATGTGGTTTTATGTTTTAATTAGTGTTTTTTCCAAGTAGAACCTATAGGATCATCTTGGGTGAAAGTTAACTTGATCTTGCTGAAAAACGGAAACTTTTGTGCTCAAAATTCTAATAAATCGCAGAAACATGCTTTTGAGTTGATTCTTCTTGCAGTAGATCAATATACAAATTTCTAGGACGTCCTATTTTGGTAGGATTTTTAGAGTTCCAGAAGTATTCGAAAGTTACAGATTGCTACAGAATGTTCTGTTTTTGACAGATTCTGTTTTTCGTGTGTCTTTTTTCTTATTTTGATGAATATATGGCTAGTATCAGGGGTTATGAACCATAGAGAAGTTGGAATACAGTAGGTTTAACACCAATATAAATAAATAATGAGTTCATTACAGTTCTTTAAGTGGTGGTTTTTCTTTCTTGCACTAACGGAGCTCATGAGATTTCCTGTTGAGTTTTGTGTTGTGAAGTTTTCAAGTTTTGGGTAAAGATTTGATGGATTATGGAATAAGGAGTGGCAAGAGCCTAAGCTTGGGGATGCCCATGGCACCCCAAGATATTCAAGGACAACCAAAAGCCTAAGCTTGGGGATGCCCCGGAAGGCATCCCCTGTTTCGTCTTCGTCTATCGGTAACTTTACTTGGGGCTATATATTTATTCACCACATGATATGTGTTTTGCTTGGAGCGTCTTGTATGATATGAGTCTTTTTTTTTAGTTTACCACAATCATCCTTGCTGTACACACCTTTTGGGATAGACACACATGATTCGGAATTTATTAGAATACTCTATGTGCTTCACTTATATCTTTTGAGCTAGATAATTTTGCTCTATGTGCTTCACTTAAATCTTTTAGAGCACGGCGGTGGTTTTATTTTGTAGAAATTATTGATCTCTCATGCCTCACTTATATTATTTTGAGAGTCTTTGAGAACAGCATGGTATTTGCTTTGGTTATAAAATTTGTCCTAATATGATGAGCATCCAAGTTGGGTATAATAAAAACTATCATATAGAGTGCATTGAATATTATGATCAATTTGATGCTTGATAATTGTTTTGAGATATAAAGGTGGTAATGTTAGAGTCATGCTAGTTGGGTAATTATAAAATTGAGAAATACTTGTGTTAAAGTTGGCAAGTCTCGTAGCATGCACGTATGGTAAAAGTTGTGTAACAAATTTATTACATGGGGTGCTCTTTCGATTGCCTTCCTTATGTGTGGAGGTCGTGATCGCGCGATGGTTAACTCCTACCAACCCTTCCCATAGGAGCATGCGTAGTAGTACTTTGCTTCGAGGGCTAATAAACTTTTGCAATAAGTATATGAGTTCTTTATGACTAATGTGAGTCCATGGATTATACACACTCTTACCCTTCCATCATTGCTAGCCTCTACAGTACCGTGCATTACCCTTTCTCATGTTGAGAGTTGGTGCAAACTTCGCCGGTGCATCCAAACCCCATGATACCATATGCTCTATCACACATAAACCTCCTTATATCTTCCTCAAAACAGCCACCATACCTACCTATTATGGCATTTCCATAGGCATTCCGAGATATATTGCCATGCAACTTTCCACCGTTCCGTTTATTATGACACGCTCCATCATTGTCATACTGCTTTTGCATGATCATGTAGTTGACATCGTATTTGTGGCAAGGCCACCTTCATAATTATTTCATACATGTCACTCTTGATTCATTGCATATCCCGGTATACCGCCGGAGGCATTCACATAGAGTCATATTTTGTTCTAATGCATTGTAATTGTTGAGTTGTAAATCAATAAAAGTGTGGTGATTTTCATTATTAGAGCATTGTCCCAAGTGAGGAAAGGATGATGGAGACTATGATTCCCCCACAAGTCGGGATGAGACTTGGGACTTTATGAAAAATAAAAGAGGCCAAAGAAGCCCAAATAAAAAAGGAGGCCAAAGAAGCCCACCAAAAAAATGAGAGAAAAAGAGAGAAGGGACAATGTTACTATCCTTTTTCCACACTTGTGCTTCAAATTAGCACCATGATCTTCATGATAGAGAGTCTCTTATGTTGTCACTTTCATATACTAGTGAGAATTTTTCATTATAGAACTTGGATTGTATATTCCAATGATGGGCTTCCTCAAAATGCCCTAGGTCTTCATGAGCAGGCAAGTTGGATGCACACCCACTTAGTTTCTTTTGTTGAGCTTTCATACATTTATAGCTCTAGTGCATCCGTTGCATGGCAATCCCTACTCCTCATGTTGATCAATTGATGGGCAACTCCAGAGCCCGTTGATTAGCCTCATCAATATGAGACTTTCTCCTTTTTTGTCTTCTCCACACAACCTCCATCATCATATTCTATTCCACCCATAGTGCTGTATCCATGGCTTACGCTCATGTATTGCGTGAGAGTTAAAAAAGTTGAAGCGCGTTAAAAAGTATGAACCAATTTCTTGGCTGAAACCGGGGTTGTGCATGATGGGAGGATTTTGTGTGACGAAAATGAAGCATAGCCTAACTATATGATTTTATAGGGATAAGCTTTCTTTGGCTATGTTATTTTTATTGGGGAACGTTACAGAAAATTAAAATTTTTCCTACGGTTTCACCAAGATCCATCTATGAGTTCATCTAAGCAACGAGTCAAGGGAGTGAGTTTGCATCTACATACCACTTGTAGATCGCGTACGGAAGCGTTCGAGGGAACGGTGATGATGGAGTCGTACTCGCCGTGATTCAGATCACCGATGACCAAGTGCTGAACGAACAGCACCTCCGCGTTCAACACACGTACGGTACGGGCGACGTCTCCTCCTTCTTGATCCAGCAAGGGGGAAGGAGAGGTTGAGGAAGAAGGCTCCAGCAGCAGCACGATGGCGTGATGATGGTGGAGAGGCAGTACTCCGACAGGGCTTCGCCAAGCACACAACGGAGGAGGAGAGGTGTTGGGGAGGGGAGGGGCTGCGCCTTGGCTTGGGTATTCAGCCCTCCCCTCACCCCTCTATTTATAGGGGAAGGGGCAAGGGGGGCCGGCCCCTCTAGATGGGATCTAGAGGGGGGCGGCGGCCAGGGAGGGGGAACTTGCCCCCCAAGCAAGGAGGGCGCCCCCTCTAGGGTTCCCCCCCAACCCTAGGAGCATGGGCCCAAGGGGGGGGG
>NC_041387.1:43804869-43811509 GCF_002162155.2 Triticum dicoccoides | reverse complement strand
GCGCTCCGGGTCGCTCTCACGGCCGGATCTGCCGCCGGAGCCGCATCCTGAGCTCCACATTCGCCCCCACATGGCGGCTGGAGGCGGGGCTGAGGGTCGCCGACGGCGAGAAATTGGGAGAGGGGAAAGGGGAATCGGGTGGCTCGTGGCGGCGGGGGGATAGGGTTTGGACCCGCAAAAGGGTCGCGGAACCGCACTTATAGTGCTCGTGGCGTGCGGTTTGCGGGCTGCGGCAAAAAAAATTGCGGGCCGGGCGAGTATGCATGCTCTGTTCTGGCCGAAAAATTGCCCTGAGCCCGCATACTCGCCGGAATTTTTGCGGGCCGGGCGTTTTGCGGGGTCTGCTAGAGTTGCTCTAAGAACCAAACCTGCCTCGCAAAGACGCATTGTAGAAGGAAGTGATCCACAGTGTCTTCCTCCTGCTCACAAAGAAAACAGGGTGAAGTTTCATCTTGTAATCCATGTCGAAGTCTCCGGTCCGAGGTCCAGAGCCTATATTAATCGCTAGCCACATGAAAATCTTGCATGAGAGCGGGGCCCAACTCTTCCAGATCGCGACATGGGCCTGAAATCTGATCCCTCCTTCCCAGAGCATCTTATAAGCGGACCCCATTGTGTACTGCCCAATATCAACGTCTTTTTCAAGTGCTCCGCCCCCAGCTAGCCAGCCCCAGGTCAAACCATAAGTAGTAGTACTAGTGTACTGCTACGTGCATGTGGCAGTTGGTTCCATGGTCCTGCATCTCGGTCGGGAGGACGCAACGCTCTCCAATCGGTCGAAATTCTTCATCCATGAAGTTACACCTCGACTGTTTCTACACAATCTCCATGGACCACGACGGGCGTGTTTGGTTGCAGTTTGCAACAGTAGTTGCATTGCATGTCCATCTCCAGCCAGCCTGGTTGATGAAATGCAGCCTCATATGCAGCAGATGCAACCTGTTCGGTTGCCTGCATCGCATGGAGATGCACTTACCCCCTGCTGTTTGGTTGCCGTTTTTGTGCTTAGGGTGTGAGTAGATGCAAACTTCATCTGTTTGATTGCAAACAACGTTTGTGTTCTACTCACCTCATTCAAATGTGGTGGCCTTACCACCACACGTGATCAGCACAACAGCAACAACACAACAGCAAAATCAAACAAAGCAAGCAATGTAATGACAGCAAACTTAACACATCAAGCAAGGAAATGACAGCAAACTACTTAACTACATAACATAAGTCTAGATTAACAGCAGGGGCATCCTCCTTCCTTGCTCCGTGCCAGGGTGCTGCTCCTGGCCAAGATATGAACAAGTTCCCAGCACAAGTCTCGCCACACACCATAAAAGTTCTCCACTAACACCTTAGTTAACTTAACTACATAGCCTGCTCGATGTCACCATGGCAGTTGTGCCTGCTGCAACGAAACCTGCACATGACCGAGGAGTCGTGGTTGTAGATCTAAACCTTCAGTCCGAGTCCTAAGTGCGCACAACAAAGAGGTCACCGGGGACGATCCGGTGGCGGCGGCAGAAGTAGTTCCAGCCCCGGCCAAGCACCATGTGCCCCTCGAAGTTCTGGACCTGCACCCAGAACACGCACCACTTGTTCGCCGACAGCCTGACCACGCGTGGGAGCCGCTTGATGACCAGCCAGGTGTTCATCACCTCCACGAACTTGGGAGGGATGAAGAGCATGGCGAGTTCCTCGTTGTCCTTGATCTGTTGGTAGAAGCGCAGCGGCTCCCTGGCCCCCTCCTTGTGGCCCTGCCTCGGAGATTGTCCCCTTGAATGAGGCACGATCATGAAGGCAATCCTACCAGGCAGGTCCACCGTCCTGAGCCACCTGTTCGTGGGAATGAAATCCTCGGCGCGCTCAGCTCCGGCCACCACCTGAGCTCCTCCTCCCGCCACATCCCAGTCAGTCTTCAATATCTTGTCAGTTAAGATGACAAGTATAAGTGTTAGTGCACAAACTCTTGGCAAAATGGCACCGATCAGAGACATTTTCCCAAGAGCAAATGCCACTGATCAGTGCACAAGCTCTTTGAGAAGATGCCACTTATCAATAGCACTTGTTGTTAGGCAAATGGCATTGATCAATGCCACTGATAAGTGGACTTGCCCAATAGCAAGTGCCATTGATAAGTGGCATTTTCCCAATAGCAAGTGCCATATGGGCAAATGCCACTTATCAATGACACTTGCCGTTGGGTAAATAACACTGATCAGTTGACTTCTTGTTGGGCAAATGACACTGATTAGTGGCATCTTCTTTGCTGCAACTAGCACTCATCACTGCACTATCCTAAACATGGAAACATCTAAAAATAGCAACAGCAAGTGCCAATAGCACCCATGTGCAGCCATGCAGATTTGGCACCATCCTAAAATGGTCCTATTATATGCACGTATAACATTCAATTGGGCAAGTCCACTGATGGCACAAACCCTAGCTTCAACATGTATGTTAGCAACATGAAACATGAACATGATCCTAACATGAACATGCCATCAGTCAACATGATTCTAGCATTCATCAGTTAACATGAACATGCCATCAGTATAACATTCATCAGTCAACATGAACATGATTCTAGCATGATCATAGCTACTAGCATGTAGCACAAATCTTATGACACACAAGCAGTAGCACAAGAAAATTATCATAGCACACACACTGTACAAAACAAGAACAGATCAGCCCGATTGGATTCGGTTGGGATAGCATCCAATCGGATCTGCTAGAATCCTATCTAATCCTATCGAATCCACTAACTACTAGCACATGCCTAAGAAATTAACCCCTAATCTACATCTAGGAGCAAGCATTGAGGGGGTTTGACTCACCGAAGCACGCGCAGCCGCGGCAAACCGAGGCCGGGATGAAAACCCCGACGGGAAGAAGAGAGGTGGCGGAGCAGAGGAGGAGCCGCCCCCGGCGATGGCCTGCGGCATCGACCCCGTGCGGAGCGCCACGCCGGAGGTCAAGAAGGACGGCCCGCCAATAGGAGAAAACCCTTGGACGGGGGTCAAGAAAACCCCCGTGCCCAATGGGTTCCCAAGAAGGGGCGACTCCGTCGACGGTGCCGGTGCCGAGCCCAGGACCACGAGGTCCGGAACCGGCGGCGGAGCAGGAGCAGCTGGCAGCAGATGGGGGACGACGCTCGCAGCACCGACGCCGGGTCACGGCCCGAGTTCTGGAGCCTGGCCAGCTAGCTCTCCTGGATGCTGGCGATGCGCTGGTCGACGGGGGTCAGAGGGCGGCGCGGCGGTGGGCGTGGCGGAGCCATCGGAGAAAAGGAGAGGGAGGGGCG
The DNA here is from genome assembly GCF_002162155.2 of Triticum dicoccoides. Lineage (NCBI taxonomy): Eukaryota > Viridiplantae > Streptophyta > Magnoliopsida > Poales > Poaceae > Triticum > Triticum dicoccoides. The sequence goes on along the minus strand of NC_041387.1, from coordinate 43,808,211 downwards.
GTGAGGGAGAGAGAGGGAGCGGTGGGACCAGTGCGTCTAGGCGGTGACAGGAGAGTGGAGGGTGAGTAATGAGATGTCACCTCCGTCTCCTGCGCTACCCGAGGCATGCAACTGCCTCGCACGCGTGGCCGCGCCTGGCCAGACTCGCGAGAAACTGCCGATTCGGCAGTTTTCACCGGGCCAGGCTGCGGGCTGCTTTAAGGTCCATGCGGGCCTCAAACCGCATGCATCCCAGGCAACCAAACAGGCCGCGCATATCCCGCGCGCCCTGGTTGGGCTGCATGCGGGCAACCAAACACACCCAACGTCTTCATTTCCCGTGGTAGCTCACGTGCAGCAGCGGCATGAGCACACGACAATCAACGTTTCTGCTCTTTTGGGAACCAAAGTTTTACCCGCCAAAAGTTCCTTTTCTGTCGTAAAATGTTGTCATGGACGTGGAGTCACTAGTGCAGAACCGGGCTATAGCACCGGTTCGTAAGGCCCTTTAGTGCCAGTTCTGTAACCGGCACTAAAGAGTGGGGACTAAAGGTCCCCCCTTTAGTATCGGTTATGCACGAACCGTCGCTAAAGGGCCATCATGTGGCACGTGCCAGCGCCGGGGGCGGGGAGCCCTTTAGTACCGGTTGGTAACACCAACCGGTACAAAAAGTTTCGGGGGGTTTTGATTTTATTATTTATTTTCCCATTAATTTTGTGTTTTTTATTTAATTCTTTTTCGTTTCCTGGTACTTTATGATACTACATATTGTACACGTTATGCATATATATAAATAGAATTTCTCGTAGAACCGATCATATCTATCATCGAATGTCTCACAACCACCATTATTTAGACATATATATATATATATATATATATATATATATATATATATATATATATATATATATATATATATATATATACAATTTCTCCTACATGTTGCCTTCAGAGCCAGTGGCATTTGCCTTGGTGCCTTCGGAGCACGATGACAATTGGGAGTGGTTCATGGGGCGGTAGCGGGTCGAGCAAAAATCCTGATATTTCCTCTTGAAGTGCTCATATGCGCTCCTTCGGTAGGAGCGTCTCCCGCACCTCATTGAACTGTTAAGAAGGAGATCAATATACATGTGTATTAGTTTTGTGATAGATATCGATAATGATGTAAAAATTGTGAATAGTGTTCTGTCAAACGTACCCATAGCTATCTATCAGATTTGGTCCTTTCGGACATCATCATGTGAATGTTCTCGTAAATGTAGTATGCACACACTTCAGTCCCCGACGCTTGCTTCAGGGCCTTTACGAGAATGTAGTTTGCTAAGTGAGTCGATCTGCTGCTGCTACCGCTGGAATTTGAGTGCCAAGTCCGTGTGCGCTGATTCTAGGCCTTGAAGGCGTTCTGCTTCCTGCTTCCTCTGCTCCTCCTCTAGCTTCCTCTCCTTCTCCTCCTCCATCTTCTTTCTCGCACGGCTTCTATAGTCAGCGTTCCAGTCCGAAAAGCCCTCATACCACGGAACAACGCCCTTGTCTCGTGTTCTTCTCGGGTGTTCTGGATTTCCCAGGGCGCGCGTAAGCTCGTCATTCTCTCTGTTGGGCATGAACACCCCCTTTCGAGCATATTTTATTGCTTAAAGTAACTTATCTTCGGCTCCTTTAAGACATGTCTTCTTCGAAACCTGGCCTGTCTTCGGGTCTAGAACGCCCTCATGTGCATAGAACCAAGTTCTGCACCCGGGGGGCCAGCTCAATGTAATTGGAGTGACCTGTGCAACCTACATCTCTTGCTCAGACTTATCCCACTTAGGCATTGCCACCGCGTAGCCACCTGGCCCCAGCCTATGGCACTGCTCCTTTTTTGCGGCATTGGCCTTGTTTTTCTGGACCATTCCTTAGATAATTTTGATTCCTTGAATTTCACGAAAGCGGGCCAGTGTTCTCTTTGCTTCTCCAGTGTTCCCTTGAATTCTGGAGTCTTCTTTCCTCCTTCGACGCACTTGTTCCATGCAGTTTTCTTGTGCTTGTTGAACGCTATCGCAATCTTCTTAAGAGCACCGTCCTTGACTTTCTCCACATCTGCAGCTGTGAAATGATCTGGTAGGGTGAAATGTTCCATGAGTTTTTCCCAAAGCAGAGTTTTTGCTCTGTGGTCAACAAAAGTAATATCTAGACGTTTCTTTGATGGCTCTTTCCATTCTTGAAGGGAGATCGGGAGTTGGTCCTTCACAAGAACTCCGCACTGACGAACGAACGTGTTCGCAATGTTCTTAGGCGCTAGTGGTTCACCATTAGTTTTGATGGCATCGATGTTGTACTTTACGCCCTCCTTCAACTTTTTGCCCGGGCCTCGCACTCTGCCTATAGAAGATTTGCTCAATCCGGAGGGCTGAAAGAAGAAAGATCGATTCGTTAATATATCTTCAAATCATTTAAAACATGTGATGATCACCAGATGCCTGCTTATATAAATATACCTCGCTGGTCTTTGTTATTTCAAGATCAACATTTTCTTCACCATCATAATCATAGTCGTCCATGACTTCATCAATTCGGTCGTCGCGATCGAATATCATATCATCACCCTCCCCGATATTGTTCAGATATTGGGAGCCATCATCTTCTTCATTTCGATCATCTGGCCCATGAGGGGAGCGTATGATCTCGAACAGGGCCTCTTCTCCCTCTCTGCCGGTATTGTCCGCCATAGCTTTTATTTAACTAATACATAAGAAATATAAAAAAATAGTTTTCAAATTACAATGCATGCATGCAATCAATAAGGAAAAACTGAATCATAGTACATAATATGCATCGTCTCGAATAATATATAATCTCGAATGCATCGTCTTGAATAATATATAATCTTGAATACATCGTATCGAATAGTATATAATCTCGAATACATCGTCTCGAATATTATATAACGAATACATCACTAGCTAGCTAGCTAATAAATATCGAATACTACAGAATAATCTAGGCCACTCGCGGTTCCTAAGGCGTGGGTGGTGGACACCCAAAGAGAAGGAACCATCACAGGATCATAGCTCCGGTCATCTCCGCAAAGAACCTGCCAGGTTGGAGAACCTAACGTCCATAGCAGCCATGTAGTGACGGACGTGCTCGTCCTCCTCCCTGACATGGCGACGCACCACCTCCGGCGGGGCCGGCTCCATCCGCACCCAAAGTGGCTCACGGGAACGCCACCAAAGGAGCTCAGGGTCGACGACGGGACCTGGGGGCGGGTTCCTCACCAAGCAGCGAGCCCCTAAAGGTAGCACCTCCCAGTGCCAGCCCGACGGAGCCCAGTCCCGGACATGGGTCCTCTGAAGCAGGACATCGTCACGAACGGGTCGACG
>NC_041387.1:43800962-43801519 GCF_002162155.2 Triticum dicoccoides | reverse complement strand
CAATGCCTTTAGGTCAAATTCTTCCTCTTTGTGCTCATCCCCCGCACGTACACCTTTTCCATTCCACAGCTGTAAGAGTTCTTCAACTAATGGCCTTAGGTACACATCAATGTCGTTGCCGGGTTGCTTAGGGCCTTGGATGAGCACTGCCATCATAATGAACTTCCGCTTCATGCACAACCAAGGAGGAAGGTTATACAAACATAGAGTCACAAGCTAGGTGCTATGGTTGCTGCTCTGCTCCCAAAAGGATTAATGCCATCTGTGCTTAGACCAAACCATACGTTCCTGCATCACCTGCAAACTCCTCCCTGTACTTTCTCTCGATTTTTCTCCACTACAACCCGTCAGCGGGTACTCTCAACTTTCCGTCTTTCTTACGGTCTTCTCTTGCCATCGCATCTCCTTGGCATTCTCTTTGTTTTGGAACAGACGTTTCAACCGTGGTATTATAGGAGCATACCACATCACCTTGACAAGAATCTTCTTCCTGGGGCGCTCGCCCTCGACATCACCGGGGTCATCGTGGCTGATCTTATAGCGCAATGCACCGCATA
>NC_041387.1:43789626-43800529 GCF_002162155.2 Triticum dicoccoides | reverse complement strand
CGGGCACGCGTTCAAATCCTTGTACTCACCGCGGTAGAGGATGCAGTCATTAGGGCATGTATGTATCTTCTGCACCTCTAACCCTAGAGAGCAGACAACCTTCTTTGCTTCGTACGTACTCTCAGAAAATTCGTTGTCCTTTGGAAGCATATTCTTTATCATTACATGCAACTTTCCAAATCCCTTGTCAGATACACCATTCTCTGCCTTCCATTGCAGCAATTCCAGTGTGGTGCCCAGCTTTTTCTTCTCAGCTTTGCAATTTGGGTGCAACAATTTCTTGTGATCCTCTAACATGCACTGCAACTTCATCTTCTCCTTTTCACTTGCGCAGTTTCTCTTTGCATCGGCAATGGCCCGACCAAGATCATCAGCGGGCTCATCTGATACCTCTTCTTCAGCTTCTTCCTGCATTGCCGGCTTAACTTCTTCTCGCATTGCCATCTCAGCTCCTTCCCCCATTGTTGTATCATCGTATTCAGGGAACCCATGGCCAGGATAGCTATCGTTGTCCTCTTCTTCTTCATTGTCTTCCATCATAACCCCTCTTTCTCCGTGCTTGGTCCAAACATTATAGTGGGGCATGAAACCGGACTCAAACAGGTGGTCATGAATGGTTCTTGAGTTAGAGTAATTGTGATCATTCTTAAAGCCAGCACATGGACAAGGCATAAAACCATCCGCCCGCTTGTTTGCCTGAGCCGCAATCAGAAAAGTATGCACACCATCAACGAACTGGGATGGAAAGCATCCGTCATCGTACATCCATTGCCGGCTCATCTTCATTACACACAACAAAAGACCAAATTAATACAAGTTCATACATAAAGTTCATACAACACTTAAATGCAACATACAAATAACTCTCTAGCTAAAGCATTTAAATGCAACAACAAATGCGATCAAGATTGCAACTAAGGTAACAATTGATCCAACAGCATAATGATACCAAGCCTCACTATCAATGGCATATTTTCTAATCTTTCTAATCTTCAACCGCATTTTCTCTATCTTGATCTTCTGATCATCGACGACATCGGCAACATGCAACTCCAATTCCATCTTCTCCCCCACAATTCTTTTCAATTTTTCTTTCAAATACTCGTTTTCTCTTTTAACTAAATTTAACCTCTCGACAATAGGGACGGTTGGAATTTCCGGTTCACATACCTCCTAGATAAAAATATCTATGTCAAATTGATGGGCATAATTTGTCATAAACACGAAATGCAAAAAATAGTTTTAAAAGAGAATATACCACAACCGAATCATAACACGGAGGAGGGTCCACGAGGATGGATATCAAAACCATGACACTATTTATAACAAACAACGTATGGGTAGAATAATTATACAAGTAACTATATATCTAAATCACACAAACATGATTTTTTTTATATAAAAAAGATAAGAACAAGAGGCTCACCACAAGGTGGTGCCGGCGACGGGTCGGTGCGGGCGATCGACGGTGGTTACGACAGAGACGGGATGGCACTAAGTAAACCACACCTACATATGCAAACTAAGAGTTATTTTAAGCTCAAATTGCATATAAATTAAATAAACCACCGCATATAATTCCTTCTAAATAACTAAAACCTACAAATTAATCACTATATAAAGCATTACAGGAGCTAATCTAGCAATGAGAGATGAAAGGACAAAGTTTCTAACCTTTCTGATCACTTGAATGGATGGGGGCCTTCAAATCTTGACAAAATTTGGGCAAAATGTGTGATGAGCTCGAGGGAAGAGGGGAAGAACAGAGAGGAGAGGGAAAAGGGGGAAGAACAGAGCGAGCTCGATCGCGGGTGGGCGAAGGGTTTATATATAGGATGACCTTTACTACCGGTTCGTGGCACGAACCGGTACTAAAGGTGCTGGAGGGGCCCCAGTCTGACATCATCCTTCCACCACTCTCTTTAGTACCGGTTCGTGGCACGAACCGGTGCTAAAGGTCCGCCACGAACCGTTACTACTGAGAGCGGCCCGCCTAGCCGTTGGAACCGTCACTAATGATCACATTAGTGTCGGCTCAAATACAAACCGAGACTAATGAGCTGAATATTAGACCATTTTTCTACTAGTGAGTGGTCGAGTTGGATCAGTGGAGAGCTGAGAGCTCGCCTGATGAATGTATTCCATCACAGGATTTATGCTACTAGGAAACCTCCTCTCGAATTCTATTCTTCGTCATACCGCAGTCGATCAACAAGTGTGACGTGCGAGACTTAATCGCGGTTTAACAAAGTGTTAATCGCAGTTTATATTAGTACTGATACTGCTGCTCTCCAGCATCGGGATTGATAACCAAATATGGTATAATCCAGATGACGGCGAATAAACCTGCCATCATCAGGTGATCGATGCTTGTTTACACAGCTTTTCTCTCTCTCTCTCCCCCCCCCCTCTCTCTCTCCTAAACAGTGATCTTTATTTATTCAGGACACATTACAGCTTGAACTTTAAAACATAGATTTTGAAGAGGTAGTATTTCCATGGTTGTATTCTCTATTTCCATGGTTGTATTTTCTTGCATGTTTTCTTACATTCAATTTTATACTGCTGATGTGGACAAAGCATGTACTTTTATGTGCCTTCTATGCCCATACATATCATATCATCAAATTCCATGCTGAATTGGAACAATGTTCGGAAAATTTCATATAAAGTGAACATCTTTAGAGGAAAGGCACCAAACCTTTGTAATAATAAGCAATAAAAATCCGCTAGTAGGAAAACAATGCAAGCATAAAAAATGAAACTAAAGAGTGATTAGAGGTACTCCATTGGATGGAGTATTGAAGATTAAAAGAACATGTAATAAATGTGGCAACCAACTAATGTATTTAAATTGGCATATAAAAGGCGGCATTCTCCAAGGTACTAGCAATACTCTCCCTAAAAAGCGGCAGTCAAACCAACAGTGTGTAAAATGTTCGTCGAATTTGGTTAACAAAATGTGACATTATCAAAAAAATTAATGAATTTTTCTCATGATTTACCCATTTTGAACAAAAATTACTAATAGTCATAAAAACGAATATCAAAGTTGAATACTGGAGATTATGTCCTTATCAAAAATATCATGTCTTTTGGATCTTGTGAATAATTCTCCCATTTCTCCCTGAAACCAAAACTTGTTCTGGTAATGATTGGCTGATGACTTGAACATTTCTCTACTCTGTTATTTAGAAACATAATGTGAGACATGTTGACTTTGACAAGCTACAAAGCAACACAAATATAACCATTTCAATTATTGTTACCATTCAATGGTTTGTGTTTCTTATGGTAACTGTTTACCATAGGTTGATAGCTAATAAAAATACGTGTATTTTCAAAGGTTTGAGTTGGTATTTTCAAAGCTTAGGGGACAACCACCTCGAGATAAATTTTATGCATTGTGCTACGACCGAGAGAACTATATTATTTTTAAAATTAGAAATACTCCCATAGAGTGGGTTCTTTTGCGGGTTCCCACAAAGCGATTATACGCAAGGATTTCAATATTAAAGTCAACAACTTCCAAAAACGAGTATTTACAAATTTTAGAGAAAATGTCGGGCTATCATAATTAAAAAAATCCTTTCTATTTTCATGGATGTATTTACTTGCATGTTTTCTTACCTTCAATTTTATACTGCTGATGTGGGCAAAGCATGTAAGTTTGCCCACCTTCTATGCCCATACATATCATATCATCAAATTTCATGTTGAATTGGAAACAATATTCAGAAAATTTAATTAAACATGGACATCTTCAGAGGAAAGGCAGCAAACCTTTGTACTAATAAGCAATAAAAATCCGCTAGTAGAAAAACACCTCATGCATAAAAAATGAAACTAAAAGTAATTAGAGGTACTCCATTGGATGGAGTATGAAAGATTAAAAAATAAGTAATAAATGTAACAACCAACTAATGTATTTAAATTTGCATATAAGAGGCGGCATTCTACAAGGTACTAGTAATACTCTCCCCCAAAAGTGTCAGTTAAACTAACGATATGTAAAATGTTCATCAAATTTGGTTAGACAAAATGTGACGTCATCACATATTTTAATGCATTTTTTTCATGACTCGCCCATTTTGCACAAAATTACTAACAGTCATAAAAATATGATTATCAAAGTTCAATACTGGAGATTGTGCCCATCTCTAAAATATTATGCCTTTTGGATCTTGTGAATAGTTCTCCCGTTTCTCCCCTAACCCAATACTTGTTTTGGTAATGATTGATTCTCTACCCTGTTATTTAGAAACATAATTTGAGCCATGTTGACTTTGAAAACCTAAAAAGCAACAAAAATATAACCATTTCAATTGAGTTACCATCCGCTAGGTTGAGTTTCTAATAGTGATTGTTGACCGGTAGGTTGGTAGCTAATAAAAGAATGCCTGTATTTTCAAAGGTTTGAGTCGGTGTCTTCAAAGCTTAGGGGCCAACCACCTCTAGAAAAGTTTTATGCACAATGCACTAGGACAGGTAGGAAACTATACTATTTTTTATGAAACTAGAAATACTCCCACAGAGTGGGTTTTTTGCGGGTTGACACAGAGTGGTTACAAGTAAGTATGTCAACATCAAAAGTCCACAACTACCCAAAACAAGTATATATAAATTATAAAATGTTAGGCTAACATAACTAAAAGATCTTCTCTATTTCAATGGATGTATTTTCTTGCGTCTTTTCATACCTTCAATTTAATACTGCTGATGTGGACAAAGCATGTAATTTTGTACGTCTTCTATGCTCGTACATATCATATCATAAAATTTCATGTTGAATTGGAAACAATGTTTGAAAAAATTTATAGAACATGAACATCTTCATAGGAAAGGCACCAAACCTTTGTACTAATAAGCAATAAAACTCCGCTTGCACAAAAACAACACAGGCATAAAACATGAAACTAAAAGTGATTAGAGGTACTCCATTGGATGGAGAATTAAAGAAAAACAGGTAATAAATATGGTAACCAACTATTGTATTTAAATTGGCATATAAAAGGAGGCGGTCTGCATGTACTAGCAATACTCTCCCTAAAAAACGGCAGTCAAACTAACAATATGTAAAATGTTCATCGAATTTGGTTAGACAAAATGTGACATCATCAGAATTTTTTATGGAATTTTTCTCATGACACACCCATTTTGTACAAAATTACTAACCGTTATAAAAAATAATTATCAAAGTTGAATACTGGAGATTGTGTCCATATCTAAAATATCAGGTCTTTTGGATCTTCTGAATAGTTCTCCTATTTGCCCCCAAAACCAATACTTGTTCTGGTAATGATTGGCTGGTGACTTGAACATTTCTCTACTATGTTATTTAGAAACATAATTGGAGCCATGTTGACTTTGACAAGCTACAAAGCAATGAAAATGTAACCATTTCAATTGTTGTTACCATTCGATGGGTTGAGTTTCTAATAGTGAGCGTTGACCGATAGGTTGGTGGTTAATAAAAGAACACATGTGTTTTCAAAGCTTAGGGACCAACCACCTCGAGATAAATTTGATACACGATGTGTTGGGACGGGACCAAGAGGAAAGTTTCTACTTTTATGAACTGAAAATACTCCCACATAGTGGTTATAAACAAGGATTTCAACATCAAATGTCCAGAACTGCAAAAAATAAGTAATTACACATTACAGGGAAAAAAGTTGGGCTATATCACAATTGAAAAAAAAATCTCTACTTACCATATGGATTTATTTTCTTGCATGTATTCTTACCTTCAGTTTAATATTGTTGATGTGGAAAGCATGTGATTTTGCACGCCTTCTATGACCGCACCTATTGAGATCACCAAATTTCATATTGATTTTGGAAATAGTATAACGTGGAAGTCTTATGAGGGGAGACACTATACCTTTGTACTAATAAGAAGAAGAAAATCTTCTAGCAGAGAAACATCGCATGCATAAAAAATGGAAAAAAGTCCATTTTAGTACCTTGAACAAAGTTGGTGGTTCACATTACCCCCTGATCTTTATTTCGGTTCCCTTTACCCCCTGAACAATCCCAAACCGGACAAAAGACCCCCTTGGGTGGTTTGTCTCAACATGCAGCTGATGTGGCGCTGGTCAATGGTGGTTTTGACTTGCGGGTGGGGCCACAAGGACTAACTTAACTGAAACAAGAAATTAGCCCATGGTTAATTAGGGAATGGGACCCACTTTGCAGTGACTCAGGGGACGCTCGATGACGAAATTAGCCCTCGAGGCGGTGCTTGACATCGAGCAGGTCGCGGTGGAGGTCATCGTCGGTGGGGAACTGTGCGTTGATGGCCAGGAACTCGTGGGCCGCGGTGGCGGCGGCCGCGAGGTTGTTGGCCACCAGGGCGCGGCGCGCAGCGTCGAGCGCGACCTCGGTGCGGGCCAGTGCGGATTCGGCATGCGAGTGCGTCGCGTCGAGGTGGCGGATGCGGGAGGAGAGTGCCTTGGCTAGCACGGCGGTGGAGGAGGATGACTCCTTGAGCGCGGTGGCGTCGGAGGCGGCGAGCGAGAGGAGCGGCGAGTCAGAGCGGAGCAGGGAGGCGGCCGCGCGGTCGAGGTCGGGAAGGCTAGCGAGGAGCGCGTCGAGGGCGCGCTGGTAGGCGACGCACTCGTGGAGCAGGCGGGTGGCGACGCCGGCGTCAGTGAGGCCGCGGAGGGCGGCGAGGGAGGCCGGGTCATCGAAGCCCAGGGACGGGGCGGCGTCGGCGGACGCGTTGGCGACCGCGGATGAGTCCGGGCAAGGGGAGCGCGGGGTGGGCGCGGTGGGCGGCACGACCATGGCCGCCGGGGCAGGGTGGATCTCAGTGAGTTCAGATGTGCGGGAAGGGAGAGGAAAGAGAAGGGAGAAAGGAGAAGCAGGGCGTCAGGGCAGCAGCTTGGAACTCCGGCAGTCGCCGGTGTCATCCAGAGGCGGCGGGGTCGGGCGTGGTGCTCGGGAGGGAGGCAGCTGTGAGGGGAGGCTCGGGAGGAGCTCCTCTGTCTCAACCCAGCGTGATGAGGGAGACTCACCCGCAGGTCAAAACCGCCCATTGACCATTGCCACGTCAGCAATCAGTCAAATCAAACCACCCACGGACTGATTTTGTCCGGTATGAAATTGTTCAGGGGGTAAAGAGAACCGAAATAAAGATCAGGGGGTTATGTGAACCACGAACTTTGTTCAGGGTAGTAAAATGGACTTTTTTCTAAAAAATGAAATTAAAGAAGTACCCCGTTCGATGGATAATTAAGAGACTGTATTAAAGATTAGAAAATAGGTAATAAATATCACAACCAACTCATGGATTTGAAGTGGCATATAAAAGGTGACACTCTGTAAGGTACTAGCAATACTCGCCCTACAAAGAAGTAGTCAAACTAACGATATGTAAAATGTTCATCCAATTTGGTAAGACGAAATGTGACAATCAGATTTTTTATGAATTTTTCTAAGAACCTCCATTTTGTACAAAATAACGGACAATCATACAAAAATGATTATGAAAGTTGAATATTGGAGATTGTGTCCATAATATCAAGTCTGGATGTTGGGAATAGTTCTCGGACGTGGAGTATCTGCTGCTGAGCTCAAATGCTCTCCGATGAACAGTAGAATAAAAAATAGGAAAAAACATCAAAACATTCTAATTTTTTGTGGTAAACTTTGACAAATGTATTGTATGCTTATAAAATTCAGCACCACATGACATCTGTGGAAGTCCTGGTAAAAAAATCGATGCTCCAAAAATAATAGTTTTAAAATCATTTTGGAGTGCTGATTTTTTTTCACGACTTCCACGAATGTAATTTTGTTCTGTGTTAAGCATACAAAACATTTGTCAAAGTTTACCACAAAAGAAAATCCTATTCTTTTGATTTTACTGTTCATCAGGGTGCATTTGAGCTCAGGATGAGAGTAGAACTTTCAATAGTTCTCTTGTTTCTCCCCTAAACCAATGCTTGTTCTAGTAATCATTAGCTGGTGACTTAAACATTTCTCTACTCCGTTATTTAGAAACACAATTTGAGCTATGTTTAATTTGACAAACTACAAAGCAATGAAAATGTTAACCACTAAATTATCGTTACCATTCGATGGGCTGAGTTTGTTGACCAATAGGTTTGATAACTAACAAAAGAACACATGCATAAAAGAAACTTGTCACAGTCAGTTTAAATTTCTACCATAAAAATCAACTAGCTCAACAAATACCTACTACTCTCTCGCAAAAAAAAAGACTGCTACTCATTTCATGTTTCCCTCTGAAACAGCAAATTACCAACAAAATAATACTCCTGTTTCATGTAAGAACTGTATCACAGTTCATTCATTAGAGTGGTATATTGGTGTTGGACGGTGTGCAGTGCATATGTAAATTTCACCCAAATAGCACATTGCAGAGTAACACCTTAATTTTCTTCTTATCATTTGACCTCGTATTAGTACTATCTTTAAGCATAGAATTCGCGGAGAACGGAGAGACAACTGGTTGGTCTTGGGCTGCAGATCGTCAATGTTGTGTTCCAACACGACTGTAATTGGCGCATGTGTGTGGATTAAAATACAAATAGACTTTGCAGACATTTTGACTTTTCTGGATCCTTTCGCCACACTACTTTTTTTTAGAAGAAGAAGAGCAACTCTCATTTTCTGCCATTTAGTCTTCTACTACGCTCCTTCGTTGGAACAGATCAATGTGTGTCTTTTGCAGCACCACGACGGCAACAAAGACCGACCAGCCGGCTGCCGATTAAACAGCTGATATTAAATCACAGTTCATGTTCTCATACTGCATATGCCTGCACCCTTGGTGTGTGAGTGTGATCGCATATTAACTTTCTTTCTCTTACATATTGATTTGGAGAGCTTCCAACTCTCTCTATGATAAAACAATACAAATACACATGCTGCAGTGTCTTTTATGTCGACCACCGGTGTTACATCTGATGTTCTTTGTACGGGAAATTATCTGGTGCACCGGTGCTTGTGGTGCTACCGGTGCACCGGACGTCGTAGCGTGTTAAAAATTGTTTCAAAAAATCTGAAAAAAATGTAGCACATTCACACAACATTGGTCTATGTTGTCGTAAAATTTCAAATCAAAATTCAAAACACTGGACGAGATACAAAAATGACAATTTCAGCATCAATCTGATAACAGGTCAAATTTAAAGCCCAACTTCTGTTATGTACTATCGAGTGTCGATTTTGTGATTTTTGTACCTTGAGAAATATTTCAAATTTTAAGTTGAATTTTCGCGGCAACATAGATGAATGTTGTGTGAATGGGCTATATTTTTTTCTAATTTTTTTCAAACATTTGTGAACACGCTACGGGCATCCGGTGCACCGGTAGCACCACAAGCACCGTTGTACCACATACTTTCCCTCTTTGTACTGCCATGACTAATAATAAATAGATTAGAGGTTGCTCGACTGCTCACTGATCATTGGATAAGTCACTATGCAGCCTTCGCTAATCGGTTGCGTCATCACGACGAATCCTCAACGCAAACCTACTGTTGATAAAAGATGTAGGGAGCGAATCCTTAACCTCCAGAATTTTAATACTCCCACTACTAGCACGCTGGTAAGGCGGAATAGTACGTGCACAACGTCTTGCTACTCAAGCCTAGCCTATGTGACTAATCAAATGACATGGCAACTCCTATCCGTTATGCTATTACTGTCGTTGATACGCAAGCATATCGTCAGTACTGTACCTACTATAACTACTTCCTTCGATTCCTAAATATTTGTCTTTTTAGATATTTCAACAAATGACTACATACGAAGTAAAATAAGTAAATCTATACTCTAAAAATATGTCTATATACATCCGTATGTGGTAGTCCATTTGAAATCTCTAAAAAAACAAATACTCCCTTCGTCCGGAAATATTTGTCATCAAAATGAATAAAGGGGATGTATCTAGATGTATATTAGTTCTAGATACATTTCCTTTTATTCATTTTGATGACAAGTATTTTTGGATGAAGGGAGTATTTAGAAATGAAGGAAGTAGTTAGTTAACGAGGCCACCTCTTGTAGTATTCTATTCTGCCACTGCTACCACTCTTACTTAATTAGGCTAACTGCATTTAGCAGTTCCGGCCGATGACGTTGTTGCGGCAGCTGAAGCAGCAGCAAGTTATGCTAAATTAGGTTAACTACATTGACAATCATGCATGACTAGTGCATGCATCTCAAAGATGGGTTCGCATAGGGATACACTGTATCAGTTGACTCGTACTCCCTCCGTTCATAATTACTCGTCTAAAAAATAAATGTATCTAGATGTATTTTAGTTGTACGTACATTCATTTTTATTCATTTTTGTGACAAGTAATTCCGAACGGAGTGAGTAGTTGGTAGAGCACAGGTAGAGAGCATCAGATACGTCGAGCTGATCACCTAAATTCGGGCCTAGTATTAAACTAAAATTTAGTTGGATCGGTTCACTTTAGGCCAACTCCACCGCACGACCCTAAACGGATGCCCGTTTTGTCCGGATTCTGTCCGTTTGGGTAGGGCGATGGGTCGTGTCCGGGCCTGTCCTGGGATGCGGTGGCCATGCGCCCAGCGCGCGGCCGTATCCTTTTTACCCCATCCTGTCTGTCCCCATTTCCAAACAACAACGTTTCAAATACCAGCGGGCGGTCTAGTTCACGCTAGCGGCCCTAGTTCACGTCCGGCAATAAAGTCAGCGGCCTACGTGTCCTCGCCGGCAACACAGCCAGCGGCCAGCAACACAGCCGGCCTCCAAAAAGAGTAGTTTTGTTCGCCGGCAACACAGCCAGCGGTCGGCAACACAGCCAACCTTCAAAATGAATCAGGTTCTCGCCGGCACACAGCCATCGACCCAGCGGGCGGCACCCATACCAGCCTCCAAAAAAGAACGGCCACGGCCGAT
>NC_041387.1:43787115-43787514 GCF_002162155.2 Triticum dicoccoides | reverse complement strand
GACGGCCGCTCCAGAGAAACCGACCGGAAGACAAATTCCCATCATGAGGAGGGCGTGCGCTTTGCTGACGATGACCTCTTTCTCCTCGACCTCGGCCTTGCGCAGAGCAGCCTCAATCGCAGCGCGGTCGGCAGCGAACTTGGCCGCGGCGATGTTGTCCTTGGCGACCGTCCTCCGGCTCCTTCTCTTCGTCGATTCCGCGTTCAACTTGGTGATCTCCTCCGGCGTGCACTCCTACCGCGGCTTCCTTGGCGCCTTGCCCTTCTTCTTCTTGGCCGTTCCGGGCGGGTCGACGGCCAGGCCGCCGGAGTTCGGCTGGGCGTCGGCCATGGACGGGGGAGGGAGTGGAACGGCGGAACGTGGGACGGTTTAGGGGGAAATGGCGCCAAAAGGCCAACG
>NC_041387.1:43779871-43786941 GCF_002162155.2 Triticum dicoccoides | reverse complement strand
GGGGTGCTTTGTGTCACCGACAGGCAGGCCAGGGGCGGACAAGTGCGCGCGTCCCGTCCGTCCGCGCGCTGTCCGTTTCACCCCAAAATCGACGTAAACTTGGACCGGGGATGGACCGGAAGCGGACACAAAACGGACAAAAGTCCGTTTGCTCCCGCGCGCTGGGCCGCCGGTTTGTTCCTTTTACCCCAAACGGACGGGTCGGGCAGGATGGGGTCGCGCGGTGGAGTTGTCGTTGCAACTCGGATGTGTAGTTCCGGCTCGATCCAAATCATTCGAGCGTAGAGGCCGTTCGTTTGGGTGTAGAATATTGTGGCGTCCAGCTCGAGCACATCCGGACATGTACATACAGGGAAAGCCTTCAATCAACACGTCGGGCTAGTGGCGTAGTGCATGGGCCCATGCGTATATGCATGCATGCCTCCGATCCATTTTTGTGCATGCGCGGGGAGAATCGGATATAGTTGTGGATGCGCACTGTAGTAGTGCTTGTTACGTATGGGAACATGAAAAGCCGAAAGGAGGAGGTGTGCTTTGGTCGAATGTCCATCCCCTTTTTTTCAAAAAAAAAAGGTTGGTCTATCTTTTTTTACTAGAGGAAAAAGTGGAGTGTTCCCCTTCTTTCCTCCTTTCTAGGAGAAAAGGTCGCAGTCATCTATGAACGGAAACGTACATGAGTTTATCCTCTGTCTTTTTCATACTACAAAATAGCACAGATTTCTAGTTGTAACCGAGCACCGTTTCTTTCTTTGAGGGAGTTCCTATCCGAGAAAAGAAAAGTTAATTATTCCCTCATAAAATTGGACTAAAGTTGCGACAAGTAATATGTATCGAAGGAGATAACTAGAATCCGGCAAAAAAACGTAAGCTAGAACCAGCTTGAAAACAATCGTTCCCCCGTGATCCGGTCTGGTTTCTGTCCCTCGCACACTTGCTCGCGTGCACGTTTCAGTGCCATCCATCCATGAAATATTCATGGTTGTCGTTTCGACCAGGCTATAGCCAGGGCACTAAAAGGATGCTACGTACGTGGATGGGTTCCATGTGCGAAACCTGCGCGCGAATCACGAAGCGGCCAGCAAAGGAGCCGCGGCCTCGATCCGGCAGAGCACGCACGACGCACGACCGCACGAGCGCGATGCCGTCGAAAGGAACCAAGCCATATGCGCGCGCTGGGGGCAAGCGAAAATCCAAGGGCGCAAAGCCGTCGGAGAACGAAAGCATTCGGCGGCGCTCGTGAGGTGGGTGCGAGGCGCGCGTACGCGGAGACAGGCGCAGGCGCAGTTGGCACGCCGCGGGCGCGCGCGGGGTTCGTTTGTGTCAAAGCATCTACGACAAAACTTAGACAAATCTGGTCCCTTGTCCGCGGACACTGGCCGATTGCACCTCATATTAGCTAATTTGCATCTGAATCTCTCATATTTCAAACCTTAGTCCATACAAAGCATGCAAAAAACACTACATACCACGTACTACCTTAGCTAATCTTCGTCGTCGAAGATGCCCACAACATCGGTGCCGGACGTCGAATGGACGGGTGACGAGGACATGTACCTAGGATAGGGTACTAGGCTTGTCCTACATGCCTCACCTAAGGACATAGTCCTAAAGGCCAAAGCCTACAAAGTTATTCTGAAGATACCGACTGAAATCCCCAAGAAGTACCATCCACTCGACAGTGATCCCACTTGGATATCCCAATTCCACTCGACCTTGTTATTTCACTAGAAAGACAATAATCCACTCGGAAGACAGAAGACCTAGAGTCACCTCTGAATAGCAACGATCAGGAATTCACACCATAGCCATTAAGGTCATTAATGCGGGCGTTACCAGTAACATTCATGACTTAACTCTCATTGAACCCCGTGTAACTGAGGGATCCGAGGGGCTAACGCACTCTATATAAGCCACCACTACCCTCTGGCACAAGGGTTCGCACCCCCTGTAACTGCAACACATTCCAATCGACAGAGCCTCCCGAGGCACCGAGACGTAGGGCTGTTGCCTTCTCTGTGAGGGGACTGAACTAGTAAACCCGTGTGTTCACAATCTTGTCGTAGCTAGGGTCTGACCTCCACTCCTATGTACCCCCTACTTCTACTGTCAGACTCACTCCCACGACAGTTGGCGCACACCGTGGGGCAGGCGTCTTAGCGAGATTCTGGCGAGGTTGCATTTTTTCCATTCTTCATCAACATGGTTGCCGGTGGTGGTTTGCCTTTGGGCCGCGAGATTGATATGTCTCCAACGTATCTATAATTTTTAATTGTTTCGTACTATTATATTACCCGTTTTGGATGTTTATGGGCTTTACTATACACTTTTATATCATTTTTGGAACTAATGTACTAACCGGAGGCCCAGCCCAAATTGCTGTTTTTTTGTCTATTTCAGTGTTTCGAATAAAAGGAATATTAAACGGAGTCCAAATGGAATGAAACCTTCGGTAGCGATCTTTTTGAAACAAATGCAATCTACGAGACTTGTAGTGGACATCAAGAAGCGGCCGAGGCGGCCACGAGGGTGCAAGGTGCGCCCTAGAGGGGGGGGGCTGCCTCGTGGGCCCCTTGTGGCTCCCCTGACCGACTTCCTTCGCCTATATATATCTACGTACCCCGAAAACATCTAGGAGCACCATGAAACACTATTTCCACCGTCGCAACCTTCTGTACCCATGAGATCCCATCTTGGAGCCTTTTCCGGCACTCCGTCGGAGGGGGAATCGATCACGGAGGGCTTCTACATCATCGCCAAGGCCTCTCCCATGAGTTGTGAGTAGTTTACCACAGACCTTCGGGTCCATAGTTATTAGCTAGATGACTTCTTCTCTATCTTTAAATGTCAATACAAAGTTCTCCTCGATCTTCTTGGAGATCTATTCGATGTAACTCTTTTTGCGGTGTGTTTGTCGAGATCCGATGAATTGTGGGTTTATGATCAAGTTTATCTATGAGAAATATTTGAATCTCCTCCGAATTCTTTTATGTATGATTGGTTATCTTTGCAAGTCTCTTTGAATTATCAGTTTGGTTTGGCCTACTAGATTAATCTTTCTTGCAATGGGAGAAGTGCTTAGCTCTGGGTTCAATCTTGCGGTGTCCTTTCCCAGTGACAGTAGAGGCAGCAAGGCACATATTGTATTATTGCCATCGAGGATAAAAAGATGGGGTTTTATATCATATTGCTTGAGTTTATCCCTCTACATCATGTCATCTTGCTTAATGCGTTACTCTGTTCTTATGAACTTAATACTCTAGATGCATGCTGGATAGCGGTCGATGTGTGGAGTAATAATAGTAGATGCAGGCAGGAGTCGGTCTACTTGTTGCGGACGTGATGCCTATATACATGATCATGCCTAGATATTCTCATAACTATGCACTTTTCTATCAATTGCTCGACAATAATTTGTTCACCCACTGTAATACTTATGTTATTTTAAGAGAAGCCACTAGTGAAACCTATGGC
Organism: Triticum dicoccoides; assembly: GCF_002162155.2. NCBI lineage: Eukaryota > Viridiplantae > Streptophyta > Magnoliopsida > Poales > Poaceae > Triticum > Triticum dicoccoides. The sequence goes on along the minus strand of NC_041387.1, from coordinate 43,783,470 downwards.
CCCCGGGTCTATTTTCCATCATGTAAGTTTCCGATCTACTTTATTTTGCAATCTTTACTTTTCAATCTATATCATAAAAATACCAAAAATATTTATCTTATCTTATTATCTCTATCAGATCTCACTTTCGCAAGTGGCAGTGAAGGGATTGACAACCCCTTTATCGCGTTGGTTGTGAGGTTCTTGTTTGTTTGTGTAGGTACGAGGGACTTTCGTGAAGCCTCCTACTGGATTGATACCTTGGTTCTCAAAAACTGAGGGAAATACTGACGCTATTTTGCTGCATCACCTTTTCCTCTTCAAGGGAAAAACCAACGCATGCTCAAGAGGTAGCAAGAAGGATTTATGGTGCCGTTGCCGTGGAGGTCTTTGCTCAATTCAAGACATACCAAGTACCCATCACAAACCCATCTCCCTCGCATTACATTATTTGCCATTTGCCTCTCGTTTTCGTCTCCCCCACTTCACCCTTGCCGTTTTATTCATCCTCTCTTTTCCGTTCGCCTCTTTTTCGCTTGTCTCTTGTATGCTGGTTTTCCCTTATGGCCTTGCCTAAAAACGCCGATCTTCACCTTAGAAGGTTGGAAGAGATCGAAATCAATATTATAAGCTTTATGGCTTTACAATTTGAGCATAATAATTTCTTTAGAAATGAGCTTACAGAACAAAAACGCTTTATGGAATACATGAATAAAGAGCATGATGACATGTCCAAGGAACTTTATGGTTTGAATTCTCAGTTTGCTCATCTTGAAAAATCAATTGCCCAAATTTCTGATAAGCGAGCCACCTTAGTTAATAAGATGACTGCCAAACCAGAAGGGTTAGAAAAAAATAATGATGAAGATCTAAAAGTGATTGATGTGTCTCCTATTAAATCTTTGTTTTGCAATATGAATCTTGATAATGATGGGACTAGAGATGAGTTAACTTTTGTTAAAAGGCATCCCAATGATTTGAAGTTTTTAGATCTTGATGCTAAAATTGGTAAAAGCAGGATTGAAGAGGTCAAAACTTTACATAGCAATGAACCCACTATTTTGGATTTCAAGGAATTTATTATGATAATTATTCTTTAATAGATTGTATTTCCTTGTTGCAATCCGTGTTGAATTCTCCTCATGCTTATAGCCAAAATAAAGCTTTTACTAAACATATCCATTACTAGGAATAATGCTACTAGCAGCGCGGGTAAAATGGCTACTAGCAGCACGGGTACCCATGCTACTAGTATCGCGCTACAGCTAATAGTTAGTAGTAGCGCGGGTGAAACCCACGCTACTAGTAACATTTTAGTAGTAGCGCGGGTGCAACCCATGCTTCTAGTAATGAAATAGTAGTAGTGCATCAGGTTTTTTCCCATGCTACTACTAAAAAGTTAGTAGTAGCCTGGATGCAAACCCACGCTACTACTAACGAAGTAGTAGTAGCACGTTTGGTGTTTTCCCACGCTACTACTAACTAATTAGGAATTAAAAAAAATCCACCAATTCCATTCTATGCATACAATCCCAACTAAAAGAAACACATGTTTGCAATAAACCAGCAACATTACACATCATTACTAATCCAAGATTTATAATAAACCAGCGGCATTAGAGCACATCCTGTAAGAGCATACATATTGTCATGGCTTTTCATGCCTTCAATTAAAACACCTACACTTCTTGCCAAGTCACTTACTCCTAGCTAGTGCAAACACAGCTACAAGCAAACCAAAATGCATATAAACACCAAATAGTGGCACCCTATCTCTCCAAATGATCCACTCCCTCTGCGTCCTTGCAAGCATCTTCACGATAAGCAAATCCACGGGAAAAAAGTCAACTTAGCATGTACTCCCTCCGTCAACTATCCAGAGTAGATTTTATCCATTGCCCTGGCCATGTTCAAGAAACACTCAGTTAAGAATATTTCTACTCTAAATACAGGAGGCATCGGACAGAAAACAAAAGATGAGCAATATCATATGAGCAGAATAAAAAGGAGTTTGGACCATAGCATGGTTAACAATAAAATATAGTGCTCTAACAAAAGCAAGAGTGCAACACGTTGCACTGTTCCTCTTTCAAATGTCAACACACTGAAAAAGGCAATAAACACAAACATATAGTTTTGGACTATAGCAAAAATCAGTTGCAGAAAGTCAGGAATATTATATTGTTAAAGTATTCCATTTTCAGATGTTAGAACAGGATATTGCAAAAGCAAAATATATGAAGATCAAATACTGAAGCAGCTAACAATGCCCGAATTGGCCTTTTACAATAGGTGAGAAGCACACACTAAAACATTAACAGCCTAGCACATCATATCTTTTGAAACTATCTAAATGGCACGGCAACAACACTTCCTTTTAAATAGTTTGAGAAGACATGCATTTAATGGCAGCCACAATAGTATGCATCTAGATGCCCCTTTAACATAACATAATTCTAGATATAGTGCATGCACAAGAAGAGTACACACCAATACGACCGCTCTGAACGAGCTGCTAATGATGAAAAGGAGACCACCAAAGGCTTTAAGAAACATGGTAAAGGCAATGACAGACTTGATCTGTAAACAAACAGAACAAAAGCCATAAAAAATAGGAACTAGGTGAATGGATCCTTAAAAAGGGAACAATGATGTACAACGGGGCAAGCGACCAGAAAGTATCCATACATCAATGTGTAGCACTGCCATCCCAAATTGTCAATGCTGGCGGAGACCTGCTTGACAAAGAAGTTCCAACATGATAAATGCATAATCATTTTAACATGGATTAAATATAATTGGTTTCGTATAATAAGACATAATATATATTTTGTTTCTTTATATCTAAGCATAAACTGGTATGCCTAGTTATCATGGATTGATGCCTCAAAGAACTGTTGCATTGTCACATATAGAATGCAAACAACAAATATAAGCATAAACACGTAAATTTGGCCTGCAGCAAATTGTTGGGTAACGTAGTAATTTCAAAAAAATTCCTACGCACACGCAAGATCATGGTGATGCATAGCAACGAGAGGGGAGAGTAATGTCCACGTACCCTCGTAGACCGTAAGCGGAAGCGTTATGACAACGCGTTTGATGCAGTCGTACGTCTTCACGATCCAACAGATCCAAGTACCGAATGTACGGCACCTCCGAGTTCAGCACACGTTCAGCTCGATGACGATCCCCGGACTCCGATCCAGCAAAGTGTCGGGGATGAGTTCCCTCAGCACGACGGCGTGATGACGATGAGATGTTCTACCGGCGCAGGGCTTCGCCTAAGCTTCGCGACGATATGACCGAGGTGGAATATGGTGGAGGGGGGCACCGCACACGGCTAAGGAACGATCACGTAGATCAACTTGTGTGTTCTAGGGTGCCCCCCTGCCCCGTATATAAAGGAGGGAGGGGGAGGTGCGGCCGGCCCCCAAGGGGTGCGCCTGGAGGAGTCCTACTCCCACCGGGAGTAGGACTCCCCCTTCTTGCCTTGGTGGAGAAGGAAAGGGGGGAGGGGAAAGAGGAAAGGGGGGCGCCGCCCCCCCTCCTTGTCCTATTCGGACTAGGGGGAGAGGGGGCGCGCGGCCTGCCCTCCTCTTCTCCCTCATGGCCCATCT
>NC_041387.1:43759350-43779635 GCF_002162155.2 Triticum dicoccoides | reverse complement strand
CCGGAACGTTTCCGATATCCAAATATAGGCTTCCAATATATCAATCTTTATGTCTCGACCATTTCGAGACTCCTCGTCATGTCCTGGATCACATCCGAGACTCCGAACAACCTTCGGTACATGAAAATATATAAACTCATAATAAAACTGTCATCGTAACGTTAAGTGTGCGGACCCTACGGGTTCGAGAACTATGTAGACGTGACCTAGAACCATTCTTGGTCAATAACCAATAGCGGAACCTGGATGCTCATATTGGCTCCTACATATTCTACGATGATCTTTATCGGTCAAACCGCGTAACAGCATACGTTGTTCCCTTTGTCATCGGTATGTTACTTGCCCGAGATTCGATCGTCGGTATCTAATACCTAGTTCAATCTCGTTACCGGCAAGTCTCTTTTACTCGTTACGTAATGCATCATTCCGTAACTAACTCATTAGCTACATTGCTTGCAAGGCTTATAGTGATGTGCATTACCGAGAGGGCCCAGAGATACCTCTCCGACAATCGGAGTGACAAAACCTAATCTCGAAATACGCCAACCCAACATGTACCTTTGGAGATACCTGTAGTACTCCTTTATAATAACCCAGTTACGTTGTGATGTTTGGTAGCACCCAAAGTGTTCCTCCGGTAAACGGGAGTTGCATAATCTCATAGTTACAGGAACATGTATAAGTCATGAAGAAAGCAATAGCAATATACTAAACGATCAAGTGCTAGGCTAACGGAATGGGTCATGTCAATCACATCATTCTCCTAATGATGTGATCCCATTAATCAAATGACAACACATGTCTATGGTTAGGAAACATAACCATCTTTGATTAATGAGCTAGTCAAGTAGAGGCATACTAGTGACTATATGTTTGTCTATGTATTCACACATGTATCATGTTTCCGGTTAATACAATTCTATCATGAATAATAAACATTTATCATGATATGAGGAAATAAATAATAACTTTATTATTGCCTCTAGGGCATATTTCCTTCAGTCTCCCACTTGCACTAGAGTCAATAATCTAGTTCACATCATCATGTGATTTAACACCAATATTCATATCTGTATATGATTAACACCCGTAGTTCACATCGTCATGTGATCAACACCCAAAGAGTTTACTAGAGTCAATAATCTAGTTCACATTGCTATGTGATTAACACCCAAAGAGTACTAAGGTATGATCATGTTTTGCTCGTGAGAGAAGTTTAGTCTACGGGTCTGTCACATTCAGAGCCGTATGTATTTTGCAAATATTCTATGTCTACAATGCTCTGCATGGAGCTACTCTAGCTAATTGCTCCCACTTTCAATATGTATCCAGATTGAGACTTAGAGTCATCTGGATCGGTGTAAAAGCTTGCACTGATGTAACTTTTTACGACGGGCTCTTTTATCACCTCCATAATCGAGAAGTATTTCCTTGGTCCTCACTAAGGATATTCTTGACCGCTGTCCAGTGATCTACTATTAGATCAAAATTGTATTCCTTTGCCAAACACAGAGCAAGGTATACAATAGGTCTGGTTCACAGCATAGCATACTTTATAGAACCTATGACTGAGGCATAGGGAATGACTTTTCATTCTCTTTCTATCTTCTGCCGTGGTCGGGCTTTGAGTCTTACTCAATTTCACACCTTGCAGCACAGGCAAGAACTCTTTCTTTGACTGTTCCATTTTGAACTATTTCAAAATCTTGTCAAGGTATGTACTCATTGAAAATCTTATCAAGCGTCTTGATCTATCTCAATAGATCTTGATGCTTAATATGTAAGCAGCTTCACTGAGGTCTTTCTTTGAAAAACTCCTTTCAAACACTCCTGTATGCTTTGCAGAATAATTCTACATTATTTCTGATCAACAATATGTCATTCACATATACTTATCAGAAATGTTGTAGTGCTCCCACTCACTTTCTTGTAAATATAGGTCTTTCCAAAAGTCTGTATAAAACCATATGCTTTGATCAACTCATCAAAGCGTATATTCCAACTCCGAGATGCTTGCACCAGTCCATTGATGGATTGCTGGAGCTTGCACACTTTGTTAGCATCTTTAGGATTTGACAAAAACTTTCTGGTTGCATCATATACAACTCTTCTTTAATAAATCCATTAAGGAATGCAGTTTTGACATCCATTTGCCAGATTTCATAAAATGTGGCAATTGCTAACATGATTCAGACATACTTAAGCTTCGATACGAGTGAGAAAATCTCATCGTATTCAATACCTTGAACTTGTTGAAAACCTTTCGCAACAAGTCGAGCTTAGTAGATAGTAACACTACTATTAGTGTCCGTCTTCCTCTTGAAGATCCATTTATTTAACATGGCTTGCTGATCATCGAGCAAGCCAATCAAAGTCCATACTTTGTTCTCATACATGGATCATATCTCAGATTTTATGGCCTCAAGCCATTTCATGGAATCTGGGCTCATCATCGCTTCCTCATAGTTTGTAGGTTCATCATGGTATAGTAACATGACTTCCAAAACATGATTACCGGACCACTCTGGTGCGGATCTTACTCTGGAAGACCTACGAGGTTTGGTAGTAACTTGATCTGAAGTTTCATGATCATCATCATTAACTTCCTCACTAATTGGTGTAGGAATCACTGGAACTAATTTCTGTGATGAACTACTTTCCAATAAGGGAGAAGGTACAATTACCTCATCAAGTTCTACTTTCCTCCCACTCACTTCTTTCGAGAGAAACTTCTTCTCTAGAAAGGATCCATCTTAGCAACGAATAACTTGCCTTCGGATCTGTGATAGAAGGTGTACCCAATAGTTACCTTTGGGTATTCTATGAAGACGCACTTCTCCGATTTGGGTTCGAGCTTATCAGGTTGGAAACCTTTTTCATATAAGCATCGCAACTCCAAGTTTTAAGAAACGACAGCTTAGGTTTACTGCTAAACCATAGTTCATACGGTGTCGTCTCAACGGATTTAGATGTTGCCCTATTAAACGTGAATGCAGCTGTCTCTAATGCATAACCCCAAAACGATAGTGGTAAACTGATAAGAGACATCATAGATCGCACCATATCTAGTAAAGTACGATTATGATGTTCGGACACACCATTACATTGTGGTGTTTTAGATGGCGTGAGTTGCGAAACTATTTCACATTGTTTCAAATGAAGACCAAACTCATAACTCAAATATTCGTCTCCACGATCAGATCGTAGAAACTTTATTTTTCTTGTTACGATGATTTTTCCACTTCACTCTGAAATTCTTTGAACTTTTCAACTATTTCAGACTTATGTTTCATTAAGTAGATATACCCATATCTGCTCAAATCATTTGTGAAGGTTAGAAAATAACGATACTTGCCACGAGCCTTAACACTCATCGGATCGCATACATCGGTATGTATTATTTCCAATAAGTCAGTAGCTCGTTCCACTGTTCCGGAGAACGGAGTTTTAGTCATCTTGCCGAAAAGGCACGGTTCGCAAGCATCAAATGATTCATAACCAAGTGATTCCAAAAATCCATCTTTATGGAGTTTCTTCATGCGCTTTACACCGATATGACCCAAATGACAGTGCCACAAATAAGTTGCACTATCATTATTAACTTTGCATCTTTTGGCATCAATATTATGAATATGTGTAGCACGACGATCGAGATCCAACAAACTATTTTCATTGGGTGCATGACCATCGAAGGTTTTATTCATGTAAATAGAACAACAATTATTCTTTGACTTTAAATGAATAACCGTATCGCAATAAACATGATCAAATCATATTCATGTTCAACGTAAATGCCAAATAACATTTATTTAGGTTTAACACTAATCCCGAAAGTATAGGGAGTGTGCGATGATGATCATATCAATCTTGGAACCACTTCCAACACTCATCGTCACTTCACCCTCAATTAGTTTCTGTTTATTCTGTAACTCCTGTTTCGAGTTACTAATCTTAGCAACCGAACAAGTATCAAATACTCAGGGGTTACTAGAAACACTAGTAAGGTACACATCGATAACCTGTATATCAAATATACTCTTGTTCAGTTTGCCATCCTTCTTATCCACCAAATATTCAGGGTATTTCCGTTTCCAGTGACCATTTCCTTTGAAGTGTAAGCACTCAGTTTCAGGCTTTGGTTCAGCTTTGGGCTTCTTCGTGGGAGTGACAACTTGCTTGTCATTCTAGTTGAAGTTCCCTTTCTTTCCCTTTGTCCTTTACTTGAAACTAGTGATCTTGTTAACCATCAACACTTGATGCTCTTTCTTGATTTCTACCTTCGTCGATTTCAACATCATGAAGAGCTCGGGAATCGTTTTCGTCATCCCTTGCATACTATAGTTCATCACAAAGTTCTACTAACTTGGTGATGGTGACTAGAGAACTCTGTCAATCACTATCTTATCTGGAAGATTAACTCCCACTTGATTCAAGCGATTGTAGTACCCAGACAATCTGAGCACATGCTCACTAGTTGAGCGATTCTCCTCCATCTTTTAGCCATAGAACTTGTTGGAGACTTCATATCTCTCAAGTCAGGTATTTGCTTGAAATATTAACTTCAACTCCTGGAACATCTCATATGGTCTATGATGTTCAAAACGTCTTTGAAGTCCCGATTCTAAGCCATTAAGCATGGTGCACTAAACTATCAAGTAGTCATCATATTGAGCTAGCCAAACGTTCATAACGTCTGCATCTGCTCCTGCAATAGGTCTGTCACCTAGCGGTGCATTAAGGACATAATTCTTCTGTGCAGCAATGAGGATAAACCTCAGATCACGGATCCAATCCGCATCATTGCTACTAACATCTTTCAACACAATTTTCTCTAGGAACATATCAAAATAAACATATGAAAGCAACAACGCAAGCTATTGATCTACAACATAATTTGCAAAATACTACCAGGACTAAGTTCATGATAAATTTAAGTTCAATTAATCATATTACTTAAGAACTCCCACTTAGATAGACATCCCTCTAATCCTCTAAGTGATTATGTGATCCATATCAACTGCACCATGTCCAATTGTCATGTGGGATGGAGTAGTTTCAACAGTGAACATCAATATGTTGATCATATCTACTATATGATTCACGCTCGACCTTTTGGTCTCCGTGTTCCGAGGCCATATCTGTTATATGCTAGGCTCGTCAAGTTTAACCTGAGTATTCCGCGTGTGCAACTGTTTTGCACCCGTTGTATTTTAACGTAGAGCCTATCACACCCGATCATCACGTGGTGTCTCAGCACGAAGAACTTTCGCAACGGTGCATACTCAGGGAGAACACTTCTTGATAATTTAGTGAGAGATCATCTTAAAATGCTACCGTCAATCAAAGCAAGATAAGATGCATAAAGGATAAACATCACATGCAATCAATATAAGTGATATGATATGGCCATCATCATCTTGTGCTTGTGATCTCCATCTTCGAAGCACCGTCGTGATCACCATCGTCACCGGCGCGACACCTTGATCTCCATCGTAGCATCGTTGTCGTTACACCATCTTATTGCTTCTACGACTATCGCTACCGCTTAGTGATAAAGTAAAGCAATTACAGGGCATTTGCATTTCATACAATAAAGCGACAACCATATGTCTCCTGCCAGTTACCGATAACTTCGGTTACAAAACATGATCATCTCATACAATAAAATATAGCATCACGTATTGACCATATCACATCACAACATGCCCTGCAAAAACAAGTTAGACGTCCTCTACTTTGTTGTTGCAAATTTTACGTGGCTGCTACGGGCTTTGCAAGAACCGTTCTTACCTACGCGTCAAAACCACAACGGTAGTTCGTCAAGTTAATGCTGTTTTAACCTTCGCAAGGACCGGGCATAGCCACACTCGATTCAGCTAAAGTGAGAGAGACAGACACCCACCAGTCACCTTTAAGCACGAGTGCTCGTAACGGTGAAACTAGTCTCGCGTAAGCGTACGCGTAATGTCGGTCCGGGCCGCTTCATCTCACAATACCGCTGAGCCAAAGTATGACATGCTGGTAAGCAGTATGACTTGTATCGCCCACAACTCACTTGTGTTCTACTCGTGCATATGACATCTACACATAAAACCAGGCTCGGATGCCACTGTTGGGTAACGTAGTAATTTCAAAAAATTTCCTACGCACACGCAAGATCATGGTGATGCATAGCAACGAGAGGGGATAGTAATGTCCACGTACCCTCGTAGACCGTAAGTAGAAGTGTTATGACAACGCGGTTGATGTAGTCGTACGTCTTCACGATCCAACCGATCCAAGTACCGAACGTACGGCACCTCCGAGTTCAGCACACGTTCAGCTCGATGACGTTCCCCGGACTCCGATCCAGCAAAGTGTCGGGGATGAGTTCCCTCAGCACGACGGCGTGGTGATGATGATGATGTTCTACCGGCGCAGGGCTTCGCCTAAGCTTCGCGTCGATATGACCGAGGTGGAATATGGTGGAGGGGGGCACAGCACACGGCTAAGGAACGATCACGTAGATCCACTTGTGTGTTCTAGGGTGCCCCCTGCCCCCGTATATAAAGGAGGGAGGGGGAGGTGCGGCCGGCCCCCAAGGGGTGCGCCTGGAGGAGTCCTACTCCCACCGGGAGTAGGACTCCCCCTTCTTGCCTTGGTGGAGAAGGAAAGGGGGGAGGCGAAAGAGGAAAGGGGGGCGCCGCCCCCCTCCTTATCCTATTCGGACTAGGGGGAGAGGGGGCGCGCGGCCTGCCCTAGCCGGCCCTCCTCGTCATGTCCTGGATCACATCCGAGACTCCGAACAACCTTCGGTACATGAAAATATATAAACTCATAATAAAACTGTCATCGTAACGTTAAGTGTGCGGACCCTACGGGTTCGAGAACTATGTAGACGTGACCTAGAACCATTCTTGGTCAATAACCAATAGCGGAACATGGATGCTCATATTGGCTCCTACATATTCTACGAAGATCTTTATCGGTCAAACCGCATAACAGTATACGTTGTTCCCTTTGTCATCGGTATGTTACTTGCCCGAGATTCGATCGTCGGTATCTAATACCTAGTTCAATCTCGTTACCGGCAAGTCTCTTTTAGTCATTACGTAATGCATCATTCCGTAACTAACTCATTAGCTACATTGCTTGCAAGGCTTATAGTGATGTGCATTACCGAGAGGGCCCAGAGACACCTCTCCGACAATCGGAGTGACAAAACCTAATCTCGAAATACGCCAACCCAACATGTACCTTTGGAGACACCTGTAGTACTCCTTTATAATCACCCAGTTACGTTGTGACGTTTGGTAGCACCCAAAGTGTTCCTCCGCTAAACGGGAGTTGCATAATCTCATAGTTACAGGAACATGTATAAGTCATGAAGAAAGCAATAGCGATATACTAAACGATCAAGTGCTAGGCTAACGGAATGGGTCATGTCAATCACATCATTCTCCTAATGATGTGATCTCATTAATCAAATGACAACACATGTCTATGGTTAGGAAACATAACCATCTTTGATTAATGAGCTAGTCAAGTAGAGGCATACTAGTGACTATATGTTTGTCTATGTATTCACACATGTATCATGTTTCCGGTTAATACAATTCTAGCATGAATAATAAACATTTATCATGATATGAGGAAATAAATAATAACTTTATTATTGCCTCTAGGGCATATTTCCTTCACAAATCAGTTGCACAAACTCAACAGACATGAGTCTATCAAGTGGTTAAACAATAAGAATAACCTGCCACCACATTTGGAATCTTTCAGGAAGGTTGTTGTTAAAGCATTCCACTATCAGATGCTACAACACAATATTGCAGAAGCAAAATGTATGAAGATCAAACATCGAGTCTTACATCTGTTACCCTGTTTTTGCAGAACAATTCACATCCAACAGTGAATTTTTACAAGTTGGTCGGTATTCAGAAGTAACCACGTAGTAGTGAGCCTCGGTGTTGGTGTCATGACGGAGAGCCGCATTGACCTTGATGAACTCAGCGAGGACGCCGCGGATGCGCTCGACGAGCAGAATATTTCGTCAGATGATAACCAACTAAATAGCTAAAAAGAAGCAGAAAGTGGGTGCACAAAGAGCACATGTATATACCTGTATCATTGTCTTAGAGCCAACAAACGCCTCAATCTTTCTCCAATCGCGATCGAACCTATTATGCAAAAACACAAACAAAGAGAGACATGTCACTAACGAGGATAGACAGACTATACATAGGGAGCCATTTCAGTCGTCACACGAGCGTCTTGAGAAGTAGACAGCCTAAGGTCCTAACACAAAGCACTCTTGTGTTGTCCATAGATTTATCTGAACCTACGCGACGACTATGGGGAACCTCAATGTTAGGTTGCGCCGGCAGACGGACGACGATGTTGAGGCTGTTCGGTCAGAACAAGTTAACAGAGTGAAGTAGTGCAGGGCAATATGATTAATTGGTGAAAAGATGGTAAAAATCAAATGTAAAATGGCCCATGGTTTGCTGGTAAGGGGAGAGATCCTGCTTGGCCAGGCCCAGGTGTACTAAGGGAAGAGATCTTCTGCTCCCACCTGCCAAGCTCCATGGGGATTCATTCAGTTCAGGTCAAATCAAAATCAACTAACCAACTGCTTTCCAACAGCATGCGGTCCAAATCAAAATCAACTAGGCAGGCAGCTGCCAGATGTTCTACTCCAGCCACTAGCCCGGCCGGCCAGCGGGCAGGCGAGATCCTAGGCTAAACCCGGTGATCTAGCATGTCGGCGAGCCGATGGACGAACTCTGATCGGCCGGACGTAAGCCTGATCCCCAACCAGCAGACAAGACAAGACAGGACGGGTGGGGTGGACGAGGTGGTTACTTACAGGAGGAGCGCCTCGATGAACTTGTCGTGCTCCGGGTCGGTCCATCTCTCCCGCGACTTGGTGAAGGCGTATGGCTTCCTCGCCCTCCCCGCCCCCTCTGCCCTCTCCCCCTCCCCGCCCCCTCTGCCCCCTCCCCCTCCCCGCCCTCGCCCGCCATCGCCGACTCCATCACCGCCGCCACCGCTCTCTCTGTCTCTCCCTGTGATCCGATCTCAGTTGCTAGAGTCTGCTAAGGAATGGAGCGGAGAAGGAATGGCCAGCAGCAGAGCCATTGCCCTGGCACACCAGGCGCGCCACGCTGTCCTTCCCCGCCCGCACATGGCCTGCCAAATCGAATCGAAGGGGATCAAGGGCTGCCCGCGGTGAAGAGAAAGAGAGGATAAGGGGGAACCTCACCTCCATGGCGTCGGTCCGCACTAGCAGCAGGAGGTGGAGCGTCGGAGGAGCAAGTAGCAGGACCTCCGGCGGGCCGTCTGCATCGGCGGCGGGCAAGAGGGAGCCCTCCCCGCGCCGCGCTGCGCCCGGAGAAGGGGGGCCCTAGCTAGGGTTTGGGGCCGGCACAAGGGCACGGCGAGGAGGAGGATCCGCGCGTGAGGTGAGGGGCGCCGGCGGTGGGGTTGGGGGAGAGGAGGTCGTCAGCGTCGGCGGTGGCGGCGGGTTGGCTGGGGGAAACATGGGGAGTGGAGGACGACGAGAGGCGTCGGGGGAGAGAAAGGCAGAGCAGGGGTGAGAGGCTGAGGTGGGGCGGCAAGGAGATAAGTTAGCAGTAGCGTTGGGTTTATACCCCACGCTAATCCAATGCTATTACTATGGCATGTCGTGGGTGCACGGTGGAGACCATTTAGTAGTAGCGTGGGTTTATAACCCACGCTACTACTATCATCTTAGTAGTAGCGTGGGTTTATAACCCGCGCTACTACTATGGCTGTTCCAGAGGGGGCACAGCGGAAATCACTTAGTTGCAACGTGGGACTATACCCCTCGCTACTACTATCAACTTAGTAGTAGCGCGGTTTTTATACCCCTCGCTACTACTAATTGGCAGTAGCGCCCACTTTTAAGCCACGCTACTGATAAACTTCTGTGTATAAGGTTTTCCCAAGTAGTGATCGTTGATGCTTTGATGCAATCTTATGAAGAAAAACTTGAACTAGAAGTTTCTATCCCTAGAAAACTTTATGGTGAGTGGTAACCTACTATTAAAATTAAAATTAAAAATCATGAATGCTATACTTTGTGTGATTTGCGTGCTGGTGTTTCCACGATTCCAAAAACTTTATGTGATGTGCTAGGTTTCCGTGAATTTGATGATTGTTCTTTAAACTTGCACCTTGCGAATTCCACTATTAAGAAACCTATGGGAAGGATTAATGATGTTCTTATTTTTGAAAATAGGAGTTATGTGCCCGTAGATTTTATCGTTCTTGATATAGATTGCAATCTTTTATGTCCTATTATTCTTGGTAGACCTTTTCTTAGAACGATTGGTGCAATTATTGATATGAAGGAAGGAAATATTAGATTCCAATTTCCATTAAGGAAAGGCATGAAACACTTTCCTAGAAAGAAAATCAAATTACCTTATGAATCTATTATGAGGGCCACTTATGAATTGAATGCCAAAGATGACAATACTTAGATCTATTCTTGCTTTTATGCCTAGCTAGGGGCGTTAAACGATAGCGCTTGTTGGGAGGGAACCCAATTTAATTTTTGTTCCTTTCTTTTTGTTCCTGTTTAGTAATAAATATTTCATCTAGCCTCTGTTTAGAAGTGATTTTATGTTTTAATTAGTGTTTGTGCCAAGTAAAACATATAGGATCATCTTGGGTGAAAGTTAACTTGATCTTGCTGAAAAACGGAAACTTTTGTGCTCAAAATTCTAATAAATCACAGAAACATGCTTTTGAGTTGATTCTTTTTGCAGTAGATCAAAAGACAAATTTCCTAGGACGTCCTATTTTGGTAGGATTTTTAGAGTTCCAGAAGTATTCGAAAGTTACAGATTGCTACAGAATGTTCTGTTTTTGACAGATTCTGTTTTTCGTGTGTCATTTTTCTTATTTTGATGAAACTATGGCTAGTATCAGGGGTTATGAAGCATTGAGAAGTTGGAATACAGTAGGTTTAACACCAATATAAATAAATAATGAGTTCATTACAATTCTTTAAGTGGTGGTTTTTCTTTCTTGCACTAACGGAGCTCATGAGATTTCCTGTTGAGTTTTGTGTTGTGAAGTTTTCAAGTTTTGGGTAACGATTTGATGGATTATGGAATAAGGAGTGGCAAGAGCCTAAGCTTGGGGATGCCCATGGCACCCCAAGATATTCAAGGACAACCAAAAGCCTAAGCTTGGGGATGCCCCGGAAGGCATCCCCTGTTTCGTCTTCGTCTATCGGTAACTTTACTTGGGGCTATATATTTATTCACCACATGATATGTGTTTTGCTTGGAGTGTCTTGTATGATATGAGTCTTTTCTTTTTAGTTTACCACAATCATCCTTGCTGTACACACCTTTTGGGATAGACACACATGATTCGGAATTTATTAGAATACTCTATGTGCTTCATGTGCTTCACTTAAATCTTTTAGAGCACGGCGGTGGTTTTATTTTGTAGAAATTATTGATCTCTCATGCCTCACTTATATTATTTTGAGAGTCTTTGAGAACAGCATGGTATTTGCTTTGGTTATAAAATTTGTCCTAATATGATGAGCATCCAAGTTGGGTATAATAAAAACTATCATATAGAGTGCATTGAATATTATGATCAATTTGATGCTTGATAATTGTTTTGAGATATAAAGGTGGTAATGTTAGAGTCATGCTAGTTGGGTAATTGTAACATTGAGAAATACTTGTGTTAAAGTTGGCAAGTCTCGTAGCATGCACGTATGGTAAAAGTTGTGTAACAAATTTATTGCATGGGGTGCTCTTTCGATTGCCTTCCTTATGTGTGGAGGTTGGGATCGCGCGATGGTTAAATCCTACCAACCCTTCCCCTAGGAGCATGCGTAGTAGTACTTTGCTTCGAGGGCTAATAAACTTTTGCAATAAGTATATGAGTTCTTTATGACTAATGTGAGTCCATGGATTATATGCACTCTTACCCTTCGATCATTGCTAGCCTCTACAGTACCGTGCATTGCCCTTTCTCACCTTGAGAGTTGGTGCAAACTTCGCCGGTGCATCCAAACCCCGTGATACCATACGCTCTATCACACATAAACCTCCTTATATCTTCCTCAAAACAGCCACCATACCTACCTATTATGGCATTTCCATAGGCATTCCGAGATATATTGCCATGCAACTTTCCGCCGTTCCATTTATTATGACACGCTCCATCATTGTCATACTACTTTTGTATGATCATGTAGTTGACATCGTATTTGTGGCAAGGCCACCTTCATAATTCTTTCATACATGTCACTCTTGATTCATTGCATATCTCGGTATACCGCCGAAGGCATTCACATAGAGTCATATTTTGTTCTAATGCATTGTAATTGTTGAGTTGTAAATCAATAAAAAGTGTGATGATCTTCATTATTAGAGCATTGTCCCAAGTGAGGAAAGGATGATGGAGACTATGATTCCCCCACAAGTCGGGATGAGACTTGGGACTTTATGAAAAATAAAAGAGGTCAAAGAAGCCCAAATAAAAAAGGAGGCCAAAGAAGCCCACCAAAAAAATGAGAGAAAAAGAGAGAAGGGACCTCATCCCGAGATCCCATCTTGGAGCCTTTTCCGGTGCTCCATCGGAGTGGGGATCGATCACGGAGGGCTTCTACATCATCGCTAAGGCCTCTCCCATGAGTTGTGAGTAGTTTACCATAGACCTTCGGGTCCATAGTTATTATCTAGATGGCTTCTTCTCTCTCTTTGAATCTCAATACAAAGTTATCCTCGATCTTCTTAGAGATCTATTTGATGTAACTCTTTTTGCGGAGTGTTTGTCGAGACGCATGAATTGTGGGTTTATGATCAAGTTTATCTATGAGAAATATTTGAATCTCCTCTGAATTCTTTTATGTATGATTGGTTATCTTTGCAAGTCTCTTCGAATTATCAGTTTGGTTTGGCCTACTAGATTGAACTTTCTTGCAATGGGAGAAGTGCTTAGCTTTGAGTTCAGTCTTGCGGTGTCCTTTCCCAGTGACAGTAGGGGCAGCAAGGCACGTATTGTATTGTTGCCATCAAGGATAAAAAGATGGGGTTTATATCATATTGCTTGAGTTTATCCCTCTACATCGTGTCATCTTGCTTAATGCGTTACTCTGTTCTTATGAACTTAATACTCTAGATGCATGTTGGATAGCGGTCGATGTGTGGAGTAGTAGTAGTAGATGCACGCAGGGGTCGGTCTACTTGTTGCGGACGTGATGCCTATATACATGATCATGCCTAGATATTCTCATAACTATGCACTTTTCTATCAATTTATCGACAGTAATTTGTTCACCCACCGTAATACTTATGCTATTTTGAGAGAAGCCACTAGTGAAACCTATGCCCCCCGGGTCTATTTTCCATCATATAAGTTTCCGATCTACTTCATTTTGCAATCTTTACTTTTCAATCTATATCATAAAAATACCAAAAATATTTATCTTATCTTATTATCTCTATCAGATCTCACTTTCGCAAGTGGCCGTGAAGCGATTGACAACCCCTTTATCGCGTTGGTTGCGAGGTTCTTGTTTGTTTGTGTAGGTACGAGGGACTTGCGTCGAGCCTCCTACTGGATTGATACCTTGGTTCTCAAAAACCGAGGGAAATACTTACGCTACTTTGCTGCATCACCCTTTACTCTTCAAGGGAAACACCAACACATGCTCAAGAGGTAGCAGAGATCCGTCTCGGCACGCTCGTCTTCATCACCGACGACTCAGCCTGGCTCCAGGAGGCCCCCCTCGATGTCGAGGCGCTCCCCGTCCACAGGGCGGTGCACTTTCGCGCAAGTGCTTGCGGCGTCCTTCTGCGGCAGCCGTCGACCCAGTATCGGCCGGCTCCCCCAGCGTCTTCGCTCCCCGCCACTCGCCACTGCAAGCGATCTGGTCGCTCACAGGTCCAGCGGTGGGTGAAGCATGCGGTGGCCCGTTAGTCGGCCATCCCTTAGATAGTGGCAATCGGGCTCAACGACTCCCTATATGGCTTGTTCTACATGTCAATTGGCCATGCAGACACTCTTTCCGAGTGTCAAAGCAATGACCCAACGGCGGAGGTTCTGATGGTCGACTCCCATCGCAGCCTGCCGGGGTTTCCCGTGGAAAAGGCAGCAGCGGCGGTCGTGCACGCAGCAACAACGAGTATTACCTCGAGGCTATCACGGCAGAGCAAAGGGAGGAGTTGCAGCATAGGCAAGCTCAGGTCTTTGAAGCTCTCCAGATCCTCGTCGCTGGGGATACCTCCGAGGCTTGGGCCTTGGAGGCCACGCGCGTTGCCACTCTGGCTAAGCGCACGCGTCGGGAGAATCTTTAGCGAGCACTCGACGACCGCGCCCACAGCCACATTCCAAGTTCCAGTCGATGACACCGACAACTGTTTCCAACTGAACCAAGAGATGATTGTCATGTATTCCGCACTCCGATCCAGAATGTTGTAGGAGCTTCCCGTATTGTAGAATCAATCTAGCCATCTCGTTCTGAGGCTGGAAGGGGGTTACAGCAGATACGTGCATTGCTTAAGGCGACTGGGGAGCAGAATTCTATTGTTTCTCATTCGCGCAACATGATCCACAACAGATCAGTCGTAGCAGATCATTTAACACAGAGCCCAAGGTCGCCCTTATGGCATGGAGGACGTGGTTATCACCAGGATCATCACCTGGACCGAGGGCATGGGCAGTTTGAGCCTCGATTCGACCGTGATGACCGCCGTCAAGTGCTTTCACCTCCTCCGAGGAGTGGATCGTACGCGCCCCTGTGGTATGATGACAGGCGCACACACGGTGATGAGCGGAGAGTTCCAGTCGACCCCACAGAGCCTGGTTTTGATGCAAGATCGTTACTTGTGCAAGGTTTGGTTGATAGAGGCAGAGCTAACAGAGAAGGTTTGGACATAGGTTATCTGAGTGGGAACAGAGCGTTCGTCTCTAGGCCCGAGTGTTTCAACGGGGCCATCCGAGCCGCTGAGATTCCTCCCAACTTCAGATCGGCAGCAGGAGTAAGCAAGTTCACTGGTGAGTCGAAGCCAGACACTTGGTTGGAAGATTACCGAGTGGCAGTACAGATCGGTGGAGGCAATGATGAGGTAGCTATGAAGCACCTTCCCTTGATGCTTGAGGGCTCAGCCAGAGCCAGGTTAAATCAGTTGGCCCCTAGAAGTATTTTCTGCTGGGAAGATTTGGCCCGAGTGTGCATCAAGACATTTGAGGGCACTTGCAAGCGTCCGGCTGGGCTGCCAGAGTTGCAGCACCGTGTACAAAAACAAAATGAAACTCTGAGGGATTATATCCAGCGGCGCACTACTCTTCATAACATGGTGGAAAATGTTTCTAAACATCAGGCCATTTGTGCCTTCAAGGAGGGCGTTTGGTACAGAGAGCTCACATTGAAATTTGGTCGCTCAGGACACTTGACTTTCGATCGGATGATGGAGACTGCCACTCGGTACGCTAATGGCGAGGAAGAGGACCGATTGAGGAATGGCAAGGAAAAAACAGTCGACCCAGAGTCTGGCGGTGGAAATCCTAGTCGGAAGCAGAAGCGTAAAGCCAAAGCCTCAGGCCAGGCAGAGGTCGCAGTGGTGAATACTCAAGGACAGTTCAAGGGAAAGCCCAAGGGGCAGTGGAATCCCAAGAAGATCAAAGATTAGTCGGGACAGGATGTCCTAGATTTACCTTGTCACATACACACGAAGAAAGACGAAGAGGGTAACTTGATTCTACCGAAACATACCATTCGACAGTGCAGACTCCTGATTCAGCAGTTCCGAGAGGGTCCGTCTAGTGAGAAGGACTCTAATAAGGAGGCAGAGGAAGAGAAATATGATGGTTACCCGAAGGTCAATGCTACCTTGGTGATTTTTTGCTGACGTTGAAAGCAAGAGTCGACTGAAAGTCATAAACAGAGAGGTGAACATGGTTGCTCTGGCAACTACAACTTACCTCAAGTGGTCCAAGACTCCTATCACTTTTGATCAGTCGAACCATCCAGCTCATGTTGCTACCCCCGGGTGGCAAGAGCTGGTGGTTGACCTAGTTGTTGTGGGCACCCGACTGACTAAGGTCCTCATGGATAGTGGCAGTGGTTTGAATATCTTGTACGCTGAGACCCTCCAGGGAATGGGCATTCCGATGTCCCAGCTCAGTGAAAGCAACATGAAATTCCATGGAGTCATCCCTGGGAAGAAGGCAAAGTCACTCGGATAGATTGCTTTAGATGTGGGTTTTGGCAATTCCAAAAAAATCCGCATAGAAAAGCTGACATTTGAAGTGGTGGATTTCCACAGTCCGTATCATGCCATTTTGGGCAGGCCAGCATATGCTCGTTTCATGGCTCGGCCATGTTATGTATACCTCAAGATGAAGATGCCAGGGCCTAAAGGTGTGATCGCAGTCACTGGGAACAGGCAAAGAGCAGAAGAATGTCTCCAGAAGGGGTCCAAGATCGCTAACGAGCTAATGGCAGTGGTTGAAATGGAGGAATATGAAAGGAAAGCTAATCCGTGTGATTTACTGCGCTCAAAGAAGCCCGCTTCTGAGTTTGCATTTCAGTCAACAGGAGAGACTAAGCTAGTTCATATTCATCCAGATGATCCTACAACTGCTCCGACTCACATTTCAACTACACTCGACAGCAAATAGGAGCCGCGCTCATCCAGTTCCTCCGTGAGAACTGGGACATCTTCGCATGGAAACCCTCAGACATGCCAGGTGTACCCAAGGGACTGGCTGAGCACGGTTTGCGCATCGACTCAAAGGTCAAACCTGTTAAGGAACATCTCCGTCGGTGTGCCGTGGAGAAAAGGAAGGCGATTGGCGAAGATGTGGCTTGGCTCCTGGCATCAGAGTTCATCCGTGAGGTATACCACTCCGAGTGGCTCGCCAACATCCTCATGGTTCCAAAGAAGGACAAATCACTCCGCATGTGCATTGACTTCAGGCATCTCAATTGGGCCTGCCCGAACGATCATTTCCCACTCCCTCGCATTGATCAGATAGTTGATTTGACTGCGGGATGTGAGTGTTTGTCTTTTCTTGATGCATACTCTGGATACCATCAGATCCGTTTGTTTGGTCCAGATGAAATAAAAATAACTTTCATCACCCCATTCGGGTGTTTTGCTATGTTACCATGCCTTTCGGTCTCAAGAACGCTGGGGCCACATTCATGTGTATGATCCAGAAATGCCTGCTCACTCAGATCAGTCGGGATGTTGAGGCATATATGGATGACATTGTAGTGAAGTCACGCAGGAGTTCCGACCTGCTGACTGATCTCGCCGAAACCTTTGCTAATCTGAGAAGATACGATATCAAGTTGAATCCGACCAAATGCACATTTGAGTACCAGGAGGAAAGTTACTCGGTTTCCTTGTTTTCGAATGAGGGATAGATGCAAATCACGAGAAAGTTGGTGCAAATCTCCGAATGAAATGCCCCATGCATCTGCATGACATCCAGAAGCTTATAGGATGTCTTGCTGCATTAAGTCGATTCATTTCATGTCTCGGGGAGAAGGCACTGCCTCTCTACCGACTCAAGAAGAAGTCTGATACGTTCGAGTGGACTCCCGAAGCTGAAGCAGCGTTTGTGGAGCTCAAAGCCCTGCTTTCCACCCAGCCGGTGGTTGCTACCCCGATCAGCAAAGAGCCTTTACTCTTGTATATTGCGGCTACTGGTCAGGTTGTTAGCACAGTGCTTACAGTCGAACGAGAAGAAGAGGGTAAGACCTATAAAGTTCAGCACCTAGTGTACTATATCTCTGAAGTCTTGACTCCATCCAAGCAAAGGTACCCACATTGTCAGTGATGCTCCATTGTCTGAAATCATGAACAATCGAGATGCACCTGGTCGAGTGGCTAAGTGGGCAATATAACTCCTCCCTCTAGATATCAAGTTTGTAGCGAAGAAGGCGATCAAGTCCCAAGCTCTCGCAGATTTCGTGGCCGAGTGGATTGAGCAGCAACAACCGACTCAAGTTCACTCGGAACATTGGACTATGTTCTTTGATGGGTCCAAGGTGTTGAATGGTTCTAGCGCTGGAGTAGTTCTGGTGTCCCCAAGAGGCGACAAGCTCAAGTATGTCCTCCAGATTCCTTTTGATTCGTCCAATAATGAAGCCGAATACGAAGCACTTCTTTATGGGTTGTGTATGGCCATCTCACTCGGCGTCCGTCGCCTGATGGTCTACGACAACTCGGATTTAGTGGTCAATCAAGTAATGAAGGAGTGGGACGTCAGAAACCCTACCATGATTGGATATTGCAACGCAATGAGAAAATTAGAGAAAAAGTTCGAGGGATTGGAGCTTCACCATATTCCCCGGCTCAAGAATCAAGAAACTGATGACTTGGTGAAAATAGGTTCCAAGCGAGAACCCATCCCCAGAAATGTGTTTTTGGAACATCTCCGTTCTCCGTGAGTACAAGAGGATCCTTTCGCTGAAGAACCTCCCCAGACGATAAGTCCAACCAATCCGCTGAGATTGAAATTCTGGCAGTAATTGATCTTGTTATGGAAATCCTGGTGATCACCCCTGACTAGACAGTGCCTTACATTGCATACATACTCTGAAAGGAGTTCCTTGATGATGAAGTCGAAGTGCGTCAGATTGTCCGCAGATCCAAAGCCTTCACTGTAATGGATGGGCAGCTCTATAGAGAAAGTGTCACTAGCGTGGCTCGGTGATGTATTTCTCCAGAAGAGGGTCGACTGATTTTGGAAGAAATCCACTCGGGGACCTGTGGTCACCATGCGTCCTCTCGGACCATTGTGGCCAAAGCATACCGAGCGGGATTCTACTGGCCACAGGCCAATGAGGCTGCAAAGGAGATAGTGGATAAGTGCACATGATGCCAGTTCTATGCAAACATGTCTCACAAACCAGCATCTGCACTGAAGACTATTCCACTCATCTGGTTGTTTGCCGTTTGGGGCTTGGACATGATTGGCCCGCTCAGGACCGGCAGCAGTGGTTTCACTCATCTCCTTGTGGCAGTCAAGAAAATTTACCAAATGGATTGAGGCCAAGCCTATAAAGAGTTTATATTCAAGCACGACAATCAGTTTCATAAGGAAGTTGACATTCTGATTCGGAGTTCGGCACATCATCATCGCGGACAATGGCTCAAATTTTGACTCGGAAGAGTTCAGAGCATATTGCGCCTCCCAAGGGACTCGAGTGGACTACGCGTCTGTCGCATCCGTAGTCGAATGGCCAAGTCAAAAGGGCAAACAGTCTGATCCTCCAAGGTTTGAAGCCACGGCTCATGCGCGATCTCAAGCATGCAGCTGGGGCTTGGGTGACTGAGCTGCATCTATTCTGTGGGGATTGAGGACAACTCCCAACCGATCCACCAACCAAACCCCTTTCTTCATGGTATACGGAGCCGAAGTTGTACTGCCCAGTGATCTGCTTCATAATGCACACCGAGTGGAACTCTATTCTGAAGCTAAGGAAGAGCAGGCACATCAGTTTGCAGTGGACCTCCCAGAAGAGGAACAGAAGATGGATTTGATTCGATCAGCAATCTATCAACAAGATCTCCATCGATTCCATGCAAGGAATGTCAGGGGTCGAGCGTTTCAGGAAGGAGACGTCATGGTCCGAGTGGATCAACAATGACCACACACGCTCGCGCCTGCATGGGAAGGCCCCTTCTCGTCACCAAGGTGCTTCACAATGGGGCATACCATCTTTACAATCTAGCTCAGCAGAAGGATGAACCGCGCGCTGGGAACTCCGATCTTCTCCGTCGTTTTTATACTTGACAGGCAGATTGTCAAGATGTAATAAAAGTACTTGGTCGATTGCTTATTAAGGCATAATTTTTGTAGTCTCTTAATGATTTTTTTCATAAGCATACGTTGAAATCCCCCAGTGGGTGACTTAGCTATGAAATCCATTTTCGCCTAAGTTCAAAATTACTACGAGTGGAGAGCAATCCTCCCACTCAGGGGCTTAGTTGCGAAATCCATTTTCGCGAAAGTTAAAAACTACTCCGAGTGGAGAGCAATCCTCCCACTCGGGGGCTTAGCTGCGAAATCCGTTTTCTCCTAAGTTAAAAACTACTCTGAGTGGAGAGCAATCCTCCCACTCGGATGCTTAGCTACAAAATCCGTTTTCGCCTAAGTTAAAAACTACTCCAAGTGGAGAGCAATCCTCCCACTCGGGGGCTTAGCTGCGAAATCCGTTTTTGCCTAAGTTGTAAACTACTCCGAGTGGAGAACAATCCTCCCACTCGGGGCTTAGCTGCAAA
>NC_041387.1:43754594-43758975 GCF_002162155.2 Triticum dicoccoides | reverse complement strand
GCAGTCCTCCCGCTCGGGGGCTTATCTGCGAAATCCATTTTCGCCTAAGTTAGAAACTACCCCGAGTGGAGAGCACTCCTCCCATTCGGGGGCTTAGCTGCGAAACCCGTTTTCGCGTAAGTTAAAAACTACTCCAAGTGGAGAGCAATCCTCCCACTTGGGGGCTTAGCTGCAAAATCTAATTTCGCTTAAGTTAGAAACTACTAGCTCCGAGTGAGAGCAATCCTCCCACTTGGGGGCTTAGCTGCGAAATCAGATTTCGCCTAAGTTAAAAACTACCCCGAGTGGAGAGCAATCCTCCCACTCGGGGGCTTAGCCGTGAAACCCGTTTTCGCCTAAGTTAAAAACTACTCCGAGTGGAGAGCAATCCTCGCACTCGAGGGCTTAGCTACGAAACCCGTTTTCGCCTAAGTTAAAAACTATTCCGAGTGGAGAGCAATCCTCGCACTCAAGGGCTTAGCTGTGAAACCCGTTTTCACCTAAGTTAAAAACTACTCCGAGTGGAGAGCAATCCTCCCACTCGGGGGCTTAGCTACGAAATCCGTTTTCCCCTAAGTTAAAAACTACTCCGAGTGGAGAGCAATCCTCCCACTCGGGGACTTAGTCGCGAATCAGCTTCGCCTAAGTTAAAACTTACTCCGAGTGGAGAGCAATCCTACCACTTGGGGGCTTAGCCACGAATCTGCTTTGCCTAAGTTAAAAATTGCTCCGAGTGGAGAGCAATCCTCCCACTCGGAAGCTTAGCTGCGAATCAGTTTCACCTAAGTTAAAAAGCATTATGCAAATCAAAAGGCAACAGTTGGATAAAACCATTAAGTTCAAATAGGGCCATCGAGTACGGAACCGTAAAAGCAAGAGTATTCAGACGTCAAGCCCGAAGAAGTTTTAACAATTACAAAATCACTCGGCATTTCGAGGCAAATAGATTAAGTGTTTTTGAGTCACTCGGCTGGAGGAGGACCCGCTGGCTCAACAAAGGCGTCCAAGTCAATGCCATCAGCAATGCGAGTGGCCGCTTCGGTGAAAGTCTCCAGGAAGGACTGGAATTGAAGCTTCTTTGTGTTCGCCACTTAGAGAGCCTTCAGTTTCTCTTCTTTGACGTCCTTGCAATAGACTCTTACCAGCAAGAGGGCCACGTCAGCTCCACAGCGAGCGGATGACTTCTTCCATGCTTGCACTCGACTTGGGATATCGTTCAGGCGCGTCATCAGAGACTCGAGGTCGTTCTGAAGAGTGTCCTCTGGCCACAACTCCTGGTCGATCTTGGAAAGCACCACCTTCAGGCGATCAGTGTAATCCAGGACGATGTTGAGCCGAGCTTCGAGATGCAGTATGTTCATAGCAGCCTCATCCCCGACGAGTGACTTTGTGGGATCCAAACCTGTTTCAATTTGCTCGGTCTCCCGTTCAAAATTCTTGCAGAATTCTGCACAGGAGAGAAAAAGTATGAGTTTGCAGGAACAACATTGTTTGGGTCGGCAAAGTGACAGAATTCAGTCGGCTGAGGAAGGTTACCTTCAAGCATGATGTACAACTTCTTCACAAGATTGCCGAAGTAAACCTCTAGGTCATTTCTCTTCTAAGTAAGTTGGTCCACCTTGTCCAACAAGGCGGCCTTCTCATCCTTCAGTTGTCCAGCTTCTTTTTTCACCTCCTCAACGGCAGTCTTCAGATCCTCATTCTCCTTCTCCAACTTTTCGACTAAAGCAAGCTTCTTATCTACAAGCGTAGTTTTCTCCTTCGCCACCTTCTATGCCCCCGCAAGATCAGCAGCTTTCTTCTCCAGCGCCTGCTTCATGGTGTCTAAAGAAATAACATTTTTCAGTCATGCTTGGAGTTGACGGTTTTCACTATGCACATCTGCTCGAGTGGAGTCACTCGGTTCAAAGGATGAAAGGAGAACAAATCACAAAGTTTACAAGCAGCATAATATTACCTCCCATAGTCTTCACCTCAGCTTGCGTGTCCTTCAGACTCTTCTGGGCATGCTCCAGGTTGAGCTTGAGTTGGATCTTCTCCTTCTCCAAAGTAGCATACTGGGTTCCAAGTTCACAAGATATCTGAAATCAAAGAAAAGAGAATTCAGTCAACATCGTCAAATTCAGATCATTCTTATGAAAAAGGAGAGTTCTGAGACCTCTGCCAACTGCTGGCAGTTGATAGTGGTCTCGGGGACTACACCCAGTGCATGCGCTCAGCGTGCTCCCACTGGACCAATTCACCATTTGACAAGGTCCGTCCAAACAGAGTGGAAAATAAAAAAAAATCCTTCTCTCTTTGTTCTCAGACCCCCACCGACTGCCCGCAGTCGACAGCGGTCTCGGGGACTACACCCAGTGGGTGCACTCAGCATGCCCCCACTGGTTTAGTTATTCAGTCGACACAGCCCGATCGCGCCGAGTGGAAGACAAAAAAGTAAACACATTCTACAGACCCTCGCTGAATCATCCATTCGACACGGGTCTTGGGGACTACACCCAGTGGGTGCACTCAGCGTGCCCCCACTGGAAAGACTGATCCACTCGACAAGGCCTGACCAATTCGAGTAGAAGAGCTACAACAGCTTACGAAGACAAAACACCCACTCGGTGTACAGACTCAAGACACAAACCTATGGTAGATGCACATTAAAGGTTCCAAAATGCTCATCTACGGACATCTTTGAATAATAAAGCAGCAGTGTTCAGATAGCATATCCTAATAGAGCAAGGGTAAAGCAGCAGTGTTCAGATAGAATATCCTAACAGAACAAGGTCCAAGGCAAGGACAAATCAATCGGAAATCAACTTACAATTGCACTTACTCGGACATTGGCTTGCTGCACAGATCTGGCGTCGTATGCAACTTTGCTCGTCTCATATACCACCTTCAGTCGGTCCATCATCAGGCCGGCCTGGATCATAGCTTCCTTGCCTGCTCCTGTCTAATCTTCTGGGACATTGTGCAGA
Source organism: Triticum dicoccoides (assembly GCF_002162155.2). Lineage (NCBI taxonomy): Eukaryota > Viridiplantae > Streptophyta > Magnoliopsida > Poales > Poaceae > Triticum > Triticum dicoccoides. Next base: position 43,756,027 of record NC_041387.1, on the reverse strand, counting down.
GTGAATTGAGTCAGTGCTGGAGTCTGTGGTGTGCTAACTGGATTGGGAATTGGAGTAATCGATGTGGCAGGCTGAGCAGTTAACAAGGGGACATCAAAGGTCACACCAGTCCATGATGGACCACCAAGGTCTTGGTCCGTAGATTTAGTCGGCGGTTGAGATGACCGACTGGAAGGCACCCTCTTGATAGGATTCCGCAAGCTGGTTGTGCTCCTGCTTCTTCCTCGTGAGTTCTTCGGAACCTCCTCATCATCATCATCGGAAAGCTAGATAACATTCGCTGGTGCTGCGGTCATTTGACAGACAGAATCCAGTCGACCATCATCACAATTCGCAAGGTGTAAGCATATTCGCAAAATTCGTACCTACTCGAGAAGTGGCCATATCTGTAGTGTCCACGCCGGCCTGCTCGTCATCAACTTCCATGTGGGACGCTCCAAAAGTTGCACCACCGGAAATTTAAGATCTCACTCGGTCAAGAGCAAACGAAAGTCCACAACAGAGTGAAGAAAAGAAAAGAGACACTTACGCTGAAGCAACAAGCACAACAACTTTAATCCTGGGCAGAGCCTTCCGAGGCTTGGGAGGGGAAACTTTGGCTTGTTTGGAGATCTTCTCACTTGGATCAGGAGCGGACGTCCGGGCACGCTTCTAAGTTTTCGCAGTCGGTGTTGCAACTTTACCATGCTCAACTCCAGGGTCCTGTGTTTGCTTGGATCGACGCTCCGAGCGGGGTGGTGACTCGACCTCGTCATCACCATCAGAGTCATCACTGACGTTGTCGCTGCTGTCCTCTGCATGCTCATAATCTCCGATGCCTTCGCTCTCCCCCTGGTGTGCCTTCCATTTGGTACAGGCGAGTACATGTTCGTGAACGCCTGAAAAACACAGATCACACAATTCAGTCGGATCACCTCTAAGTGCATACTGAAAAGCAATAAAGGAAAAACACTCGACAAGATGGATCAGACGTCTCCATGAAGATTCCTAAAATGGAATGGGTCGATTCGCTTCGCTCTGGGCGGGTTGTCCTTATTGGCAGTCATGCTTCAAAGCCACCGGGCCACCATCTCCTCTGTGACCTCCTCCGGGTGGACCAGAGTGGTGTCTTTTGGTCCTGAATATAACCACATGGGATGGTCGTTGGCTTGAAACGGCTCGATCTGTTGACTAAGGAATGTCTACAGCAGATCCAAGCTAGTCACTCTACCTTAGATCATCTCCACCATTGCATCAACTAAGATGGACACTTCGCCTTTTTTGTGATCCTCGGCAGTCAGCGAGTGAGGAGCACGGAGCCGTTCCAAAGAAAAAGGGGGGAGACCAGTCGACTGACCAGGAGTCGGGATCTCTTTGCAATAGAACCAAGCCGATTGCCACCCTCTAACAGACTCAGGAAAAACTACGGAAGGAAAAGAACTTCTACCTCTCAT
>NC_041387.1:43743867-43754325 GCF_002162155.2 Triticum dicoccoides | reverse complement strand
ATTGTCAGTCAGATTTACTTTCTTTACCGTTTGAGCTCGACAAGTGAAGATATGGTTGAATAGACCCTAGTGCGGTCGACATCCCAAGAAATTCTCACACAAAGAAACAAAGGCGAACGGATAGGCGATGGTGTTTGGAGGGAAGTGATGAATCTGAGCCCCAAAGAAATTCAGAAAACCTCGGAAAAAAGGATGAGGAGGCAAAGAAAGACCTCGGTCGACATGTGTCGTGAGGAAAACGCACTTGCCCTCCCAAGGCGCAGGCTCGAACTCCCCCTCTGGAAATCTCCAGGAGCCCTCCTTGAGCAGGCCGTCGGCGGTGAGGTTCTCCAGATCCTCCTGGGTGACACTGGAGGGGATCCCATCCCCCTGGATCCATCCAGGCGGAAGATTGGACCGTGACGTCGACCCCTTTGGCGCCTTCTTGCCCTTCACCGTATTCTTTGCGCCCTCTACAGCCACAGTCTTGTATTTCACCAGTTTGGTGGAGCTCAAGAGGAAGAGGATGAGGGGCGAGGTGCTTGGAGGAGGAGAGGCGGAGAAGAAGAGGAGAACACGAGGAATAGACTGGCACTGTTCAGGGCAGCGGCAATGTCGCCTTAAATGAGGTTTCTGTCGAGTGGCTGACGTGCGTGCCCGGGTGATCTTATTGCATCCCGCAACTGACGCTCGCCCGATACGTGGCGAAAAAGGCGGAGCGAAGATCAAAGAGCCTGCTCCAACTTGCCACGCCTACTGCGCTACCCTCCGCCCCGCCCAGTTCCCCAAATTTCAAACCCCGTGAAATCAGGACGCGCTAAATTAGTTGATCACACCGAAGATACTCCAGTCTAATCTGCTTAGAGTTACACATTAAGGTTCACTCGGAAATTTCCAGAACCCAGAATAGATTAAGGCGATTGACGAAGGATTAAATATCAGGCCCGCCGGCATGGGATCCTGAGAAAGTGTCTCCGCGACATTCAGTCAGACCAAAGCAGCTACGACCCTTCTTCACTCGACACTCGATCCATTCGGGAGCTAATGACGAGGACATGTACCTAGGGTAGGGTACTAGGCCTATCCTACATGCCTCACCTAAGGACATAGCCCTAAAGGCCAAATCCTACAAAGTTATTTGGAAGATACCGATTGGAATCCCCAAGAAGTGCCATCCACTCGACAGTGATCCCACTCGGATATCTCAATTCCACTCGACCATGTTATTTCACTCGAAAGACAAAAAACCTAGAGTCACCTCCGAATGGAAATGGTCAGGCATTCACTCTATAGCCATTAAGGTCATTAATGCGGGCGTTACCAGTAACGTTCAGGACTTAACTCTGATTGAACCCCTGTGTAACTGAGGGATCCGAGGGGCTGGCGCACTCTATATAAGCCACCCCTCCCCTCTGGCACAAGGGTTCGCCCCCCTGTAACTTCAACACATTCCAATCAATAGAGCCTCCCGAGGCACCGAGACGTAGGGCTGTTACCTTCTCCGGGAGGGGCCTGAACTCGTAAACCCGTGTGTTCACAATCTCGCCGAAGCTAGGTCCTGGCCTCTACTCCTACGTACCCCCTACTTCTATTGTCAGACTCACTCCCACGACAACGGGCATGTACGAGGGCTCCGGTTCCTCCTCCTCCTGCTCGACCTTATCCATGTAGACGAACATCTCCTCCTCCTCTACGGCAATGCTGCACCTCCATCTTCTGCCGGTGACGATGTCTCGCCTCCGCATCCAACTCCGAGCAAATGGAATCGAGGGTGGCCTGCTGCTCCACCTGCAGATCCGCGTCCCCGGCGCCCCCACATCCTCCTCCTCCTCCTTCGGATCCACTGCATCCGGAGGTAGCTCCGTGGCGATCCGTGCTTCGCGCCTTGCCCGGACCGGCTCAAGGAGCTGCAGCCGGCGCTCCGGCATTAGAAATGCGTGGACCCTCATCCGGCGGTGTGGGGGCATGGCTACTAGTGGTGGCGGACGGGGAGTGGAAAGTGGCGACGGCGGACGAGCGGAGGAAAATATGGAGGGGTAGGTTTCAGTGCCGGCGGTCGGCTTAAATAGTCAGGCTAGGCACTACGTGGCCCACCGGAGCAGTGCCATGTGGCGACATCGGTCCGACGGAGGAGACGAGCTTTGGACTACTTAGTTTCTGGGCGATTCCGCGTGGGACCCCGACCTCGGTCCGACGTAGCAACCGTGCTTGGGCGCTCCCGTATCCACCCCATATTTAGGCTGGATATGTGGGGCGCCGGTTAGCCCGGGCGTTTGAGGCCCGTTTGATGCGCCCGGCTGGGTCGAAATTTTGTGACCGTCAGTGATCGGGCGGCCCGTCCGAACATTTGAGGCATGTTTGGAGTGCCCGTGTATAGATGCTCTAACAGCAATGAAAAGCAATAAAGTGTTGCGTGTTTGACGGGCTGATTCGTGTGTATCTTAAGCTCAGCTGCTCACCCAGTTCATGCAACAAACTAATTCTGCTCCAAAACATTAAAATCCAACGAATTGATTTTGACACAAATGAAGAAAGCCTCGTCTCTGTTGAAAAAAAAACTCTGTCTGCAGCAGAAAATTCCTCGCATTTCGGTAGGCAATCTACTTTTTTCAATGTGTTCTTTGAGGGATATTTTTTGAGGTGTTGTTTCTTTGTGTTCTGGAATTCCCTTGAATTCCAAAATACAGTAAGGGCCTCTTTGATCCAAAGGGTTTTCATAGGAATTTCAAAGGATTATAATTTTTTATTGTCGATCTTCTGATTCATATGACCATCAGATTGTTCAAACAATCGGAATCCTACAGAATTCATATGACCATGACATTGTGTTCCCTATGAAGCACAAACAAACCATAATCTTCCAGAATTCATATGATAATGACATTGTAATCATACTTACGTTTTTCCTATTCCTATGCTTTTGCAATCATGTGGATCAAAGAGGCCCTAAAGGAAAGACTATAGAGTAGATGATGAAGCTATGTACCTAGGGTAGGGTCATGGACTTGTCCAAACTACCCTACCCAAGGAGATCTCTAGAAGAAACCACCTGTCAATCGACCCAGGAGTGTTCCACTCGACTGACTCGAAGGCACTCGACCATGAAGCCAACCACTCGACCATGAAGCCGACCACTCAACAGCCAGGAGATCTAAAGTCACTCTGCACGCTAACGGTCGGTCATTAAGTAGCTTTAATGGTCATCATAGCACTTTATGTATAGCGTTACCAGTAACACCCAATCTTAATGTATCTTAAACCCTGCATAACTGAGGGCCGGAGGGGTCTGCGGGACTCTATATAAGCCACCCCCCTCCTCAGTGTAAAGGGTTCGCACCTCTGTAACTCATACGCATATAATCCAGTCGACCGCCTCCGGGCTCCGAGACATAGGGCTGTTACTTCCTCCGAGAAGGGCCTGAACTCGTAAATCCCTTGCGTATACAACTACTCCATAGCTAGGATCTTGCCTCTCCATACCTACCCCCCTATACTACTGTCAGACATAGAACCACGACTGTTGGCGCCCACTGTGGGGCACGTGTCTTAGCGACTTACTGGAGAAGTTGCAATTTTTTCCGATCTCCTTCATCATGGTTTCAGGCGGAGTTTTGGTTGAGGGCCGCGAGATCTGTCTCGGCGCGCTCACGTTTGTCGCCGACGACTCTTCTTGGCTTCAGGAGGCTCCGCTCGACATCAACGCGATCCCAGTTTGCGGAGCGACGCACTTTCGCGCGTGCATCCGTGGCGTCCTCCTGCGGCAACCGTCGACCCAGTATCTGTCGGTCCTTGTGTCGTCCTCCCACCCGGTTTCCCGCCAGCGCAAGCGCTCCGGTCGGTCGAGGCTTCAGCGGTGGGTGAGACACACGGTGGCTCACCAATCGGCCACCCCCCAAGTCACGGCAATCCAGCCCGACGAATCTCTCTACGGCCTGTTCGATCTGTCGACTGGCTCCGCAGAGGCTGCATCCGAGTGCAACAGTAGTGATCCAGCGGTGGAGGTTCTTATGGTCGACAGGCCACGTGGTCCTCCCGGTTTTCCCGACGCCGACGGAGGAGACGACAGAGGCGATCCGTCGCACGCCCATGAGGAGTATCTCCCCGAGCCCCTCACTTCGCTGCAAAGGGAAGAACTTTGCTGTCGGAACATGGATGCACTACACACTCCTATTGTTGGAGAAACCCCCGAGGCTCGTGCCTCAGAGGACGCGCGCTTTGCCAACTTGGCTGAGCGCACTCGACTGGAAAACCTCCAGCGAGCACTCGACGAGCGTGCGTGGCAACGGGTTCCGGATTCCAGTCGACGTCAGCTCTTTCCACAACCGACTCAGGTATATCGAACTCCGATTCAGAATTTAGCAGCTGCGGCCCGTATAGCAGAGTCAATTCAGCCTTCCCAGTCAGAGGCTGGCAGAGGCTTGTTGCAGATCAGAGATTTACTCTCAGCGGCAGGAGATCAAAATTCAGCTGTATCGCAGTCACGGAATAGGATTCACAGCAGATCCGTAGCTGCAAATACAGTCCAGTCGGCTCAGAGCCCCAGATCGCCCCCGAGGCGTGAGTGGCGTGGAGACCGGCACGATCAGTACAAGAACCGTGAGCAGTATGATCACCGAATCGATCGCGATGATCGACGTCGAGTGCCCACCCCTCCCCCAAGGGGTGGATCGTACGCACCTCGACAACAGGATGATAGACGCCAGCACAGTGGTGGGCAAAGGATCCTAGTCGACCCCAGGGAACCAGGCTTTGATGCGAGGTCCATTATCGTTCAAGGTCTGGTCGACAGGAACAGAGCTCACCGAGAGGGCCACGACAGAGATGTACCCACCAGCAGCCGAGTGCACGTCTCAGGACCAGAGTGTTTCAGCAGAGCCATCAGGGCTGCGGTGATTCCTCCCAACTTCAGGTTGGCGACTGGAGTCAGTAAGTTCACTGGTGAGTCCAAGCCTGATACTTGGCTAGAAGACTACCGAGTGGCTGTTCAGATTGGCGGCAGAAATGATAAGGTGGCCACGAAACATCTGCCTCTTATGTTGGAGGGCTCGGCCAGAGCGTGGTTGAATCAGTTAGCACCCAGCAGCATTTACACTTTGGGAAGATCTTTCCCGAGTGTTTGTCAGAACGTTTGAAGGAACTTGCAAGCAACCGGCAGGACTGACAGAGCTGCAAACTTGTGTGCAGAAGTCGAATGAGACTTTGAGAGATTACATCCAGAGATGGATGACATTGCATCACACGGTAGAGAATGTATCTGATCACCAGGTAGTCTGTGCCTTCAAGGAAGGTGTTAAGTATAGAGAGCTAAACCTGAAATTTGGTCGAACCGGAGACATGTCTCTGAGTCGAATGATGGAGATAGCCACCAAGTATGCCAATGGTGAAGAAGAGGATCGGCTTCGGAGTGGCAAGCACAAGTCAGTCGCCCAGGAAACCGGAGGAGGGAACTCCAGTCAGAAGCAGAAGCGGAAAGCCGAGCCAGCTGCTCTTGAAGAAGCCTTGGCCGTGACTCAAGGAAAGTTTAAAGGGAAGCCTTGGAACCCTAAGAAGGTGAAAGACAAGGAAGGAAATGACGTAATGGATTTGCCGTGCCACATCCACACGAAAAAAGATGAGGAGGGTAAATTCATTTACCCGAAACATACCACTCGATAGTGTCGGCTCTTGATCCAGTAGTTCCAAGGGAAACAACCCAAAGATAAGGAAAAGGAGTTGGACAAAGTTGAGGACAAGGAGGATAGTGATGATGGATATCCCCAGGTCAATTCCACTCCGGTGATTTTTGCTGACGTTGGGAGCAAAAGTCGATTGAAATTTATCAACCGAGAAGTGAATATGGTTGCTCCGGAGACACCCAACTATCTAAAATGGTCTGAGACTGCCACCACATTCGACCAGTCTGATCACCCGACACACATAGCCACCACTAGGAGGCAAGCTCTGGTGGTCAACCCAGTCGTCGAAGGCACTCGACTGACTAAAGTTTTGATGGATGGTGGCAGTAGCCTGAATATACTGTATGCAGAGACATTGAAAGGGATGGGCATTCCGATGTCCAGACTCAGCACCAGCAACATGAGTTTCTATGGAGTCATTCCTGGAAAGAAGGCTACATCACTCGGTCAGATTGCTATTGATGTAGTTTTCGGTGATTCCAAAAATTACCGCAAAGAAAAGTTGACATTTGAAGTTGTGGATTTCCAGAGTGCCTACCACGCTATTTTGGGCAGGCCGGCTTATACACGTTTTATGGCTCGACCATGTTACGTGTACCTCAAATTAAAGATGCTTGGCCCCAAAGGTGTGATCACTGTTACTGGCAATCGGAAGAAGGCGGAAGAGTGCTTTCAGAAAGGCTCAAAGATCGCCGATGCTCAGATGGCAGTAGAAGAGTGGCAGGAGCACCAGAAAAATGCAGACCCGAGTGATTTGTTGCGAGCCAAGAAGCCCGCTACAGAATCAGCGTTTCAGTCGTCTGGTGAGACGAAACCGATTCACATTCACCCGACCGACCCATATCTCTACAACGCTCGACTCCAAATAGGAAGAAGCGCTCATCCAGTTCCTCTGTGAGAACTGGGACATCTTCGCATGGAAACCTTCTGACATGCCAGGTGTTCCCAGGGGGCTGGCTGAGCACCATCTACAGTCGACTCAAAAGTGAAACATGTTAAAGAACATCTTCGACGGTCCGCCGTCCAGAAAAGAAAGGCCATTGGCGAGGAGGTGGCTCGGCTCTTAGCAGTAGAGTTTATCCTAGAGATTTACGACTCTGAGTGGCTCGCCAATGTTGTCATGGTCCCCAAGAAGGACAAGTCACTTCGCATGTGCATTGACTTCAAACATATCAATCGGGCCTGCCTGAAATATTATTTTCCTCTCCCCCGCATCGACCAAATAGTCGACTCAACTGCGGGATGTAAGCGCATGTCTTTCTTAGACGCTTATTCCGGTTACCATTAGATCCGTCTGTATGGACCCGATGAGATCAAAATAGCTTTCATCACCCCATTCGGGTGCTTCTGTTATGTCACCATGCCATTCGGCCTCAAGAATACCAGAGCCACGTTCATGAGGATGATTCAGAAGTGTTTGCTCACTCAAATCAGTCGGAATGTGGAAGTGTACATGGATGATATTGTGGTCAAGTCACGAAAAGGTTCCGACCTGCTGACTGATCTTGCAGAGACATTTTCCAACCTTAGGAGGTATGATATCAAGCTTAATCCACAAAGTGCACATTTGGAGTTCCTGGCGGAAAGTTACTAGGTTTTCTCGTTTCCGAACGAGGCATCGACGCCAATCAAGAAAAAGTTGGTACTATACTCCGAATGAAACGTCCTATGCATGTGCACGATGTCCAGAAGCTTACTGGTTGCTTGGCCGCGTTAAGTCGATTCATCTCTCATCTCGGTGAAAAGGCATTGCCTCTTTACCGACTGATGATGAAGTCAGACAAGTTCGAGTGGGCTCCTGAAGCTGATGCAGCGTTTGCAGAGCTAAAAACCCTGCTTTCCACCCAACCGGTGCTTGCTGCCCCGATCAGCAAAGAGTCGTTGCTGCTCTACATTGCAGCCACAGGACAAGTTGTCAGTACAGTACTTACGGTCGAGCGGGAAGAAGAAGGAAAGGCCTTTAAAGTTCAGCGCCCAGTGTACTATATTTCTGAAGTTTTGACCCCATCAAAGCAAAGATACCCTCATTATCAGAAGCTTGTATATGGGATTTATATGACCACGAAGAAGGTTGCTCATTACTTCTCTGACCATTCCATTACAGTCGTCAGCGACGCTCCATTGTCAGAGATTTTGCACAACAGAGATGCAACCGGTCGAGTGGCAAAATGGGCGATTGAACTCCTTCCCCTAGATATCAGATTTGAGGCAAAGAAAGCCATCAAGTCCCAAGCAATAGCAGATTTCATCGCCGAGTGGACCAAACAGCAACTGCCGACTCAAGTTCACTTGGAGCACTGGACCATGTTCTTTGATGGTTCTAAGATGCTGAGTTGATCCGGTGCTGGGGTAGTGTTGGTTTCCCCCCGAGGAGATAAGCTCAGATATGTGCTCCAGATTCACTTTGATTCCTCCAATAACGAAGCAGAATACGAAGCACTTTTGTATGGGTTGCGCATGGCTATTTCACTCGGCGTCCGTCGCCTCATGGTCTATGGCGACTCTGATTTGATGGTTAACCAAGTGATGAAGGAGTGGGACGTCAGAAGCCCAGCCATGACTGGTTACTGCAATGTAGTGAGAAAGCTAGAGAAGAAACTTGAGGGGTTAGAGCTTCATCATATACCCCGACTGAAAAATGAAGCAGCTGATGACTTGGAAAAAATAGGTTCCAAGAGAGAAGCCATTCCTAGTGATGCGTTTTTGGAACACATCCACACGCCGTCAGTTCAAGAGGATCCTTTCACCGAAGAAGCCCCACAGCCTAAAAGTGCCACGCATCCGATTGAAGTTGAGGTCCCAGCTGTGGTCGACCTGATTATGGAAGTTTTGGTTATCACTCCCGAATCGATAGTGCCGTACATCACGTATATCCTCAGGAAAGAACTCCCAGAGAACGAAGAAGATGCTCGGCAGATCGTCCATCGATCCAAGGTCTCTACTATGATAAGGGGACAATTGTATATAGAAAGCGCGACTGGAGCCAGTCAGAAATACATAACGCCAGAAGAAGGTCGGATAATTCTCGATGATATCCACTCGGGGACCGTTGGCCATCATGCGTCCTCTCGGACTATTGTGGCTAAAGCATACCGAGCGGGGTTTTACTGGCCGAGAGCAAATGAAATGGCGAAAGAGATAGTCGACAAGTGTGAAGGATGTCAGTTCTATTCCAATATGTCGCACAAGCCCGCCTCAGCCTTGAAGACCATTCCAATCGTCTGGCCCTTCGCTGTTTGTGGATTAGATATGGTTGGACCACTGAGAACTGGCAGGAGCGGCTTCACCCATGTATTGGTGGCAGTCGACAAGTTCACTAAGTGGATCAAAGCTAAGCCTAGCAAGAATTTCGATGCCGGCACTGCTATCAGCTTCATGAGAGAGTTGATATTCAGATATGGAGTTCCGCATAGCATCATCACTGATAATGGGTCAAACTTCGATTCCGACCAATTCAAAGCCTTTTGCGCCTCTCAAGGCACGCGAGTCGACTACGCTTCCGTCGCTCACCCCCAGTCGAATGGACAGGTAGAAAGAGAAAACGGCCTAATTCTCAAAGGACTGAAACCCCGGTTGATGCGTGATCTCAAACACGCAGCAGACACATGGGTCGACGAACTTCCATCAGTTCTTTGGGGATTGAGGACTACTCCTAATCGGTCGACTGGTCGAACTCCATTCTTTCTGGTCTATGGAGCTGAAGCAGTTCTGCCAAGTGACCTGCTTCACAACGCACCCCGAGTCAAGCTCTACTCTGAAGTTGAAGCAGAACAAGCCCAGTAGGACGTAGTGGATTGAGGACTACTCCTAATCGGTCGACTGGTCGAACTCCATTCTTTCTGGTCTATGGAGATGAAGCAGTTCTGCCGAGTGACCTGCTGCACAACGCACCCCGAGTCGAGCTCTACTCTGAAGTTGAAGCAGAACAAGCCCGGCAGGACGCAGTCGACCTTCTAGAAGAAGAAAGAGAGATGGACATGATCCGATCAACCATCTATCAGCAAGACTTACGTCGATTCCATGCCAGAAACATGAAGAGTCGAGCCTTCCAAGAAGGAGACTTGGTCCTCCGAGTGGATCAATAGAAGCCACATAAACTCGCCCCTACTTGGGAAGTCCCCTTCATCGTCACCAAAGTTCTCCACAATGGAGCATACCATCTCTACAATGTCGGTCTCCAGATTGATGAGCCTCGAGCTTGGAATGCGGAGCTGCTCTGCCCCTTTTACACTTAAGTACTCACTCGGGTGAGATGTAATAAAAAGTACTCCTGTAGTTTGTTTATCAAAGACAAAAGTGTTATAATTTTCCCTTTGATTGTTATTGGTTTTGTTTATGTGAGAAATCCCCCAGTGGGTGGCTTAGCTGCGAATTCGTTTCGCCTAAGTTTGTAAAAAAAATTCCTACTGAGTGATGAGCAAGCCTCTCACTCGGGGGCTTAGCTGCAAATCCGTTTCCCCTAACTATTTGAAAATCCTACCGAGTGGTGAGCCTGCCTCTCACTCGGAGGCTTAGCTGCAGTCCAGTACTCGCCTAAGTTTGAAAAATCCTACCGAGTGGTGAGCCTGCCTCCCACTTGGGGGCTTAGCTGCAGTCCAGTGCTCGCCTAAGTTTGAAAAATCCTACCGAGTGGAGAGCAAACCTCCCACTCGGGGGCTTAGCTGCAGTCCAGTACTCGCCTAAGTGTTTGAAATCCTACCGAGTGGAGAGCAAACCTCCCACTCGAGGGCTTAGCTGTAGTCCAGTACTCGCCTAAGTGTTTGAAATCCTACCGAGTGGAGAGCAAACCTCCCACTCAGGGCTT
>NC_041387.1:43742753-43743492 GCF_002162155.2 Triticum dicoccoides | reverse complement strand
GGAGAGCAAACCTCCCACTCGAGGGCTTAGCTGCAGTCTAGTACTCGCCTAAGTGTTTGAAATCCAACCGAGTGGAGAGCAAACCTCCCACTCGGGGGCTTAGCTGCAGTCCAGTACTCGCCTAGTTGTTTGAAATCCTACCGAGTGGAGAGCGAACCTCCCACTCGGGGGCTTAGCTGCAGTCCAGTACTCGCCTAAGTGTTTGAAATCCTACCGAGTGGAGAGTGAACCTCCCACTCGGGGGCTTAGCTGCAGTCCAATACTCGCCTAAGTACTTGAAAATCCTACCGAGTGGAGAGAAAACCTCCCACTCGGGGGCTTAGCTGCAGTCCAGTACTCACCTAAGTATGAAATCCATTTTGATCCGTGAGGACGAGGAGGAGCAGGTCGAATGCTACCTTCTCCTTGGGAGCACCACCACAAATACAATGTGCGTTGTGCAAGGACGACGAGGTGCAGGTCAACTACTACCTTCTCCTTCGGAGCTCCACCACAAATACAATGTGCGCTCTGCAAGGATGACGAGGTGCAGGTCGACTGCTACCTTCTCCTTCGGAGCTCCGCCACAAATACAATGTGCGCTCTACAGGGACGACGAGGTGCAGGTCGACTGCTACCTTCTCCTTCGGAGCTCCGCCACAAATACAATGTGCGCTCTGCAGGGACGACGAGGTGCAGGTCGACTGCTACCTTCTCCTTCGGAGCACCGCCACAAATACAATGTGCGCTCTGCGAGGAC
>NC_041387.1:43686719-43742519 GCF_002162155.2 Triticum dicoccoides | reverse complement strand
CAACTGCTACCTTCTTCTTTGGAGCTCCGCCACAAATACAATGTGCGCTCTGCAAGGATGACGAGGTGCAGGTCGACTGCTACCTTCTCCTTCGGAGCTCCGCCACAAATACAATGTGCGCTCTGCAGAGACGACGAGGTGCAGGTCGACTGCTACCTTCTCCTTTGGAGCTCCGCCACAAATACAATGTGCACCCTACAAGGACGCAGGTCGACTGCAATCTATGCTCCATCCTTACCTGCAAGAGCGATGACGAGCAGGTCGACTGGGTTCTCCACCTTAGGGCTACATCTCAAGCATTAAATTATATTCCGAGTGAAGATCAAAGTTCGCTCGAAGGCAAATGCAAGCATATTCAATGATAAGCCAAGTTCAGATAACATCCTACGAGTTCAGAAGTGCTCAGGCAACAAGCCTGTTAAAGTTTATTGGTTACAAAACCACTCGGCATTCCGAGGCAAATTTAAGGTGAAGCACAACAGTTTTTCTTACTCTTGAGGTGGAGGACTGGAAGGCGCGTCAAACTGGTCCAGGTCGATTCCATCAGCAATTCAAGTGGCAGCAGCAATGAAGGTCTCCGTGAAAGATTGGAAGTCATACTTCTTGGTATTGTCCACTTTGAGGGATGCCAGCTTGTCCTCTCGCGCATACTTGTAGTTAGGGGTGGGCATATTAACCGAGGACCGAACTACCGAACCGAATAAACCGGGGCCGAAGCCGAAAAGACCGAAACCGAAAGTTTTGGTTTTAGTTCGGTCAGCATGTTCCAAAAACCAAAATTAATTTGGGTAATTCGGTATCATGGTTTTGTTACCCGAAAGGACCGATGAAACTGAATATACAGGCACGTGCACTCAAATCTACGTAATGGGCTAACCCACAACCCAATACATCTCCCGTAGCCCACTAGATGACCGACCTGCGTGGCCGCGCCTCAAGCCCTCAACTCTTCTGCCTCCACACACGATCCCTCCCCCAGCCTAACCCTAGCCTCCATGCGCTGCCTCTACCTCCCTCAACCACTGGAGGCAACAGTGGTGGCGTGAACTATGGAGGACACATCCCTCTTCCCTCCTATCTCCCACTTTCTCTTTGATTGCCTTGCATGGGCATCTTATTGCTGATTTGTTCACCTGAAGTTCTTGTTACTTTGCTCTGATTTTGTAATCACAAGATCTTGTCTTGCATGTGTACGCAATGTTTCTTTGCAGATCAATTTCTGAAGCGTCGCTTCCTTTCATTGCTTTCCCTAATCTATCGGTCAATTAAGTCTCGACCGAGGACCGAACCAAAATCTCGGTCCACCAAATCTTCGGTTAGGAGTTTTTCCAGTGACCGATCGGTCATCCTTTTCTCAAAACCGAATTTCTTCAAAAGCCGAAGAACCGAACTGAACGATTCGGTTAAACCGAATGCCCAGCCCTACTTGCAGTGAACACGAACCAGGGACAGAGCAACATCAGCACCACACCTGGCAGAAGACTTCTTCCATTCTTGCACTCGACCTGGAACTTCATTCAGTCGAGTCATTAGAGACTCGAGGTCATTTTGAAGCGTCTCTTCCTGCCAGAGTATCGTGTCGATTCGTGATGCCGCAACCTTCAGTCGAGCATGGTAGTCGACCACACCAGCAACACGAGACTCCAGTCGGAGCATGTTTATGGCAGCTTCATCCTTCACGAGAGAGTTAATGGGGTCCAAGCCTGTCTCCACTCGATTGGTCTCCTCCTCGAAGTTTTGGCAGAATTCTGTGAACACAATTCAAAGGTGAACCAGCAGTTTTACGACAAGTCGATGGTCACAAATCAGTCGGGTAAGAAAGATTACCCTCAAGCATGATGAATAGCTTCTTGGAGAGCCCTCCCAGATAAGCCTCCAGATCATTCTTCTTCCCCACCAGCTCACCAGCCTTGTCATTCAGAGCTATCTTGTCATTCTTCAGACGGCTGACTTCCTTGTTGGCTGCGTCGAGAGCAGCCTTCAGATTGGCGTTCTCCTCTTCAAGTCTACCGACTGAAGCCAGTTTTTCCTCCGCAAGCTTCGTTTTGTCTGAAGCGTCCTTCTGCGCCTCGGCAAGGTCACGGTCCTTCTTCTTCAGAGCCTCCTTTATTTTATCTGCAAAATAACAATGAGATCAGAATCAGGAATGGGCAGAAAGATAAAGACAATTGTCAAGTTCTCAGCAATCATACCTTTTGCCTCGTCCTTCGCCTTCTGAAAGTTCTCCTGAACAAGCTTCAAGTCAAGGTCGAGCTGGATATGTTTGTTTTCCAACTCAGTTTAGCGAGCCCCAAGTTCGCAAGATTTCTGCGAAGGATCAGTCAACAGACATCAAAGAAAGGTTGCTTCCGAGTGACTAAGAGAAAAATCATAGCATTTCTAAGACTACAGCCGAATCAAAATATTCAACATTAGTATTGGGGTCTACACCCAATGGGTGCACTCGGCGTGCCACCACTGGTTCTACCAACTCGGTCCGACCAGTCGGCCGAACGAGACAAAGAGGTTATAATCCTAAAACTATAGCTCTATAGATAACTGCCAGCAGTTAGTCTTGGTCTCATCATGACCTACAAAAAAAAGGTTCTTCAAACTACACTCGACTGCCGGCAGTCCACCATAGTCTCGGGGACTACACCTAGTGGGTACACTCAGCGTGCCCCCACCGGTTCTACCGACTCGGTCCAAAATTCCATTCGACTTGGTCCGACCAGACTGAGTGAAGAAGTTATAGTGAAGAAATTCAAAATACAAGACTACAGTCGACTGCCAGAAGTCCACCATAGTCTCGGGGACTACACCGAGTGGGTGCATTCAGCGTGCCCCCACCGATTCAAATATTCAATCGACACACCCAATGGGTGTATAAATGCAAAGATCTTCAGAAAGAAAGTCTTCAGATAGCATATCCTAACAGAACAAGCGGTGACCAACTAACCTGGACGTTGCTCTGAAGGGCTGAGCTAGCATCATAGGCCACTTAGCAGCACCCGCTTGGTCCTCCGGGACGTGGTGTGTGGCGAAAAGGGAGGGCGGGTCATGCCTCAGGCGCTGATGCAGTCTAAGTGGTCTTGCCAGCCGGCGCCTTTTTTATTCCTCCTTGCCCTTAGGGGCACCTCGTCATCATCATCTGGGAGATCAATGACATGGGGAGGAGCTGCAGGAAAAATCCAAAGTCAGAAAAAAAATCCAATCGACCAAAAGTGGAACTACAAAGAGCATACAAAGGTTGGAGGTGGCAGCATCCTCCATTTCTTGATCGTCGTTCTTGGCGGAGGTCTCGAAGGTAGCAGCACTGCAGGTTTCAGAAACCAGTCGGTTAGTCGATGAGTCGACCAAGAGTTCGTTCGTGCTAAACAAGAAAAGACAAGTTTTGCTGTTACCCAGAGATAGTGGGAATGGCCATTCTCATCTTGGGCAAGGCCTTCGGCGGCTTTGACAGCTTTGGCTGCTTCGGTGCTTTCTCAGTCGGCGCCGGAGAAGCCGCCCGAGGGCACTTTGACGATTGCCCAACAGGTGCAATCGCTTTGCCACGCTCGCTCGCGGGGTCGTGGATGAGCTTGGATCGCCTTTCCGTGCGAGGAGGATCGACTTCCATCTCCTCCTCCTCTTCACTGGAGCCGTCGTCATCCTCTTCCACCTCACCATCAGATACCCACTCCTCCTCACTTTCACCTCCGCTCGCCTCTTCCTCCTCGGCCTGTTCTTGCGCCTCGTTGGGCGTCGACTACATCTCAGTCGTGGCCTAGAAGACAACAAACAAGACAAAGGTCAGTCGACTGATTTTAAGCAAACAGAATGAAGAAAGCAGAATCACAGTCGGAGATGTAGAAGTGGACCTTGTCTACGTCTTATGATTGGTCGAGTGGAGGAATCCTCCTGGCTCCTCGGGGGATGTCCTTGTTCCCTGTGATGCTTGCCAGCCACCTCTCCAGCGTGGCCTCGTCAATCTCCTCCGGGTGGATCCGAGTGGTGTCCTCAGTGCCAGAATACAACCACATCGGATGGTCTCGAGCTTGGGGCGGCTGGATGCATCGCCGAGGAAGACCTCTAAGAGGTCCATGCCGGTCACCCCGTCATGGATAAGCTGGACAACATGCTCGACAAACACCTTAACCTATGCCTTCTCTTCCGGGAGTACCTTCAAAGAGGAAGGCTTCCTCACTCGGTCCATGGAAAAAGGAGGGAGTCCAGTCGACTGCCCCGGCGTCGGCTGGTCTTTGTAGTAGAACCAGGTCGACTGCCATCCCCGGACCGAGTCGGGTAGGATCATGGTCGGAAAGGAGATTTTTCCTCTCAACTGAACCCCAAGACCCCCACACATCTGAATCACTTGTGTCCTCTCATCACTCGGATTGGCCTTTTTCACCGTCTATGAGCGACATGTGAAGATGTGCTTGAAAAGACCCCAATGGGGCCGGCAACCCAAGAAATTCTCGCACAAGGACACGAAAGCAACAAGGTACATGATGGTGTTGGGTGTGAAGTGGTGGAGTTGCGCCCCGAAGAAATTCAGAAACCCCCGAAAGAAAGGGTGAGGCGACAAAGAAAACCCACGGTCGACATGGGTGGCCAAGAGAACGCACTCACCCTCCTGAGGTTGCGGCTCGGACTCCTTCCCCGGGAGGTGCGCCGATCCGTGGGGGATCAGTCCTCCATCGTCAAGGTCGTCAGGAACTTGTGTTTTCTTGTTTAGCACGGACGAACTCTTGGTCATTCTCATCTTGGGCAAGGCCTTCGGCGGCTTTGACGGCTTCGGCTGCTTCGGTGCTTTCTCAATCGGCGCCGGAGAAGCCGCCCGAGGGCACTTTGACGATTGCCCAAGAGGTGCAATCCCTTTGCCACGCTCGCTCGCGGGGTCGTGGATGAGCTTGGATCGCCTTTCCATGCAAGGAGGATCGACTTCCATCTCCTCCATCTCTTCACTGGAACCGTCGTCATCCTCTTCCCCCTCACCATCAGATTCCCACTCCTCCTCACTTTCACCCCCGCTCGCCTCTCCCTCCTCGGCCTGTTCTTGTGCCCCGTTGGGCGTCGAGTACATCTCAGTCGTGGCCTAGAAGACAACAAACAAGACAAAGGTTAGTCGACTGATTTTAAGCAAACAGAATGAAGAAAGCAGAATCATAGTCGGAGATGCAGAAGTGGACCTTGTCTACGTCTTATGATTGGTCGAGTGGAGGAATCCTCCTGGCTCCTCGGGGGATGTCCTTGTTCCCTGTGATGCTTGCCAGCCACCTCTCCAGCGTGGCCTCGTCAATCTCCTCCGGGTGGATCCGAGTGGTGTCCTCAGTGCCAGAATACAACCACATCGGATGGTCTCGAGCTTGGGGCGGCTGGATGCGTCGCCGGAGGAAGACCTCTAAGAGGTCCATGCCGGTCACCCCGTCATGGATAAGCTGGACAACACGCTCGACCAACACCTTAACCTATGCCTTCTCTTCCGGGAGTACCTTCAAAGAGGAAGGCTTCCTCACTCGGTCCATGGAAAAAGGAGGGAGTCCAGTCGACTGCCCCGGCGTCGGCTGGTCTTTGTAGTAGAACCAGGTCGACTGCCATCCCCGGACCGAGTCGGGTAGGATCATGGTTGGAAAGGAGATTTTTCCTCTCAACTGAACCCCAAGACCCCCACAAATCTGAATCACTTGTGTCCTCTCGTCACTCGGATTGGCCATTTTCACCGTCTGTGAGCGACATGTGAAGATTTGCTTGAAAAGACCCCAATGAGGCCGGCAACCCAAGAAATTCTCGCACAAGGACACGAAAGCAACAAGCTACACGATGGTGTTGGGTTTGAAGTGGTGGAGTTGCGCCCCGAAGAAATTCAGAAACCCCCGAAAGAAAGGGTGAGGCGACAAAGAAAACCCACGGTCGACATGGGTGGAAAAGAGAACGCACTCACCCTCCTGAGGTTGCGGCTCGGACTCCTTCCCCGGGAGGTGCGCCGATCCGTGGGGGATCAGTCCTCCATCGTCCAGGTCGTGAACTTGTGTTTTCTTTTTTAGCACGGACAAACTCTTGGTCATTCTCATCTTGGGCAAGGCCTTCGGCGGCTTTGACGGCTTCGGCTGCTTCGGTGCTTTTTCAATCGGCGCCGGAGAAGCCGCCCGAGGGCACTTTGACGATTGCCCAAGAGGTGCAATCACTTTGCCACGCTCGCTCGCGGGGTCGTGGATGAGCTTGGATCGCCTTTCCGTGCGAGGAGGATCGACTTCCATCTCCTCCATCTCTTCACTGGAGCCGTCGTCATCCTCTTCCCCCTCACCATCAGATTCCCACTCCTCCTCACTTTCACCTCCGCTCGCCTCTCCTTCCTCGGCCTGTTCTTGCGCCCCGTTGGGCGTCGAGTACATCTCAGTCGTGGCCTAGAAGACAACAAACAATACAAAGGTCAGTCGACTGATCTTAAGCAAACAAAATGAAGAAAGCAGAATCACAGTCGGAGATGCAGAAGTGGACCTTGTCTACGTCGTATGATTGGTCGAGTGGAGGAATCCTCCTGGCTACTCGGGGGTTGTCCTTGTTCCCTGTGATGCTTGCCAGCCACCTCTCCAGCATGGTCTCGTCAATCTCCTCCGGGTGGATCCGAGTGGTGTCCTCAGTGCCAGAATACAACCACATCAGATGGTCTCGAGCTTGGAGCGGCTGGATGCGTCGCCGGAGGAAGACCTCCAAGAGGTCCATGTCGGTCACCCCGTCACGGATAAGCTGGACAACACACTCGACCAACACCTTAACCTGCGCCTTCTCTTCCGGGAGTACCTTCAAAGAGGAAGGCTTCCTCACTCGGTCCATGGGAAAAGGAGGGAGTCCAGTCGACTGCCCCGGCTTCGGCTGGTCTTTGCAGTAGAACTAGGTCGACTGCCATCCCCGGACCGAGTCGGGTAGGATCATGGTCGGAAAGGAGCTTTTTCCTCTCAACTGAACCCCAAGACCCCCACACATCTGAATCACTTGTGTCCTCTCGTCACTCGGATTGGCCTTTTTCACCGTTTGTGAGCGACAGGTGAAGATGTGCTTGAAAAGACCCCAATGAGGCCGGCAACCCAAGAAATTCTCACACAAGGACACGAAAGCAGCAAGGTACACGATGGTGTTGGGTGTGAAGTGGTGGAGTTGCGCCCCGAAGAAATTTAGAAACCCCCGAAAGAAAGGGTGAGGCAGCAAAGAAAACCCACGGTCGACATGGGTGGCCAAGAGAACGCACTCACCCTCCTGAGGTTGCGGCTCGGACTCCTTCCCCGGGAGCCGCGTCGATCCGTCGGGGATCAGTCCTCCATCGGCCAGGTCGTCAAGAACTTGTATTTTCTTGTTTAGCATGGACGAACTCTTGGTCATTCTCATCTTGGGCAAGGCCTTCGGCGGCTTTGACAGCTTCGGCTGCTTCGGTGCTTTCTCAGCCGGCGCCGCAGAAGCCGCCCGAGGGCGCTTCGACGATTGCCCAACAGGTGGCAGGTGCAATCGCTTTGCCACGCTCACTCGCGGGGTCGCGGATGAGCTTGGATCGCCTTTCCGTGCGAGGAGGATCAACTTCCATCTCCTCTTCCTCTTCACTGGAGCCGTCGTCATCCTCTTCCCCCTCACCATCAGATTCCCACTCCTCCTGACTTTCACCTCCGCTCGCCTCTCCCTCCTCGGCCTGTTCTTGCGCCCCGTTGGGCGTCGAGTACATCTCAGTCGTGGCCTAGAAGACAACAAACAATAAAAAGGTCAGTCGACTGATTTTAAGCAAACAGAATGAAGAAAGCAGAATCACAGTCGGAGATGCAGAAGTGGACCTTGTCTACGTCGTATGATTGGTCGAGTGGAGGAATCCTCTTGGCTCCTCGGGGGTTGTCCTTGTTCCCTGTGATGCTTGTCAGCCACCTCTCTAGCGTGGCCTCGTCAATCTCCTCCGGGTGGATCCGAGTGGTGTCCTCAGTGCCAGAATACAACCACATCGGATGGTCTCGAGCTTGGAGCGGCTGGATGCGTCGCCAGAGGAAGACCTCTAAGAGGTCCATGCCGGTCACCCCGTCACGGATAAGCTGGACAACACGCTCGACCAACACCTTAACCTGCGCCTTCTCTTCCGGGAGTATCTTCAAAGAGGAAGGCTTCCTCACTCGGTCCATGGAAAAAGGAGGGAGTCGAGTCGACTGCCCCGGCGTCGGCTGGTCTTTGCGGTAGAACCAGGTCGACTGCCATCCGCGGACCGAGTCGGGTAGGATCATGGTCGGAAAGGAGCTTTTTCCTCTCAACTGAACCCCAAGACCCCCACACATCTGAATCACTTGTGTCCTCTCGTCACTCGGATTGGCCTTTTTCACCGTCTGTGAGCGACAGGTGAAGATGTGCTTGAAAAGACCCCAATGAGGCCGGCAACCCAAGAAGTTCTCGCACAAGGACACGAAAGCAGCAAGGTACACGATGGTGTTGGGTGTGAAGTGATGGAGTTGCGCCCCGAAGAAATTCAGAAACCTCCGAAAGAAAGGGTGAGGCGGCAAAGAAAACCCACGGTCGACATGTGTGGCCAAGAGAACGCACTCACCCTCCTGAGGTTGCGGCTCGGACTCCTTCCCCGGGAGCCACGCCGATCCGTGGGGGATTAGTCCTCTATCGGCCAGGTCGTCAAGATCTGCTTGACGAATCGTCGAGCGGATCCAGTCGCCCTGGATCCAGCCCTGCGGCAGGCCGGCCCTCGATGAAGATCCGCCCCGACTGGTCGCCCTTTCCTTCGGCTTCGTCGTCGCCTTCTTCGCCCGCTCCAGGGCCGTCGTCTTCTCTTTCACCATCGTCGCCGGCGGGACGCGCACGGGGCAGCGGCACTGAGATGGAAGCGAGCGAGGCGGATGACTCTGCGGAAGAGAGGACGAAATGAGAACGCACTGTTCAAAAACTCCCATCCGGCGCCTTATATAAGATTACTTCCGAGTGACTGACTGGTAGGCCCGGGCGATCCTGTCAAATCCCACAACAGTCGCGCGCGATACGTGGCGCGGGGATCGAGGCGTCCCTGCCTTATCCCATCCGATTACTGCGGCCTCCCCCGCCCCGCGCACTTCCCGAAATTCAAATCCCGCAGAATCTGCGAGCAGCAGAACAACTTGTCAGACGGAGGATCCCCTCCACATCGTCACTCGGAGTTTTCCAAGTGAAGAAATTCACTCGACGAATACAAAGAATGGATCAAGGCGACTGAAAAAGAAGTTGGTGCCGTCACCTAAAGTTCATTGATCCAGAACAAGACATACTCATAGCACGAGAAATGGGTCGGAAGAGTTCTCAACTCCTTCCCCACTCAAACCTCGATCCATTCGGGGGCTAATGATGAGGCTATGTATCTAGGATAGGGTTATGGACATGTCCAAACTACCCTACCCAAGGACATCTCTAGAAGAAATCACCTGTCAATCGACCCAAGAGTGTTCCACTCGACTGACTCAAAGGCACTCGACCATGAAGCCAACCACTCGACCATGAAGCCAACCACTCGACAGCCAGGAGATCTAAAGTCACTCTGCACGCTAACGGTCGGTCATTAAGTAGCTTTAATGGTCATCATAGCATTTTATGTATAGCGTTACCAGTAACGCCCAATCTTACTGTATCTTAAACTCTGCATAACTGAGGGCCGGAGGGGTCTGACGGACTCTATATAAGCCACCCCGCTCCTCAGTGTAAAGGGTTCGCACCCCTGTAACTCATACGCATATAATTCAGTCGACCGCCTCCGGGCTCCGAGACGTAGGGCTGTTACTTTATCTGAGAAGGGCCTGAACTCGTAAATCCCTTGCGTATACAACTACTCCATAGCTAGGATCTTGGCTCTCCATATCTACCCTCCTATACTACTGTCAGACTTAGAACCACGACTGTAAACGCTTTGCATATTTAACTGATGGAAAGCCATCCACAATAATACTTCTCTGTCAGTCAGATCTTTCGCTTAGTGATGTCTCTCTGACACATCACTTGTGGTCTTCGCATGTCGGCCACTGGAGGTGAATCGACAGGGCAGTGGGCACGGCCCGTTGCGGTTGCCTCGCTACCCCGGCAACGGGACGCATCACGGCATCAGCACCAGCAGACCAGCCCACTCGCGCGGGGGCCCGGCAACTAGCTAGCTGCTCGACACGACCTCCCCCCACCCTCAGCCCCAGGAAATGGCCCGCGAGCGCGCGGCACCACCAGCACACCACACGACCCGCGCCTCGTCGCCCCGACGACCCGCCGCCGTTTGACCCTCTCCCCCGGCCCGCGCCGCCCCCCTACGATTTCCCACTTCGCCGTCACGGTTAGTACCGGTTTTCGTTCAGATTCGACAATGGCCGTCAGTCGCGTCGAGATAGTCGTCTCCGCTTGGCTTGTTTGGTCCCGCTGATGTGACCTTGCTTGCTCCGGCCTCGCGCGCGTTTGAACAGGCTGATTCGCATCTACCCCTAACTCTCCCTGGCTGCGGCGACTGGATTGTCCAGGTACTCCGAATGCGACCGACCGGCGGAAAGCATATATATTGACAAGGGCTTGATCCACTGATGGCGATGCAATCCATTTATTTAGAGGATCTTTCTCGAGGGACGTGTCCTCTCCTCGTCTCCACATCAGGAGGTGGCTGCGACTGCTCCCGCTCTACTTTACACTCCGGCGATCATCGTGAGTAAACAACGTCCGGCGTTTGTTTGTTTGTTTGTTTGATAAAAAGAAACAAAGATAGATGAGGATTGGACTTGGACGGATGCACGGTCAAACACTACAACACACTCGCCGCTTGATGAGTAGTAGTACTAGTTTAGTACGTGTGCAAGCTTGTGTTGAGATGTGTGCATGCGTAGATCTGGGGTGCTCTTCAATCAATCGCCTCAAGCAATGGATCAAGAAATGTTCCGGTAATTACAAGAGTTCTTTGTCGCAAAAAAAAATAAAAAAAATATACTACTCCTTCGTAGGGTTTAAACTTTAAACTGAAAACCCGGTCTTCAGGCAACTCATCCAACTAGTAGGGGGGTGTACTATAAATCAACAAGAGCAAAAACAGGACGGAAGAACAATCATGTTTGCTCTGCTGTTTGCAAGTCATGATCACGTCTCCATATGCACGTTTGAGATTGAAAAGGAAACTCATGTAAACACATGAATTTCTCACTACACATTAGTATTTATTTAATGAATTGCAGTCGTCTTGTCATTTGGGCTTCTTTGACTTTATAAATTCCAAGTTTGACCAATCTGTTCGTATATGACAGGATCTTAAGTTTTTTTTGGATAATCAGGGGTGTTCTATTGTCATTAAGAAAGGAACGCTCGTCAATCAATTCCCTTTCTGAAAAAAATAAATAAATTCCCTGAACCAAAGATATGTTCCGGTGATTAAAAAGAGTGTGCATATTTGAACAGGCCAACAGTATGGTCATAGTTTTCATTTTAGAAGAACTCCAAATTATATTGAAAATAAGTAGTGGTACAACGCAACTCCAGAAAAAAAAGAAATTGCAAAAAGCACCCTAGGGAACCAGTCCAGCCACACCACCAACGCGGGATGAGGCGCGCCACTCCCTGCCGAAGCCGGGGAAACCCTTGGTTGTGCGCACGGACCAGCGACGACGGGAAGTCACCATCCTCAGTCCTGCAAATCCGGAGTCACCACGCTCCTACAAAAACTGCATGACGCCATGTTGACCCCGGAGCGCGCGTCATCACGATGACGGGGCCAGGGCATAAAACCCACCTCGAGGTCGGTACCATAGCCGCACCAGCCTTGATTGGTTAGCCCGCTACCAGATTTGCCGACGACCGCCTCACAACAACCCACCGAAATTGAATCCGAAGAAAAATTATTCCACATAGCCATGACCATAACCGTCATGACAGGAACATTGGAAGCACAACAAGCGCACATTGACATAAACCCCGGGGCGCCGCCGTGAAGGTCGCCGCATGTGTGGGAATGGAGTTAAGGTAGATTTATTCACCCGGATGCCGAGCCCACCACCCCAACGACGCACCACAACAAACAAACCCTAACCTACCTACTAGGCTAGAGAGGAAGAACGAGACCCCCCCCCCCTCCCTCCTGCCACCGGAGCGACAAGCGGAGGGAGAGGGGACCAACGCCCTCGCCGCGGAGATCGGGATGGGAGTTGGTCGCCGCCTGTCGCCAAAGAGAGGAGGCAGGGTGAAAATAGATATATTTTTTTCCGGTATGGCCATAGTTACGGAGCACAAAAAAGAAGCATTTTGGAGCACTTACTTTTTGTACACACACCTCTATGGATGTCTTTTTGTGGTAAAAATATGCACGATGTTAGAACTTTTGTTGATGTTCATAAACAAAAAAAATCAGTTTTTTTAAATTTTAACTACTATTTTACTGAAAATTATTGTTCATACAGGTGCATTTGTGATTGAGATTAGAGTAACACTTTTGCATAGTTAACTAGCACTAAAATTCAAGGAATTTAAACTGAAAACCGGTTCCTCGGTCAACTCTTGCAACTTAGTACTCACTCTGTAAACTTTTATAAGACAAGAAAGAACAATCATGTTTGCTCTACTATTCGCAGGTCAAGAGGGTGGCATGTAGCAATCTTGATCACGTCTCTGTAACGCACGTTTGGAATTAACAAGCCGAATCATGTTGACAAATGAATTTCACACCATATTAGTATTTCTTTAATGAAGTGCAGTCGTCTCATCATTTGGTCTTCTTTGACTCAAAACTCCTAGTGCGACTAACCCGCATGTGACAGGATCCTGAGTTTAGGTGGTGCCAAACCCTGTGTAGATCATCTTCAGACCTTCTGCTCGCCCTATCACCGAATAATTAGCTCCGGTCTGTATGTATTATATTAACTAGCAAAAAGGCCCGTGCGTTGCAACGGGAGAAAAAAATACAACACGCTCTTAATTTAAAAAATGTTTTATAATCTGAGAATTTGTAGCTATTTCTTAAATACATGAAGAGTTAAAAAGGTTATTAAAAAGATACATGATTTTTAATCATAAAAAAAGGTTTTTTGTCTGAAAAGAACATGTTTTATGGACTCCTGTTGATGCAGGTACTTGCGCCCCTATTTATTTCTTGCCATACAGTCATAGGTATTGGTCCCTGTTTCATCACAATTTATTTCTTATCAAACTTTTCTTTTCTTTTATTTTCTGTCATGCATGCCTCCTTTTTATTTATTTTCATGCATGTCCTTTTTTTCTTCTTCTTATATATAGAAGAATAGCGCAACATCTCATATTTATCGTATATCCTCTGCATTTTCTCTTTTATTTATATTATAGCGGACATCCCATCTTTATTGGGTCCTTTTATTTCTTGTCATGCATTTCCTTATTTATTGGGTGTCTCTAACAAATTTATCTTCAATATGATGTTCAATCCTGATTTTGCTGAGGTGTTCATCCCCAATCCGAATCAGTATCGGTATGAAAAAACATAGATAATGCATTGTTGATTAACACTGCGGCCTAGATAGTATTTTTTTTAAAATTGTTAATAGGTAAAATAACATCATATTTAGATTCTACATAATTTTCTATTCAAATTCCATATATAATATGTAAAATTTGGAGTTACGGTTTAAAAGATATGAGTATTTTAAAAAACATTTGATATGTACTACGGGTTTTATGTCAGAAACATCAGGGAATTTTCTACAAAATAGCATGACAGACTAAGAATACCTATTTCTTTCATTAGTAGGTATAGATTTCAAAATAAGGACTTTCTTATCTAGCGCCCGCAGCTAGGAGGAGGTGACATTTGCGAATGTTTTGATGGCAGTTTTAGTTGGTCATGGGGTGACAGTTTCTTCGAACATTTTGGCATTTTCTAGAAGTGTTGGAGATATAACTACTGGTATGACCCGTCCAGGAGGGGCCGGATTATACCTATGGCGGCTCATGATATGAAGCCCACAGAGACATTAAAGATATCGGTTAACAGCCAAGGGCCCAAGGCCCAAGGGCGACTTAAGGACCGTAGGTATAAACCGCCGTATATGTAAGACTTGTATTGTAAGGCATGTAAAGATAGTCACCGAGCCAGACACGTTGTCTATGAGCTGGTCGGGACTCTGTAAGCCGCTGGGCGTCGACCTGTGTATATAAAGGGATGACCCGGCGGCGGTTCAGGACAAGAAACAACAGATCAAAAGCTAGGTCAAGCGAATTTGCTCCCTAGTAATCGAGACATAAGCAATACCATCTCAAGCTGGATTAGGCCTTTACCTTCACCGCAAGGGGCCGAACCAGTATAAACTCTTGTGTCCTTTGTCCCGTTTAACCCCTTTAAGCGAACCTAGAGGCGATGTTGTCGGTGTCAAAACCGGCGGATGTCAGGTAGGGGGTCCCGAACTGTGTGTCTAAGGCTAATGGTAAGAGGAGACTGGGGACACGATGTTTACCCAGGTTCGGGCCCTCTCGATGGAGGTAATACCCTACTTCCTGCTTGTTTGATCTTGAAGATATGAGTATTACAAGAGTTGATCTACCACGAGATCAGAGAGGCTTAAATCCTAGAAGCTAGCCTATGGTATGATTGTTGTTGTGTCCTACGGACTAAACCCTCCGATTTATATAGACACCGGAGGGGGCTAGGGTTACACAGAGTCGGTTTACAGAGGAGGAGCTCTACATCCGAATCGCCAAGCTTGCCTCCCACGCCAAGAAGAGTCCCATCCGGACACGGGACGAAGTCTTCTATCTTGTATCTTCACAGTCCAACAGTCCGGCCAAAGTACATAGTCCGTTTGTCCGGATACCCCCTTATCCAGGACTCCCTCAGATGGCTCCACGACTAAGTCCTTTCACGAGGACATCTGATGTGACTATTCCACGACAGTTGGCGCCCACCATGGGGCCACTGCATGGTGGTTTCAAGTTCTTGAAGGGCAACTTCGAAGGGATCAAGGGATACACTGTGGGCCGGATGACCAAGAGTCATCGCGGCAAGCTCTACATCAACGATGCAGGCTGGGGCCCGAGGCCGGCTCAATTGATTGCGGGTACCGGGTCCCCTTCGGCGGAATTCACGTCTTCATTGGCAAGATGGCGAGCCGGGCCCTGAGCCGGACATCTGCAACGACATCATCGAGACGGCTCAGCATGCAAGATCCGCCCGAGCTCAGCCCGCCGTGAAGCGTGCCTTCATGGGATGCATCCATGGAGGGGAATTTGATGAAGGATCTATGTCTGGCAGTGAGACGGCCATCTACTCTGATGGTGAGTCGTCCACGGGCGAGACTACTTCATTGTATCAACTGCAAGATGGTAGGCTTGGGGGCTATTCCGATGGCGACAGTATTCCAGACCCCTATGAGCCGCCGAGCCGGGTTGCAATCTTTATGGTCGGGACGCAGCCGGTGCAGAATTCCTCAACTATGCCAGCAATGGCCTTCGGGTCAGTAGCGGCGATGGCAGCCGGGGCAGGAGGCCCTGTGCGCCCGCCGGCTCAGGTTTTGACAAACTTGTTGGATAAGTTGACGGCCTTGTTGACCGCAGAGGTCAACCCGGCGAATCGAGATCAGCACAACACAGAAGTTACAAAGCTGCGAGAGGAGATAGAACAAGCCAAGGCAGATATAGCGGTTGAGGACGTCAGGATGGCCGCAGAGCGAGCTGCCCTGGATGTGCAGGCGCAACGAATTCAAGCAGAGGCCTAGCGGCTCACAATGGATCAGAACGCTTCAAATGAAGTCATGAGAAGGAGGCACAGGTCTAGTCTACCTTCAGTTTATGAGGCGAGGAATCTCTTTTGCATGCCTGGAGCGGGGACCAGTAACCCGCCTTAGTTAAACCGGGTTGCAGCACCTGGGGCCAGAACACCGGTTCAACCACGCGTAACGGAGCCACCTCATTTGAACACTTCTCCGCCTCAGCATGTGCCAACACCGTTGGGTTATTTTTCTAACCCGTTGGATAACATGATTGTTATGGCGATACGGCTGGCGGCTCTCCCAGTAGATGGAGACTCTCCGGCGGTGATTGAAACACGAAGGGCTAGGGAGCTTCTTCAGACCGCATTGGTGCAGCAGGAGGCATACTGTTGTAGCCGAGACAAGATTCATTCAACCCATCGCCCAAGTCGGAGCTACACAGCAGACACATGGACTCACTAGCTATTGCGAGCAATGCCCATCGCCGTGAGCAGCCGCGTGGCCATGACCCGGCGCGTGATGGTGCGGTCGATTAGGGCAGGATACTTCAAGAAGCTGAGCAGGGGGCTCATCCGGCGGTTTATCAACAATTTCCGGCTTATCCCATGGCTTCACTGGAAGCAGGTGTAACTTCTAGATCTACGAGTGTACCCTGTTTGGTGCCAGCTCTGCGTAATGAGCGTTTGCCCAAGGATTTCAAAGGATCTTGGAAAGTGCCTAATTATGCGACCGATTTACCCCCTGAAGCATGGATTGAGAGTTATGAGATGACCATGGAGCTGCTAGAGGTCAGTGATGCTGTGTGTGCTAAATACTTCACCATGATGCTGGATGGGACGACCCGTACTTGGTTAAAAGGGCTGGCTGCCAACTCCATCTGGTCATGGGGAGTGTTGAAGGCCCGGTTTATTCAGAACTTTAAAGACACATGCAAACAACCCATGTCGATTGTGGACCTGACTAATTGCAAGCAAGAGAAGGGTGAATCCACAACCCATTGGATGTGTTGGGTCAAAGTTAGCATACATTCATCTGATAACATGAACGCCGGCTCTTCGGTCTTAATGTTGGAGAAAAATTGTCGTTTTTTGCCTCTTAAACAGAAGCTGGGGCAGCTCAAGCACGATAGTAATGACATGGGCCAGCTGATGGCGGCTCTAGTCAAATACGCTGACTATGATAGTACCAAGGACCCCGAGTCTGACAACGAGAAGATAGGGAAGGGAAAGAAGAACGACAACACCAAGGGTCCGCAGCATAACCCGACAAATCAGGGTGGCAAAGGTAAATGCAAGGCTGATGGTAGCTCGGAGTTTGTGGCTAACACCAATGCATATGGCAACAATCAACATCGTAAGGGGAGGCCGCCTCCTCGCACCGGCGAATCAGGTCCTACTCTTGAGCAGTTGCTGAACGAGCCCTGTCCAAGGCACGGCACGCAGGGGAAACCAGCCACTCACCTTTGGAAAGATTGTACGATTATGAAGGCTTTCAAAAACTCTAACTCATTTGACAGCAATCACGGGCCGGGCGGTGGATCAGGTGGCGGCGGTTTCCAAGGCCCGGGTTATGGAGGTGGCAGTTCTAATTCCGGCTTCTAGGGCCACCCAAATAATCAGGGTGCACATAATCAAGGTAGCCAAGGTGGTTACAATCAGCAATCTGGCCAGGGGTCAGCAATAGCAGCAATCCGGATATCAAAGTCATCCAAAGAAGTTGAACAGCGGGAAGTATCACGTTTTCACCAGAAGTTTGTGCAAGCGGGACCAGAAGCTTCACAAGAGGGGTGTGAACGCCGTTGAGCCGGCAGTTCCCCAATACTTGCGATGGTCTGAGCAACCCATTATGTGGAGCCGGGTGGATCACTCGCCCCGGGTTGATAATCCGGATCACTTGGCTTTGGTGGTGGCACCTCAAGTTGGTGGATACAAGTTCACTAAGGTACTCATGGATGTAGGTAGCATCATAAATATCCTTTATTATGAGACTTTCTGTCGCATGGGGTTAACTGACAAAAATCTTAAGACATCCAATACTATTTTCCATGGAGTGCTGCCCGGTAAGTCGGCATACCCAGTTGGCAAGATTGACCTGGAAGTAGCTTTTGGAGATGAGCATGACTCCAGGGCTGAGAAGTTAACTGTTGAAGTGGTCAAAATTAGAAGAACGTACCATGCTCTGTATGGACGGCCGGCTTATGCCAAGTTCATGGCACGACCATGTTATGTTTATCTACAGCTCAAGATGCCGGGTTACAAAGGGACCATCACACTACATGGAAGTCGGAAGATAGCCTTGGAGTGTGAAGAAGGTGAAGCTGCTTATGCGAGTCTGTCTGTGCAGCAGAAGAGTTGAAGTTTTACAAGGATAATGTTTACCCGGCTAATATGACGTCTTTGAAGAAGCCAACTACAGAGCATGACCCAGTGATGAAGTTTAAATCGGCCGATGACACCAAGCTCATTGACTTTGTTCCTGGCGATTCATCCAAGCAGTTCAGTATCAGTGCTAATCTGGATCCTAAATAGGAAAGCATGCTCATCGAGTTCATTCGTGAGAACCGGGACATCTTTGCATGGAAACCTTCTGACATGCCGGGTGTACCGAGGGAACTCGCTGAGCACACTCTCGATATTGATCCAAAATTTAAGCCGGTCAAGCAATATTCCTTCGTTGTTTCAATGAGGGGAGGCGTAAGGCCATTGGTGAAGAGGTGGCCCAGCTCTTGGCAGCTGGGTTCATTATTGAAGTCTTTCATCTGGAGTGGTTGGCTAATCCGGTGTTGGTGCTCAAGAAGAATGGCACTTGGCACATGTGTGTGGATTACACAGACTTAAACAAGGCTTGTCCGGCTGATCCTTTTGCTCTCCCTCATATTGATCAAATCATTGATGCTACGGCGGGATGTGAGTGTTTGAGTTTTTTGGATGCTTACTCTGGTTATCATCAGATCAAGATGGCAGTTAAGGACAAGGAGAAAACAACTTTCATTACTCCCTTTGGAGCCTTCTGCTATGTATCTATGCCTTTTGGGCTCAAGAGTGCCCAGGCGACCTACCAACGCTGTGTGCAGAATTGTCTTCACAATCAGATTGGGCGCAATGTTCACGCCTATGTGGATGATATTGTGGTGAAATCCAGAGAGAAGGAAACTTTGATAGCTGATTTGAAGGAGACCTTTGATAATCTCTGGATCTACAATATGATGCTTAACCCGGCCAAGTGTGTCTTTGGTGTGCCCGCAGGCAAGCTTTTGGGGTTTCTGGTTTCTAACAAAGGCATTGAGGCTAACCCGGAGAAAATCAAGGCCATTACCTCTTTGGTAAAGGCAAAGTGCATCAATGATGTTCAGCGTCTGGCGGGTCGTATTGTTGCTTCAAGCCGGTTCCTAAGCCGGTTAGGTGAGAAGGACATACCATTGTATCAGATGATGAAGAAAATATATGACTTCGTCTGGAGTGATGCAGCTAATGACGCGTTCAAAGCCTTGAAGAAATAGCTGGCTGAGCCGCCGGTCCTTGCTGCTCCCTTTGACAAGGAGCCATTGTTGCTCTATGTGGCTGCTAATGCCCGGGCTGTCAGTGTGGCTGTTGTGGTGGAACGGAAGGAAGCAGGCAAGGAATATCTGGTTCAAAAGCCAGTTTATTATATCAGTGAGGTGCTCATTGAGTCCAAGCAGAGGTGTCCACATTGGTAAAAGCTTGTTTATGGGGTGTTTATGGCCAGCCGAAAGCTTAAGCAATATTTTTTGGGTCACCCCATCATTGTGGTCAGTTCTGCTCCATTGGGAGATATTATTCAAAATAGAGAATCCACGGGCGGGTAGCCAAGTGGGCTATCGAGCTTGGGCCTCATGGTTTGAAGTACGTGCCTCGCACCTCCATCAAGTCTCAAGCACTGGTGGATTTTATCAATGACTGGACAGAGCTGCAGATGCCTAAAGAAAAACCAGATAACACATATTGGACTATTCACTTTGATGGGTCCAGGCAATTGGAGGGCTCGGGGGCTGGAGTGGTCTTAGCTTCCCCTCGAGGTGACAAATTTTGTTATGTTCTCAGGTTGATGTTTCTCTGTACTAACAATGCAGCTGAGTATGAAGCCTTGCTCCATGGTCTTCGGATGGCTAAGGAGATGAACTTAATCCGGGTAAGATGTTTCGGCGACTCAAACCTGGTGGCCCAACAAGTCTCAGGTACATGGGATTCTAAGGACCCACTCATGGCGGCTTACCGCCGTGAGGTTGATACTATTGCTGGACACTTCAAGGGTTATCAGGTGGAACACACTGATTGCAGGAAAAATGAAGCGGCCGATGCCTTAAGCTGTTTGGGGTCTCAGCGTAAGCCGGTCCCACCTAACACCTTCTTGGATGTTCTTCATAAACCTTCTGTCAAATTACCTACAGAGGAGGAATTGGCTATTCCTGACCCGGAGGCACAATTGGTGGCGCCTCTTGATGCTATCCCAGATTGGACAGTACCATATTTGGCTTATATGACCTGGGGCGAGTTACCTGAGGACGAAACTTTGGCCAGGCAGATAACCCGGCGATCTAAGTCAATGACAATTGCCAATGGCGAGTTACACCATCTCAGTGTCACTGGGGAGTTTCAACATTGCGTTTCTCCTGAGGAAGGCCGTGAGATTCTTCATGAGGTTCATAAAGCGGACTGTGGTCATCATGCCGGTTCAAAGTCTCTTGTGGCCAAAGCTTTTCATCATGGATTTTATTAGCTGACGGCTCATGCTGATGCAGAGGATTTGGTCAGTAAATGTGACGGTTATCAGAAATTCTCACGGCGAGCTCATGTGCGGGCTCAAGATTTGAGGATGATTCCAATTACTTGGCCGTTTGCAGTATGGGGGCTTGATATGGTTGGTCCTTTCAAAAGGTCCAAGGATAAACAGACCCACCTTTTGGCGGCGGTTGATAAATTCACAAAATGGGTCGAGGCAGATCCAGTCAGTAAGTGTGACGCAGCCACGGTGGTTCAATTCTTGAAGAAGGTTGAAAGTGCAACTATCCCTGGGTGGTTTTGGTAATTCCTAACAACATATAGCTCATTGAGCTAATGCTATTTCAAGATAAATATTTCAGGAAAGCTCAATGATTGGCATGGCATGGATGAGAAAAGTGGACCCCTCAAAATACTAAGGACAAAAGGATGGCTCGGGATCAAAGCACAAGACTCTACATTTTCTATTTTAGTGATCCAAGATCACATTGTGTCTATAGGAAAAGCCAATACTATCAAGGAGGGATGAGGTGTTGCTTAATGAGGTTCTTGCTCAAAATGCTTAGTGATATGCTCCAAAGCCCTCAACTACTTTCTCACATCCACATATGACCCAAACCAAAAGTCAAACTCGGCCCCACCGATTCTTTCTCTCCGGCGCCACCGAGTTCAAATGTCATAGCCACTGCCACAAACCCTAGTCTTTTCGGTCTCACCGAGATGGGATTGTAATCTCTCTGTTTCCCTTCGTAACATTTCGGTCCAACCGAGATGAGCGATCGGTCCCACCGAGACCGCAATGCAAACTCTCTGTTTCCCTTTCATAACATTTCGGTCTCACCGAAATGAGCGAATCGGTCCCACGGAGTTTGCCTGACCAACTCTCTGGTTAGCTTATTACCAAAATCGGTCCCACCGAGTTTGTGTAATCGGTCTCACCAAGATTATGTTATGCCCTAACCCAAACCATATCGGTCCCACCGAGTTGACATGTCGGTCCCATCGAAAATCCTAACAGTTACATTATTTGCTAAATCGGTCTGACCGAGTTTCGGGATTCGGTCCCACCGAGATTGGTAAGTTGTGTGTAATGGTTAGATTTTGTGTGGAGGCTATATATACCCCTCCACACACTCTTCATTCGTGGAGAGAGCCATCAGAACATGCCTACACTTCCAACTTACATTTTCTGAGAGAGAACCACCTACACTTATGTTGAGGTCAAGATATTCCATTCCTACCATATGAATCTTGATCTCTAGCCTTCCCCAAGTTGCTTTCCACTCAAATCTTCTTTCCACCAAATCCAAATCCTGTGAGAGAGAGTTGAGTGTTGGGGACACTATCATTTGAAGCAAAAGAGCAAGAAGTTCATCATCAACACACCATTTGTTACTTCTTGGAGAGTGGTGTCTCCTAGATTGGCTAGGTGTCACTTGGGAGCCTCCGACAAGATTGTGGAGTTGAACCAAGGAGTTTGTACGGGCAAGGAGATCGCCTACTTTGTGAAGATCTACCCCTAGTGAGGCAAGTCCTTCATGGGCGACGACCATGGTGGGATAGACAAGGTTGCTTCTTCGTGGACCCTTCGTGGATGGAGCCCTCCATGGACTCGCGCAGCCGTTACCCTTTTTGGGTTGAAGTCTCCATCAATATGGATGTACGATAGCACCACCTATTGGAACCACGGCTCAAAAATCTCCGTGTCTCCAATTGCGTTTTCCTCCTCAAACTTCTCCCCTTTACCTTCATATGCAATTGTCTTACATTCCGCTGCTATACTCTTAGAATTGCATGTGTAGGTTGATTGCTTGACTTGTACTAAGTTGCTAAAATCTGCCAAGAATTAAAACTGGGAAAAGGCTAGATTTTTATTTGGTCAAGTAGTCTAATCACCCCCCTCTAGACATACTTTCGATCCTACAAGCGGTATCAGAGCTTTGGTCTCCATTTTCTTTGATTTCCATAGCTTTTGGTAGTCATAGCCTTCGTTTCACAACCTAGGAGAGTACGGAGTCTAGCGAAGGAAATTACCACCGTAGAGGTCTTTACTTTGATGGTACTAATTTTGCTAGTTGGAAGCATAAGATGAAAATGCATATTCTTGGACATAACCCCACCGTCTGGGCTATTGTGTGTATAGGCTTGCAAGGTGAATTCTTTGATGGGAGAGAACCGAACCGTGATGCTACCGCGGAAGAGCTGAAGATGCTGCAATACAATGCTCAAGCTTGCGATATCCTCTTCAAGGATTGTGCCCCGAAGAATTCAACAAAATCAGCTGTCTTGAGAACGCAAAGGAAATTTGGGACACTTTGACATGCACGAAGGTACCAACTCCGTCAAGGAATCCAAATTGGATGTGCTTCAAAGTCAACTTGACAAGTTCAAAATGAAGGATGGTGAGGGTGTCACTGAAATGTACTCTAGGCTTTCTCTCATCACAAATGAGATTGTCGGCTTAGGATGTGAAGAGATGACCGAGAAATTCATCATCAAGAAGATCCTAAGAGCCTTGGATGGAAAATATTATACCATGTGCACATTGATCCAAATGATGCCCAATTCCAAGAATCTCAAGCCAACAGAGGTCA
Source organism: Triticum dicoccoides (assembly GCF_002162155.2). Taxonomy (NCBI): domain Eukaryota; kingdom Viridiplantae; phylum Streptophyta; class Magnoliopsida; order Poales; family Poaceae; genus Triticum; species Triticum dicoccoides. Next base: position 43,719,542 of record NC_041387.1, on the reverse strand, counting down.
TTGGAAGAATTGTTGCTCATGAGATGTCACTCAAGGATAAGGAAGAGCTTCACAACAAGTCAAGTGGTGCTTACAAAGCCTCATGTGAAGCTCCCACATCATCAAGTGAGAAACAAACCTTCAATGAAGAATTGAGCCTAATGGTGAAGAACTTTAACAAATTCTACAAGAGTAGAAGCAAGGAAAGAAGTTCCAAGTCAAGGTCCTACAATGACAAAAGATCTTCTAGTCATGAGCGTAATTGCTACAATTGTGGAAGACCCGGACACTATTCCAATGAGTGTACGGCTCCCTACAAAAGAAGAGAAGAATCTCCAAAGAGAAGAAGTAGAAGAGAAGAATCACCACCAAGAGAGAGAATGAGTAGAGATGATCGTTATCAACGAAGAACATCCCGGAGAAGCACGGATTCGGCAAGGAAGGACAAGTCATCAAGGAGCTACACAAAACAAAGACATCAAGCTCATGTTGGTGAATGGGTATCCGGTTCCGACTCCGACCATCACTTCGAGAGAAGCTATCACTCCGACTCAGAACATGCTCAAGATCTAGCACTTGTGTCAACCAACTGCTACGACATATTTGGCTCACCAAATGAAGGACTTGGAAGATGCTTCATGGCTAAAGGCCCAAAGGTATTACACCCCGAGTATGTTGATTTCAATAGTGATGAAGATGACTTGTTAGGTGATGATGATTTACTTTCTGACAACTCTAGTGATGAATACTATGATGAAACGTCAAATAATCATGCTAATCAAGATAAAATGAATGACAATGATAAGGAGAAGATTGAGCTCCTAACTAAAGAACTAAACACTCTTAAGTTAGCTCATGAAACTATCTTAGGAGATCATCGAGAACTTTTAAGGACTCATGAGAAGTTACGCTTTGAAAAGCTCAACCTTGAGCAAGAACATGAGTTTTTAAAGGCTATTAATGATGATCTTTGCAAGAAAAGTTCTTATTACATTGCCAAGCGTTTACCCTTATCTACTTACATGCCTCAAGTCAATTCTAGTAACAAGAACAAGAAAGATTCTTCCTCTAGTAGTAACAACAATCATCATGCTAAATCCAATGATGTTGCTTCTAGTAGTTCTCTTGATTCCACTAATGATTCTCTTAGCCAAGTTACACTTGAGCAAGAAAATAGCCTTTTGAAGGGAATTATAGAGAAAGGTGTTTACAAGAGCCTTGCCGGGAGTAAGAAATTCGAGTAAATTGTACGCAAGCAAGGAAGGCACCGGAAGAACCAAGGTGTTGGTTTTGAACGAAAGTTCAATGCCAATGGAGTTGAGTGGGAAGAAGATCAATACCCCAAGACAAATTTTGTTCCTCAACAAGAGAAGTATGATCCTACTTCTTTCAAAGGGACACAAGCTCAAGATGATCTTCCACCACAAGACCACAAGCAGAAAGGCAAGGACAAACTTCAAGAGGAGATTGATGCATTTGAAGAAGCTCCTAAGGCATTGGTCAAGTGGGTTCCCAAGACTACATCAAGTTCTACTTCATCAAGTACGACTACAACCCCAAGGATTCCCATCAATATGGTGTGGATCCCGAAGAAGAAGAACTAGAGAGTTCTTGAGGGTGACTCCGCCAACATACTTCACTCTTATCATTTTGGCGAGGAAAAGTGCAACCAACTTCCACATCTTGCACTAGTTCATGGAGTCACAAACCCTCTTGTTGGTAAGACAAGGGACAAGGTAACCTAAAGCTTTCATAGACATCATCTTGTGTGTGTGTATCACTCTATGTCTATGGATATCTTTTTTTGTTCCTTGTGGGACTAACTCGTGTAGGTATTGAAAGTGCAACTCACTCCAAAGGATTGCTCCGAATGATCTACATCAACATTGAGCATCCACATCTTCAACACCTACATGAAGTCATCATTGACAAAACCCAAGGTTAGTTCATCCCTCTTAGGGGGGGATCTCACATCTAGGGGGAGCTTTACTCTAAGAATTGAGCTAAAGCAACTCTAATGGTGTGAACACAACAATGCTTTATGTAAAAGTGGTAACCCAACTTGTGCTTAAACGATGAGTATGACCTATGATCAAATGTTCTCATTTGACTCCTAAGTCAATATACTCATATATAGATGACCTAGTCATATCCAATTGCTTGATAGATGCTAGAATTGGTTGTGCATGCTTTGTCACATATTTCATTTGCCATCTTATTGTGTGAGCATGTTGTTTGCATAATTTACTCATTCAAGGACATCCACGTGTTGATTTGTTTGTTTGGTTTCTTTTCTTTTGCCAAGTGGATGGACAAGAATGCCTAAGAACCTTCTCTAGCTATCTATGCTTTTCTTGTCTCAAACTCTATTCATGTTATATCACAAAGTTTGATCAAGTCAGATTCGAACCACTCTGTGTGAGGAGCACTTGGAGTCCCTAATATGTCATAGACTTAAACTTCCAAAACCTCTTTGTGCATTTCGGTCTGACCGATTCATCAATTTCGGTCATATCGAGATCACTAAGTTGATCTAGGTTTTCAATCTCGGTGCAACCGATTTGAACTTTTCGGTCACACCGAGTTGCAGTAACTGCTTGTAGTTTTGCATCTCGGTGCCACCGAGTTGTTCCACTCGGTCACACTGACAGGGTCAGGCTATATATACTCATGGGTCAGTTTTTTGGAAATTCTTCCGAAACTCTTCGCCCGTGCACAGACTGCTCTGCCTCATCGGGTCTCCGGATCATCCTCCTCATCGCCAGCGATCTCCCGCCGCTGGTCTCTGCCGCTGTCAATGGGATTCGACTCCGCCATAGCAAATCCATCGCCGCATTAGGGTATGGATTTGAATCTTTGTGCTATTCTTAACTCCGACTCCTAGCACATTGCATTTTCATGAATCTTGCCACGTTTGAAATCTTCCTATCCAGCAAAAATACTCCGTAGATTAAACTTGGATTGAAATTTAGGGTTAGGTTTCCGTCGAATTCATCTCGGGCCGACCGAGTTGTAGAAATCGGTCTCACCGATTTGGCTTAGGCCATTGCACATGTGATTATCGGTCCGACCGAGAATTGCAAATCGGTGTGACCGAGATCGATTCTCTGTGAAACCCTAGCAGTCTCGGTGCCACCGAACCGTGACTCGGTCTTACCGAGTTCACCAGTTTAGGTTCGAAAAGCTGCTTCGGTATCACCGAGTTTACAAATCGGTAGCTCCAAAATCCTTTCTGTGGAAAACTAAAACTAAGTTTTTGACTAAATGTTTTGCAAAAACATCTGTGCTTTGTGATGCTCATCTACTCTACTTCATCTACATCTATTCATAGGGTCTGCTGTCAGAGTTTGCATCATGTCAGATTAGAGTGACAGTCAGAACAAGTCTGAGGAGCAAGTTAAGATGAGTAAGGGCACTAGTCCATCCAGTACCTCAGATGAGGGTAGTAGGAGCACACCTAGTAACTTGCCCAAGGCAGCTACTAGGACGAGGAAGAAGAGAACCTCAGAATCTGAAGATGAGGACTATGTGGCTGTTGATGATGAGGCCACATCTAAGAAGGTGCTGAAGAAGGAATATGTCACAATTGCGGCCACTAAGCCTGGTATGAAGACCAAAGCACCTACAAGAAGGATTCCCATGTCTAAAGCCTAAGGATGGCAATGGATCGGGTTTGGCCCGGGTTGAACAATATCAAATCCATATCCGAATCCACGAGGATATTCTTTGCCCATCCATGAAAAAACCCATGGGCAAAAAAATATGTCCATGTCCAAACCCGATGGATATCCATAACCGATGGATATCCATCGGGTCCTATAAACACATATACATAATACCTTGAAAAATTACATAACATGGCACAACATTCGAATGAAGACTCAGATTAAAATGGCATTGCACAACCGCACAACATTAAATAAGTTTTCAAATGCTCACAACATAATTTCTCAGTCTTAGTTTCTTACAAAATGACATATGAATAGTCCAACATTAAATAATGACAAGTACAACCAGGAGACATATGTACATCATAGTTCTCACTATGAATGAAAAAAGGTATTATTTTAGGCATCATCTTCTTTCTTCAGTGCATGACGGACTAATCTTCAGTTATGATAGACTCGGACGCATCCTTGATGTGAACAGATCATAAGAACAATAATTGAAAAGGTATTATTTTTTAGTCAGATCTGTATTAAAATCTGACTGAAATTGACTACGACAGAATACTGATCAGGTCATGCTGTCAAGTCCATTTTTTACTGCCACCAACTAACGAACATAAATTGACCACTACAAATCTCTTGGTATCTACTCCAATTACTAACAATACAAAGTCATGAACAAGCATGTACGTCATGCACATCCATGCACAAGTGCATTAGATGTACATGAGCAGAAACAAAAAACTTACCCTGATGGTTGGTTGTTTGGTGTGGTTGTCACCTCCACGACGCGGTCCTGCTCCTCGTCGCCCTTTGCGTCGGCCTCACTACACCTCGGTGGCGCCGCCATACTCCTGGCCGTGTGCCCCGCCGCATGCTGCATCGTCGTGCTCCCCCTCATTGCCGCACATGTGAACTGGTGGTATCTTGCATGCTTGGGAACGCTTAGATGGAAGAGTGCGACAGATCTATGGAGATGGAGATGTGGGCGGATCTATGGAGATGGACTTGGCCAGCCACCTTCGCGATGAGTGGGTAGCTGCAGTGCAGCACCACATGTGGATGGCGATGCGGGCTATATCTAGTTCCACATGAGTAAGAGTCAAGGAGTCTAGAAGATATTTAATGATGATTCACAAGTCATTTACCGAGGAGATAAGAATGGGAAGGAATGGTGGAGTAATTCCTCATTGGGGATTAGGGAAATTTCCTTTCATTTTTTATTATAATAATGAAAATCTGACAATGTATATTCTTACGGGTCGGGTTCGGGTATATCCATGGATATAAAGTTATACCCATGCCCTATCCACAATTAGTCGGGTCGGGTTTGGACGCTGTCCATGGGCATAAAATTGTATCCAAACCCTGTCCATTCGGGGCAAATATCCATGGGTATCCATGTCCGTGGATAAAATTGCAATCCTTACTAAAGCCAGAGCCTCTACTCAAGTAACTTTGGAATCTAAACCCAAAGAGGATGCTCCAGAAGGGAAGAAAAGGAAAGAAAGAGTCAAGAAGACAATGGCCAGAGTTGTTGGAAAGCCCTCAATGATGGAAGAAGAGGAAGAGGTTGCTGCACCAACACCTAAAGCTCAGAAGCTGATGGGAGATGCAATCAGATCAGGGGCTGCTCCATCTAAGCCCAAAGATGCTCCCAAAGCTGCTGCTCCTAAGCCCAAGTCTGCACCTAAGAGGAACACTAGGAGCATTCCAGCTGAAGAAAAGAACAAGGCCCCAGTGCCTGAGGCTGCAAATGATGAAGAAGATGAAAATTCACTTGTCTTGAGAAAGTTGAAGCCTAAGATCCCTGATCATAATGATGCTCATCCAGTTGCAGAGGATATGAAGCTCAGGAAGGATGCATGACTGAGACTGGAGACAGAATGATCCCTATGCTGTCAGAAGAAGAACTGCAGTGGACTACAGGTTCCACACTAAGGAATAGCAGGATTTCTATGGGACAGTGTTTCTTGACAAGAAGCCCATAGTATGTGACATGAGATGGGTTGACTAGGAGTACATCAAGAAAAAATGAAGAGCATTATCTAGGAGTGTATGACAGTTTCAATGCTTGTGGAGTAGATGACTTTGTTGGCCAGAAGCTCACCAAGTGGAATGATGAGCTCATCATGCAGTTTTACTCCACAACTCATTTCTACCCAGATGGGAAACTTGTCTAGATGTCTGAGGGTACAAGGTACCAATCCACTGTTGAGGAATGGTCTAACTTGATAAAATCTTCAAAAGAGAATGAGGATGACTTGGATGTCTATGCCAAGAAGAAACAGGATCACAACTCCATGGCTAGTATGTCCAGAGAGATCCTAGATGCTGCTCTAAAGACACATAAGTTTGGATCTGTACATTACCTGTTGTCAGGTTTGCCTACTATTAACTGGATCTTAAGGCACACTTTGTTGCCCAAGTCAGGAGATCACAAGATGATCAGAGGCCATGCAATCAACTTGCTGCATATATTTGATGTGCCTCAGAAATTCAAAGTCATGAGTCTGATTGTGGAAACAATCAAAAGGACTACTGCTGATCAAAAAAGATCTTGTGGATATGCCCCACAGATTTAGGAGCTCATAAACTCCAAGATGGGCACTGGCACATATCTTTTGGACAAAGAGCACTTGCCCATCTACCCTGATTTTGAGGACAACACCATTGTGATGGATGAAAATGAACCATCATCTGTGCAAGCACAAGAGAAGAAAGAGAAAGCAAGGGCTGAGAAAGCTGCTAAGATGCCAACTACTGAAGAGGCATCTCAAGTGTACCTGAAGAGCAAGCAAGATCAGCTTGGCTACTTGATTGCCTCCACCTTGAGGATTGAGAAGGGCTTGGCCACCCTGACTCAAAACCAGGAGAGCTTGGAGAGAATCATAGAGCAGAAATTCTACGATCTTGATGTCAAGGTCACTGAAATCCAGTCAGTTGTTGAGGAACTTCAGGAGGAAGTGGAAGTGAAGGAGATGCATTTGCTAGAGTGCCCAGAGGACAGAGATCTACTGCAGTGCCAGTTACAGACACAAGAGCTACATCATATGCACCAGCAACAGCTTCAGTGCCACCAGCTCCAGCAGCCACTCTACCAGCTCCATCTACATCGACTGATGCTTTCGTCGTTGGAGTCATCTCTACACCACCTCATCAAGATCAATCCTGAGAATCGTTTAGCAGTATGCATTTTTTATGAACTTTTTGGTAACTTGTTGCCAAAGGGGGAGAAAAATGTATAGATCATAGGCTTCGAGAGAGAGTGTTGCTTTTGTTCTCTCTTGTTTTTTGGTGGTTGAACTTTGTTTCGTTGTTTGCCGGTTTGCTTGATACATTATGCCTTTTGTGAGATACTTGGTTGATCATGTGTTTGATCATATGCTATGCTACATTAATGCTTGTTGGATGATATTATCTCTTATATTCTCATATGATCATTCACTTTGCTTGGTGATGAGTGCATAAGTTCAATCTTTATCATTTTGAGCGCTCCACCAAGATGTATGTGACATGGAAGAGTAACCCATGATCCTAACTCATTGTGCATTTACAGTCCAAAGCAAATCTTAAATAATGCACAAATTTAGGGGGAGCTCTTGCTTTTCACATATTTCTCAAAGCGACAATGTCTTTCAATCTTATTATCATTTGTCGAAGCTTTGATCTATATGTTGTCATCAATTACCAAAAAGGGGGAGATTGAAAGTGCTACTATCCCTGGGTGGTTTTCATAATTCCTAACAACATATAGCTCATTGAGCTAATGCTATTTGAAGATAAATATTCCAGGAAAGCTCAATGATTGGCATGGCATGGATGAGAAAAGTGGACCCCTCAAAATATTAAGGACAAAAGGATTGGCTCAAGCTCAAAGCACAAGACTCTACATTTTCTATTTTAGTGATCCAAGATCACATCGAGTCTATAGGAAAAGCCAATACTATCAAGGAGGGATGAGGTGTTGCTTAATGAGGTTCTTGCTCAAAATGCTTAGTGATATGCTCCAAAGCCCTCAACTACTTTCTCACATCCACATATGACCCAAACCAAAAGTCAAAATCGTCCCCACCGATTCTTTCTATCCGGCGCCACCAAGTTCAGATGTCATAGCCACTGCCACAAACCCTAGTATTTTTGGTCTCACCGATAGGGATCTCGGTCTCACCGAGATGGGATTGTAATCTCTTTATTTCCCTTCGTAACGTTTCATTCCAACCGAGATGAGCGATCGGTCCCATCGAGACTGCAATGCAAACTCTCTGTTTCCCTATCGTAACGTTTCGGTCTCACCAAAATGAGAGAATCGGTCCCACCGAGTTCGCCTGACCAACTCTCTGGTTAGCTTATTACCAAAATCGGTCCCACTGAGTTTGTGTAATCGGTCTCACCGAGATTACGTTATGCCCTAACCCTAACCATATCGGTCCCACCGAGTTGACATGTCGGTCCCACCGAAAATCCTAACGGTCACATTATTGTCTAAATCGGTCTGACCGAGTGATACGTCCATTTTGCATCATGCTTTTATATCAATATTTATTGCATTATGGGCTGTTATTATACGTTATGACACAATACTTATGGCTATTCTCTCTTATTTTACAAGGTTTACCATGAAGAGGGGGAATGCCGGCAGCGGGGATTCTGGCTGGAAAAGGAGCAAATATTGGAAACCTATTCTGCGCAGCTACAAAAGTCCCACAACTCCACGAAAGTCATTTTTGGATTTAATAAGAATTATTGGGCAAATAAAGTACCTGAGGAGGCCCACACCCTAGCCACCCCTGTCTTCTGGGCGCCTTGGTGCCCTCCGGTGCCTATCTTCTGCTATATAAGGTCGTTTATCCTGAAAAAAATCGTAAGGAAGCTCATGAGATGAAACTCCGCCACCACGAGGCGGAACCTTGGCGTAACCAATCTAGGGCTCCGGCAGAGCTGTTCTGCCGGGGACACTTCCCTCCGGGAGGGGGAAATCATCACCATCATCATCACCAACGATCCTCTCATTGGGTGGGGGTCAATCTCCATCAACATCTTCACCAGCACCACCTCCTCTCCAAACCCTACTTCATCTCTTGTATCCAATCTTGTATCAAAACCACAAATTGGTACCTATGGGTTGCTAGTAGTGTTGATTACTCCTTGTAGTTGATGCTAATTGGTTTACTTGGTGGAAGATCACATGTTGAGATCCTTAATGCATATTAATACTCCTCTGATTATGAACATGAATATGCTTTGTGAGTAGTTCCGTTTGTTCTTGAGGACATGGGTGAAGTCTTGCTATTAGTAGTCATGTGAATTTGGTATTCGTTCTATATTTTGATTAGATGTATGTTGTCTCTCCTCTAGTGGTGTTATGTGAACGTCGACTACATGACACTTCACCATTATTTGGGCCTAGAGGAAGGCATTGGGAAGTAATAAGTAGATGATGGGTTGCTAGAGTGACAGAAGCTTAAACCATAGTTTATGCATTGCTTCGTAAGGGGCTGATTTGGATCCATATGTTTCATGCTATGGTTAGGTTTACCTTAATACTCTTGTTGTAGTTGCGGATGCTTGCAATAGGGGTTAATCATAAGTGGGATGCTTGTCCAAGTAAGGGCAGTACCCAAGCACCGGTCCACCCACATATCAAATTGTCAAAGTACCGAACATGAATCATATGAGCGTGATGAAACTAGCTTGACGATAATTCCCATGTGTCCTCGGGAGCGCTTTTCTCATTATAAGAAATTGTCCAGGCTTGTACTTTGCTACAAAAAGGATTGTGCCACCTTGCTTCACCTTATTTACTTTCATTGCTTGTTACTCGTTACAAATTATCATATCACAAAACTATCTATTACCTATAATTTCAGTGCTCGCAGAGAATACCTTACTGAAAACCGTTTGTCATTTCCTTCTGCTCCTCGTTGGGTTCGACACTCTTACTTATCGAAAGGACTATGATAGATACCCTATACTTGTGGGTCATCAAGACTCTTTTCTGGCACCGTTGCCGGGGAGTGAAGCGCCTTTGGTGAGTGGAACTTGGTAAGGAAACATTTATATAGTGTGGTGAAATTTTTTGTCACTTGTTACTATGGAAACTAATCCTTTGAGGGGCTTGTTCCGGGCATCTTCTCCCCGACCAGAAGAGCAAAGAGTTTTGTCCTCAACCTACTGAACCTACTGAAAATGTTTACTTTGAAATTCCCCCGGGTATGATAGAAAAACTGCTAGCTAATCCCTTTGCAGGAGATGGAACATTTCATCCCGATTTACACCTTATCTTTGTGGATGAAGTTTGTGGCTTATTTAAGCTTGCAGGAATTCCCGATGATGTTTTTAAGAGGAAGGTCTTCCCTTTATCTTTGAAGGGACATGCATTGACATGGTATAGGCTATGTGATGATACGAGATCTTGGAACTACAAACGATTGAAGTTGGAATTTCACAAGAAGTTCTATCCTATGCATCTTGTTCACCGTGATCGTAATTACATATATAATTTCTGGCCTCGCGAAGGAGAAAGCATCGCTCAAGCTTGGGGGAGGCTTAAGTCAATGTTACATTCATGCCCCAATCATGAGTTCTCCAGAGAAATGATTATTCAAAAAATTTATGCTCGGCTTTCTCTCAATGATCGCACCATGCTCGATACTTCCTGTGCTGGTTCTTATATGCTGAAGACTACTGAATTCAAGTGGGACTTATTGGAACGAATTAAACGCAACTCTAAATATTGGGGTTCCGACGATGGTAAGGAATCAGGTATAACACCTAAGTTTGATTGTGTTAAATCTTTTATGTATACCGATGCTTTTCGTGGATTTAGCGCTAAATATGGACTTGACTCTGAGATAGTAGCTTCTTTCTGTGAATCTTTTGCTGCTCACATTGATCTCCCTAAGGAGAAGTGGTTTAAATATAATCCTCCAATTGAAGAAAAAGTAGTTGCACCTATTTCAATTGAAGAAAAGACTATTACTTATAATGATCCTATTGTTCCTACTACTTATGTTGAGAAACCACCTTTTCATGTTAGAATAAAGGATCATGCTAGAGCCTCAACTGTTGTTCGTAAGAGTAATACTAGAACTTATACACCTCGTGAGCAAATTAAGGTTAACCTAGTATTGCTATAGTTAAAGATCTCTTGGATGATAATATAGATGGGCATGTTATTTACTTCTATGGTGAAACTGCTAATATTGTTAAACCAGATGCTAAAATACATAGACCTGTTGTAGGCATGCCTGTTATTTCTGTTAAAATAGGAGATCACTGTTATCATGGCTTATGTGATATGGGTGCTAGTGCTAGTGCAATACCTTTTTCCTTATACCAAGAAATTATGCACGATATTACACCCACTGAGTTGGAAGATATTGATGTTACAATTAAGCTTGCCAATAGAGATACTATTAAGCCAGTTGGGATTGTTAGAGATGTTGAAGTCTTGTGTGGGAAGGTCAAATACCCTGCTGATTTTCTTGTTCTTGGTTCCCCACAAGATGACTTTTGTCCCATTATATTTGGTAGACCCTTCTTGAACATTGTTAATGCTATGATTGATTGCGAAAAGGATGTTGTTACGATTGGCCTGGATGATATGACTCATGAGTTTAATTTTTCTAAATTTCATAGACAACCCCATGATAAAGAATTACCTAGTAAAGATGAAATAATTGGTCTTGCTTCTATTGCCGTGCCTCCTACTGATCCGTTATAGCAATATTTGCTAGACCATGAAAATGATATGTTTATGAATGAAAGAAGGGAAATAGATGAAGTATTCCTGCAACAGGTTCCTATTCTAAAACACAACTTACCTGTTGAAATTCTAGGGGATCCTCCTCACCCAAGGGTGATCCTGTGTTTGAGCTTAAACCATTACCTGATAATCTTAAATATGCTTATCTTGATGAAAAGAAGATATATCCTATTATTATTAGTGCTAACCTTTCAGAGCAGGAAGAGGAAAGATTATTGAAAACTCTGAAGAAGCACCGTGCTGCTATTGGATATACTCTGGATGATCTTAAAGGCATTAGTCCTTCTCTATGCCAACATAAAATAAAAGTGGAGAAGGATACCAAACCTGTTAGAGATCCTCAATGACGACTAAACCCTACGATGAAAGAAGTGGTAAGAAAGGAGATACTAAAGCTCCTTGAGGCAGGTATAATTTATCCCGTTGCTGATAGTGAATGGGTAAGCCCTGTCCATTGTGTCCCTAAAAAGGGAGGTATTATTGTTGTCCCTAATGATAAAGATGAATTGATTCTGCAAAGAATTATTACAAGTTATAGGATGGTAATTGATTTTCATATATTAAATAAAGCTACTAAGAAGAATATTACCCTTTACCTTTTATTGATCAAATGCTAGAAAGACTATCCAAACATACGCATTTCTGCTTTCTAGACGATTCAGGTTTCTCTCAAATACCTGTGTCTGCGGAAGATCAATCAAAAACTACTTTTACTTGCCCTTTCGGTACTTTTTCTTATAGACGTATGCCTTTTGATTTATGCTATGCACCTGATACCTTTCAAAGGTGCATGATGGCTATATTCTCTGACTTTTATGAAAAGATTTGTGAGGTATTCATGGATGAATTCTCAGTCTCTGGATCCTCTTTTGGTGAGTTTTGCAGAGATGTGAAGACACTAGTCTCGTACTGAATTGGGAGAAGTGTCACTTTATGGTTAACGAAGGCATTGTCTTGGGGCATAAAATTTCTGAAAGAGGTATTGAAGTTGATAAAGCTAAAGTTGATGCTATCGAGAAGATGCCATCTCCCAAGGACATTAAAGGTATAAGGAGTTTCCTTGGTCATGCCGGTTTTTATAGGAGGTTCATTAAGGACTTTTCTAAAATCTCTAGGCCTCTGACTAATTTATTGCAAAAAGATGTTCCTTTTGTCTTTGATGATGATTGTGTAGAAGCATTTGAAATACTTAAGAAAGCTTTGATCACTGCACCTGTTGTTCAACCACCTGATTGGAATTTACCCTTTGAAATTATGTGTGATGCTAGTGATTATGTTGTAGGTGCTATTATAGGGCAGAGAGTCGATAAGAAATTAAATGTTATTCAATATGATAGTAAGACTCTTGATACTGCCCAAAGAAATTATGCTACTACTGAAAAAGAATTCTTAGCAGTTGTATTTGCTTGTGATAAGTTCAGACCTTACATTGTTGATTCTAAAGTTACTATTCACACTGATCATGCTACTATTAAATATCTTATGGAAAAGAAAGATGCTAAACCTAGACTTATTAGATGGGTCCTCTTTCTTCAAGAATTTGATTTGCATATTATTGATAGAAAGGGAGCTGAGAACCCCATTGCAGACAACTTGGCTAGGCTAGAGAATGTTCTTGATGACCCACTACCTATTGATGATAGCTTTCCTAATGAACAATTAGCGATCATTAATGCTTCTCACACTACTCCGTGGTATGCTGATTATGCTAATTACATTGTTGCTAAATTTATACCACCTAGTTTCACATACCAACAAAATAAAAAGTTCTTCTATGATTTAAGACATTACTTCTGGGAGAGATAACGGGTATGTGCCAAAAAAGGTCTCATAAGTAGTTATTAATAAAATTGAAGTTGAAGTTGGAGTTACCAAAGTTTGGGGAGCACCTTTATAAAGAAGGAGCAAATGGTGTTATTAGACGTTGTGTACCTGAGCATGAACAGGAACAGATCCTACGCAAGTGTCACTCCGAATCATATGGAGGACACTACGCTGGAGACAGAACTGCACACAAGGTATTGCAATCCGGTTTTTATTGGCCTACTCTCTTCAAAGATGCTCGTAAGTTTGTCTTGTCTTGTGATGAATGTCAAAGAATTGGTAATATTAGTAGACGTCAAGAAATGCCTATGAATTATTCTCTTGTTATTGAACCATGTGATGTTTGGGGCTTTGATTATATGGGACCTTTTCCTGCCTCTAATGGATATACACATATTTTAGTTACTGTTGATTATGTTACTAAGTGGGTAGAAGCTATTCCAACTAGTAGTGCTGATAATAACACCTCTATTAAGATGCTTAAAGAAGTTATTTTTACGAGGTTTGGAGTCCCTAGATATCTCATGACTAATGGTGGTTCACATTTTATTCAATGTGCTTTCCATAAAATGCTTGCTAAGTATGATGTTAATCACAGAATTGCGTCTCCTTATGACCCACAGTCTAGCGGTCAAGTAGAGTTGAGCAATAGAGAGCTCAAATTAATTTTGCAAAAGACTGTTAATAGATCTAGAAAGAATTGGTCCAAGAAACTTGATGATGCATTATGGGCCTATAGAACTGCATATAAAAATCCTATGGGTATGTCTCCGTATAAGATGGTTTTTGGAAAAGCGTGTCACTTACCTCTTGAACTTGAACATAAGGCTTCTTGGGCCATTAAAGAGCTCAACTATGATTTCAAACTTGCTGGTGAGAAGAGGTTATTTGACATTAGCTCACTTGATGAATGGAGAACCCAAGCATATGAAAATGCCAAGTTGTTTAAAGAAAAAGTTAAAAGATGGCATGACAAAAGGATACAAAAGCGATAATTTAACGTAGGTGATTATGTGTTGCTATTCAACTCTCGTCTAAGATTTTTTGCAGGAAAACTTCTCTCTAAGTGGGAAGGCCCTTACGTTATCGAGGAGGTCTATCGATCCGGTGCCATAAAAATCAACAACTTCGAAGGCACATGTCCGAGGGTGGTGAACGGTCAAAGAATCAAACATTATATCTCAGGTAACCCTATTAATGTTGAAACTAATATTATTGAAACTGTAACCCCAGAGGAATACATAAGGGACACTTTCCAGAATGTTTCAGACTTCGAAAAATAATAGGTATGTGGTACGGTAAGTAAACCGACTCCAAAACATTTCTAATGGCAATTTTCCTCCGTTTTGGAATATTTAAGAATTTTGGGAAGAAAGAAGTAGTCTGAAAGGGACACGAGGCCTCCACGAGGGTGGAGCCCCCCCCCCCCTAGTGGGCGCGCCCCCTGTCTCGTGGACACCTCGTGTGCCTCCTGGACTCCATTTCCTTGCACATTACATATTTTGGTCGGTAAAAAATCATTATATAATCTCCCAAAAGTTTTGACCACCGTATCACGCAAAAATATTCTGTCTTTGTTTCGAGCTATTTTTCTAACAGATCTAGAGCACCATGACGTCTCCAAGCGCTCCCAAGGACAATTTTTTCGAGAGGGTTATCAATCCCTATCTCGCGGAGGTGCTGCAACACCCTCAAACCATTGAGATGCGCGAGGGGGTGCTGCACATCCGTGATGTGGAGGGACCAAGGCGTACTAGAAGCATGGAGAGAAAGCTCGAGGCCATGGAGCAACAAGTTTTCAAGTGTCAGGGAATGGTGGAGCGTGGACTCGACGCCAACCAGATGATGATCACGGAGTTTACCAACAACCATAAGCTGGACGCCAAGATCATTGGGGAGACCATCTTCAAGCATCAAGAGAAAATCGAGCACCTCCAAGCACAGATCTATGACCTGCAAAACCAAAACTATGAGTATGAATATAGATTCAAGAGGATGAGTTTGGCTGCAGATTTGAGGATCCCGGAGACTCGATCATCCTTCTATGATGGTGAGCCTACGCCTTGGAAGATGGACGACAAGCCTACATCGTCAACAACTCCTACTTCACCACCTCCGAGGACATAATCACATGGGTATGGGCACTCCCCTTGGCAACTGCCAAGCTTGGGGGAGGTGCCCCGGTATCGTATCACCATCACACTCCTATCTTTACCATTTTACTTAGTTAGATCCTTTTAGTAATATCTTGATCTAGTAGATTGAAGTCTTGGTATGAATTAGTTTTGAGTTTTGCTTTGTGATCTCTATGTAATCGAGTCTGTGAGTTATCTATAATAAAGATTAGTGTTGAGTCAAAGGGCTTTGCTATCTTGCTATGATCTTGAGAAAAATAGAAAGAATATAAAAAGAATAAAAGAGTTAATATTGATCTTATGGATAGTAATGACTTCACACATAGAAAGTATGAGGCTTAAAAGTTGTTGAGAGTTGACAAACATAGTTTTGGTCATCGTTGCAATTAATAGGAAGTAATAAGGAAAGAGAGGTTTTCACATATAAATACACTATCTTGGACATCTTTTATGATTGTGAGCACTCATTAAAGTATGACATGCTAAAGAGTTGACGTTGGAAAAGGAAGACAACGTAATGGTTTATGTTTTCCCGCATCTCAGTTAAAGTATATTGTCATGGATCTTCCTAAAATGTTGAGCTTGCCTTTCCCTCTCATGCTAGCCAAAAATTCCTAGCACCAAGTAGAGATACTACTTGTGCTTCCAAATATCCTCAAAACCCATTTTTGCCATGAGAGTCCACTATATCTACCTATAGATTGAGTAAGAGCCTTCAAGTAAGTTGTCATCGATGCAAGCAATAAAAATTGCTCGCTAAATATGCATGACTTATTAGTGCGGAGAAAATAAACTTTATACGGGCTTGTTATGGAAGCAATAAAAGCAATGGACTGCATAATAAAGGTCCATACACAAGTGGCAATATAAAGTGACGTTCTTTCACATTAAGATTTTGTGTATCCAACCCTAAAAGCGCATGACAACCTCTGCTTCCCTCTGCGAAGGGCCTGTCTTTTACTTTGTGTCTTTTACTTTATGCAAGAGTCAAGGTGATCTCCACCTTCCCTTTTAAATTTTATCCTTTGGCAATGTGACGCCCCCGATTCAATCATACACGCAAACGTGTACAATCAAGATCAGGGACTCACGGGAAGATATCACAACACAACTCTAAAAATAAAATAAGTCATACAAGCATCATAATACAAGCCAGGGGCCTTGAGGGCTCGAATACAAGTGCTCGATCATAGACGAGTCAGTGGAAGCAACAATATTTGAGTACAGACATAAGTAAACAAGTTGCCATAAGATGGCTAGCACGAACTGGGATACAGATCGAAAAGGCGCAGGCCTCCTTCCAGGGTTCCTCCTAAACTACTCTTGGTCTTCATCAGCGGCCTGCATGTAGTAGTAGGCACCTCCAGTGTAGTAGGGGTCGTCGTCGACAGTGGCATCTGTCTCCTGGACTCCAACGTTTGGTTGCGGCATCCGAGAAGAAGAGGAAAACGGGGGAAAAGAGGAAGCAAAGCAACCGCGAGTACTGATCCAAAGTACTCGCAAGCAAGGATCTACACTAGATATGCATGGGTATATGTGTAAAGAGGCAATATCGGTGGACTGAATTGCAGAATGCCAAAATAAGAGGGGATAGCTAGTCCTATCAAAGACTATTCTTCTCGCAGCCTCCGTCTTGCAGCATCTAGAAGAGAGTAGATTTAAGTCCTCCAAGTAGCATCGCATAGCATAATCCTACCCGGCAATCCACCCCTCGTCACCCTACGGAAAAGCGATCACCGGGTTGTCTGTGGAACTTGTCTGGGTGTGTTTTATTAAGTATCCAGTTCTAGTTGTCATAAGGTCAAGGTACAACTCCGAGTCGTCCTTTTACCGAGGGACACGACTATTCGAATAGATTAACTTCCCTACAGGGGTGTACCATTTTTCCCAACATGCTCGATCCCATTTGGCCAGACACACTTTCCTGGGTCATACCCGGCCTCGGAGGATCAACACGTCGTAGCCCCACCTAGGCCTAACAGAGAGGTCAGCACGCCGGTCTAAATCCTATGCGCGCAGGGGTCTGGGCCCATCGCCCCTTGCACACCTGCATGTTGCTTACACGGCCCACGAGTAGACCTAGCCTTCCTTATACAAGGACAGGCGTTCCAGTCAAACCCGGCGCGCGCCGCTCAGTCGCTGACGTCTAGAAGGCTTCGGCTAATACCACGACGTCGAGTGCCCATATATGTTCCCGCATAGTTGGTTAGTGCGTATAGGCCAGTGGCCAGACTCAGATCAAATACCAAGATCTCGTTAAGCATGTTATTATGAAGTAACCGCGAACACCGACCAGGGCCAGGCCCACCTCCTGCCTAGGTGGTCTCAACCTGCCCTGTCGCTCTGCGATAAAGATCCACATAGAGGGCCGTCGGGACAAAGGTCCTTTCAGCCCCCAATCGGTGAATCACTCGCGGGTACTCTTCGAGCCGACCCGACTTTAGTCACCATTTGTATAGTATGTATATATGTATAGTATATACCCGTGATCACCTCCCGAGTGATCACGGCCTGATAGTATAGCAAGGCAGACTGACAAGAATGTAGGGCCACATATGATAAACTAGCATCCTATACTAAGTATTTAGGATTGCTGGTAAGGTATCAACAAATGTAGCAACAATGACAGGCTATGCATCAGAATAGATTAACGGAGAGCACTAACATGCTACACTACTCTAATACAAGCAGTATAGAGGAGAATAGGCAATATCTGGTAAGCAAGGGGGGGCCGCTTTCCCGGTTGCTCTGGCAGGAAGGAGGGGTCATCAACTCTGTAGTCGGACGGGGCAGCAGCAACGTCGGTCTCGTAGTCTACCAGAGCGAAGAGGGGGAAGAAACAATGAATACAATGCAAACATAAGCATGACGATGCATGACATTACAAGTAACGGCGCTAGGTGTGCCCTAACGCGGTAGTAGGTGATACCGGCGAAAGGGGGAAACATCCGGGAAAGTATCCCCGGTGTTTCGCGTTTTCGGACAGGTGAACTGGAGGGGGAAAGTTGCGTGTTTGCTATGCTAGGGAGGTGTGACGGACGAACGGGTTGCGTATCTGGATTTGTCTCATCGTTCTGAGCAACTTTCATGTAGAAAGTATTTTCATCCGAGTTACGGTTTATTTTATATGATTTTCTAAAGTTTTAATCGTTATCTGATTTTAATTATTTATTTAAATCCAACATTATCCGGAACAGTGAACGATGATGCAAGCATGACATCAGAGTGATGTGAGCATGTCAAATGGTCGGTTGACCAGTCAAACCATACAGGTGGGTCCAGTAGGACCCATATGTCATTGTCAGGGGCACTAACACGGGAGTTTAGACTAACTAAATAGGTTAATTAGCAGGCGGGGCCCAGTAGTAAGTGAGAGATTAAGGTTTTAATTAACTAATTTAATTAATTAGCAATTTATCTATTTACAAAATGTTTTAAACGACGCGGGCCCGCATGTCAGTGGCAGTAGCTGCCACATCAGCGCAGTTGACTTCGGTCAACGTGGCCTGTTGGGGCCCCTAGGCCCACAGGGAGTGACCCAGGTGTGCCAGCTCAGCGGAGCCGCCGGAGTAGCTCCGGCGAGCTTGCGCGCAGCGGCCGAACGCCGGCGAGCGTCGGAATTCGCCTATGGGGCACCAAATCGAGCACCGTCTCTACCGTTCGAACGAGGGGAGTGCCCCACGTCTATCTACGGCATCGGAACGCGCGGGGTTTGCCGGAAACAACACCGGCGACGAGCGCGGCGGACGGTAGTTCTGGCACGGATGGGGATCGCGCGATGGGGCGTTCGAACGATGCGTGTATGGGATCGAACAGACGAGCGCGTCGTGGCGCATCCAACGGTGGAGGGGGCTTGGCAGGAAACAGCCGGAGACAGCGGTGGCAAGCGGCGGAGCAGACGCCGGAGTTCGGGCGTCAGTGGATCCAGCGCTAGGGGGCACGGGAAGGCATGTGCGCGTGCGCGTTGGGCTCCTGTGAGCATCAGGAGCACGATGCCGGGCTTAGGCGAGCATGACGTTGGCTGTGGCGATGGCCACGAGCTCGTCAACGACGGACAGAAAACGGTGCGGTGGCAAACTAGCTACAGCGCGTGAGGAAATTAATGGAGAGGGGCGGGAGGTGGAGGAGCTCAGCGAGCGGCACACACGGAGGCCGGTGAATGGTTCAGTAGCAGCAGAGGGGCGTTGCCGGAGTTGGTGAAGAGCAGCGGCGACCGAAGACGTGGAAGAAGGGGAACCGTGCAGTAGCGCCTCTGAGCTCCAGCTGCGGCCATCGGTCGACGAGGAGGACGATGTGGCGACGACGGACACGCTGGTGAGGCGAGGTGATGGATGTGGACGGGCGTTTCACGGCGGCGGTTCCATGGCGGCGTTCGGATGCGGTGGGGAGAGAGGGGGAGAGCGAGGTGGATCTGAGGGGAGAGGGAGAGGCGGAGATCTGGGTGGAGCGCGGGGTGAGTGGGAGAGGGGCTTGAGGAGGCGGGGCCGTGGTGGCCTTATCCCCTTCCGGCGTCGGTGCCGGCGAGGCGGTCGGGCGGGGACGCGCCCCTATTCTGACCTGGGTCGGGGGAACAGGGAAGGGAGACGAGGCAGGGGGGTTGGGCCGGCTGTTGGTCAAATGGGCCAGGTGGGCCGGCCTGGCTATGAGCTGGGCCGTCTGGTCCAGGTGGGTTTTCTTTTCCTTTTGTTTTATTTTCACCTTTTTTCTGTTTTATATCACTTAAAAATATTTAGGCACTTTCTAAAAACATGCCTTCTCCACAATAATTGCCACTGCAATATTTGGCACCCACCGAACATTTTTGTTTTGATGTTTGAAAACTTTTGTTGTTTGTCATATTTTGAATTTGATTTTTGGACCGGTTTTGAACTAATGAGAGATTAGCAACAGTAACGAAGGTGACGTGGCATCATTAGCAGAGTTTCACTGTAGCTTAATTATCCGGGCGTTACAAATCTCCTCCACTAGAAGAAATCTCGTACCGAGATTTAGGAGGTAGAAGGAAACAACGCGGGGTATTCATCACGTAGGCGATCCTCGCGTTCCCAAGTGGCTTCATCTTCAGAATGGTGCGACCACTGGACTTTGAGGAACTTCATCGCCTTCTGATGTGTGCAGCGTTTAGCTTGGTCGAGAATGCGGACCGGATGCTCTTTATAGGAGAGGTCATGTTGCAATTCGAGCACTTCACAATCCACTGCTCGGATTGGGTCCTTGAAGCAACGGCGGAGCTGTGACACATGGAACACATCATGAACCTGAGATAGGTTCGGCGGAAGCTTCAGTTGGTATGCCGCTTTTCCACGCCTTTCCAGAATAGTGAAAGGAACAATATAGCGAGGAGCTAGCTTGCCCTTTATCCCGAAGCGGTGAGCACCCTTCATTGGTGTAACTCGAAGATAGGCCTTTTCGCCAGATTGATAGACCATGTCCTTATGATGACGGTCATATTGACTCTTCTGACGTGACTGAGCAGTCTTGAGATTCTCGCGATAATGCAAACTTGTTCTTTGTCATGTTGGATAATATCCGGACCGAAGAGTGGACGTTCCCCAGTTTCTGACCAGTTCAAAGGGTTCGGCACTTTCGTCCATATAACACTTCGAAGGGGGCCTTCTTCAGACTAGCTTGATAGCTATTATTAAAAGAGAACTCAACATACGGGAGAGATTCCTCCCATTTCTTGCCGAAGGAAATAACACAAGCTCGAAGCATGTCTTCGAGAACTTGGTTGACACGTTCAACTTGCCCTTGTGACTGAGGATGAAAAGCAGTGCTGAAAGACAGATGAGTCCCCATAGCTTCTTGGAAACTTGCCCAGAATCTTGAAGTGAATAAACTGCCACGGTCTGAACTGATAACCAGTGGAATTCCGTGAAATGAGACAATTCTGGACGTGTAGAGGGTTGCCAGCTGACTAGCGGTGATAGTTTCTTTGACAGCGAGAAAATGTGCAACTTTAGAAAGCCGGTCAATGACGACAAGAATAGCATCATTACCTTTCTGCGATTTGGGAAATCCGGCGACGAAGTCCATTTCAACATGTTCCCATTCCCAATCAGGAATAGAAATAGGTTGCGGAGTTCCAGCAGGCCTTTGATGCTCTGCTTTGATACGACGACAAATGTCACACTCAGCAACATAACGAGCAATATCTTGCTTCATATTGGACCAGCAGAATCTCTGGCGAATGTTTTGGTACATCTTGGTGCTACCGGGATGAATAAACAAATGTGTATCATGAGCTTCTTTCATAACCATTGGAGTCAGATTCAGGTTTTCCCTCTTACTCGGAACCACTAGAAGACCTTTGAAGAATAAAGTGGCTGCGTCATCAACAGTGTAGAATGAGGGCTCTCCTCGTGCGAGATAACGTTTAATCCTCTCGACTTCATCGTCACATTTCTGTATCCATTTGATGATGTCCACAAGATCTGGTCTAGCAACTATGGTATTGAGAGAACCCCGGGAAAGAACGTGGAGGTTCATTTTGTGGCACTACAGAGGAGGGGGGTGGGGCGAGTGCACCAGGAGGAACAACATGGAGGTTCAGCTTTCTGAATTCTTCAACAAGCGAGGGCTGAACTTTGTGAACCTGGAGGTGGTTGCAGTAAGACTTGCGGCTCAAGGCATCAGCCATTACATTAGCGTTGCCTGGGGTATACGAAATACCCAAGTTAAAATCTACAACAATCACCATCCATCTCTGCTGACGGAGGTTCAGATCTGGTTGATTAAACAGATACTTCAAACTTTGGTGGTCGGTGAAGATCTCACAATGATTACCGAGAAGGTAATGTCGCCACTGTTTTAGTGCATGGATAACAGCAGCAAGCTCGAGGTCATGAACTGGATAGTTCTCTTCGTGAGGGTGCAATTGACGAGAGGCATAAGCAATCACCTTGCGCTCTTGCATTAGGACAACGCCTAAGCCTTGATGTGAAGCATCACAATAAATGAGGAAGTCATTCTTAGTATCTAGAGGAGCAAGCATTGGGGCAGAAGTCAACTTGTCCTTGAGCGCCTGGAAACTTTCCTAACACTTTTCTGTCCACTGAAACTTGTCGCCCTTATGAAGCAGGTTAGTCAGAGGTCTAGCAATCTGGGAGAAGTTCTCGACGAATCGACGGCAATAGCTGGCGAGTCCGAGAAAACTTCTGACTTGCTTGACATTCTTCGGAGGAGTCCAATCGAGAATAGCCTGAACTCGCTCGGGATTGATGGTGATACCATCCTTGGAGATGACATGCCCAATATAGGTTACTTCAGGAAGCTAGAATTCACACTTGGAGAACTTGGCATATAGTTGATGCTCTCTAAGCTTTAACAGAACAAGACGAAGATGTTCATCATGTTCTTCTTCATTCTTGGAAAATACCAGGATATCATCCAGATAAACCATGACGAACTTGTCGAGGTAATCCATGAATATATAGTTCATCAGACGAGAAAAGGTGGCTGGAGCATTGGTTAATCCAAAAGACATGACGGTGTACTCGTATGATCCATAGCGAGTCACAAATGCGGTCTTTGGGATATCATCTTTGCGAACATGGATCTGGTTGTAACCCAAACTCAAGTCGAGTTTAGAGAACACTGATGAACCAGCCAGTTGATCATATAGGTCATTGATCCGAGGAAGAGGATATTTGTTTTGAATGGTAGCTTGGTTAATAGGACGGTAGTCTTGGACCAATCAGTTTGTCCCATCCTTCTTCTTGACAAAGAGAGAAGGTGCTCCCCAAGGAGAGCAACTTGGGCGAATGAAACCTTTGCAAAGAGATTTGTCGATTTCCTCCTTAAGCTCGATGAGTTCATGCGGCGGCATCTTGTAGGGTCGTTTGGCTATAGGAGTGGTGCCTGGTTTCTAGTCGATGATGAATTCGACAGCTCTAGCAGGGGGAATCCATGGAAGTTCTTTAGGAAAGACGTCTTGGAATTCATGAACGACAGGAATGTTTTCAATGCCCTCGAGGGGTACAGCGTTAAAGGCGTTCAAGGCATAAAGCCTTGCCTCGGCATTTTGAACCATACGAGCATTGTAGCTAATTATTTCATCAGAAGGGTGTAGCAGATGGACGGTCTTAGTGGCGCAAACTATAGAAGCAGTATGCGCTTTTAACCCATCCATACCCAGAATGAGGTCGATGTTAGACGACTTCAGGATAATGGGAGAGGCATAGAATTCTAACCCTTTGATTTCAACGGGAACGTTGTGACTAACCATAGAGGTTTGACACTGGCCGGCGGGGTTTTTTACCACTAGTGGAGTGTTTATGACCTCACATTTAAGGTCGTGCTTGTATGCAAAATCTTCTGACATGAATGAATGCGATGCACCTGTATCAAATAAAACGGATGCTGGTACTGAATTTACGAGAAGAGTACCCATCATGGTAGCAGGCTGGTCTTGAGCTTCATTGAGATCAATGTGGTTGGCATGAACACGACCATAAGACTTGGCATTGTTGTTGCGGGGCTGGTTGTTACCATGGCCCGCTGCTGGAAGGGCCAGTTGATTCTGGTTCTAGTTGCATTCCCTAGCGCGGTGTCCTGGCTGACCACACCTGAAGCATAGACCATTATTGGGAGTGGGAACAGGAGTTCGGGGAGGTGGAGCTGGAAGCCTTGTCTGCTTAGTTGGTGGTGGCGGCAGACGAGGTGCCGCATAGGACTGCCTTGGAGCAGGTGTAGTTGGATGGTACACGCTGTTGGGAATCCAGATTCTACGCTTCTGCGAGAGCAGGCCCGAAGATGAGCCAGTGTCACAGTTGCGCCTGTGAGAGTTCTGGTATTCCTGCAGACCAGTTTCGACATTGATGGACTTATTCACCAAGGTGGCGAAATCAGCAAAGTCATGCACTAGCAATGCGAGCTTGATGTCAGCTTGTAGTCCATCACGGAACTTCTCCTGTCTGCGTGCATTAGTTGCAATGTCTTCTTCAGCATAGCGGGATAAGTCCAGAAACTCCCGCTGATAAGCTTCCACAGTTTTGTTGCCCTGGGTGAGGTTGCGGAACTCACGCTTCTTCCTGTCCATAATCCCCTCAGGAATGAAGCAGGCATGGAAGGCAGCTTGGAAGT
Organism: Triticum dicoccoides; assembly: GCF_002162155.2. Taxonomy (NCBI): domain Eukaryota; kingdom Viridiplantae; phylum Streptophyta; class Magnoliopsida; order Poales; family Poaceae; genus Triticum; species Triticum dicoccoides. The sequence continues at coordinate 43,695,084 of NC_041387.1, read as the reverse complement.
CTGGCCAGGAGATGATTGTTCTAGCTGGCAGAGTACGCCTGTGGCTATCCCACCATTGAGCTGCAGGTTCCATCAGAAAGAAGGAAGCAAAGGGGACATAGCGGGCAGGGGCTACCTCAGCAGACTCCATCTCATAGGTGATGTCACGGAGCCACTCATCAGCATCAAGCGGCTGAGTTGAGCTGGGTACACAGTTGGGTTGAGGCGCATGAAATCCTGCAGAGTCACTTGGGTTGGCTGCTGGTCCATATTGGGGCAAGGGAATTGAGCCATCATATTCGCCATGAACTGGCGATTCATCTCGAGCTATTGGATCATACCAGCCATCTACTCAGGAGGTGGTGGGGCGTCGCCGCCACGATCACGACCACCTGGTCTAACCATCCTGCTAATATATAACAGGGGTAGTTCAGCAATGAGAAATTTGCATAGACAAGAATCATTCATGATGAAACATGCATAATGAAATGAGCACGACACATACTACATAGTTGTCGGCATAACTTACAAAAGGGGTCGGACATAGAGTTCAGTACACAGAGTTTAGTACATAGACTAAGTCATCATAGGAGGCACACAGGCTCGCGAAGAATTCATCTAATACTAATAAGCAAGACTACATCAGTCCCAGGAGGTACTGTGAAGGTAGTCGTAGCCTGATAGCTGGTAGTTAGGCAACAGATAGTCCTGCACGTCAGCGGCCTGGGGGCCATGGATACTCTGGTGTAGAACCCGACGCTCAGGTGGCAGAAGAGGACCAAGTGCGGGAGAGTAGCCTCCCACCTCTGGCCAACCGACACTGTGGGGCATCACGGTCATGGCTGGGTAGATTGCAGAATGCGGCAGCTGTCCAGATCGGACAAAGGGGTGCAACAGCATCAGAGCCCTGTAAAGGTGCTGATGAGTGGTGTACAGCTCATGGCAAAGAGCTCTGTTAGCTCGGTCCAGCCCATTAACATGCAGAACCAGGTTCTGATGGTGGAAGGACTCTCGGGTGACGGTGGAGTAGGCAACAGTGTAGTATCCCTCCGCACCAACGTCAGATGCGATAGGAATATGCCTGAAAGGGGAAGTGTCCAATGCCTGATACTCTCCACGAAGACGTGTCAGAGCAGCATGAGCAGCATCATGGACTGCCATCTTGATGGTCACTCCAACACCATGAGCGGTGTGCAGCACGGTAGTGGAGTCATACTCCCGAGAGTAGAGGTGGACGATGGCACGGTACTACTCCTGGTTAAAGTCCTGGTACTCCTCATAGACGGTGTACTCAGGGTGCCAGCGATTACCCTGATAGGTCATCATCTCAGCTAGCACAACAGGTGATCCTGAGGCACCAATGGCCGCCTTGTGGCGCACGACCTGCGTTGTGGGTTCCATATGAAAACAAAGATGTTTCAATGGAGTCAAATGACAATGTGGGTATTATTCAAAATACTATCCTAGAGAACAACTATGGCTTATCCAACTTTGGGGTGAACGTGGCAACGGGATCCTAATGTTAGAGTTAGTAAATTCGTTTAACCCGAGAGGAGAGAGTTCAGAGCCCCAGACTAAAGATCGAGGAGTAAAAGATCCTAATACCACCCAATGGCGATGTAAGGCACACAGCCAAGTTAGTAAAAGTTTTGTAGTGACTAGACTCGACTTCAGCCATGGAGTGTGGAAGGGGGATTCCTACAGGCAGTCGGCTCTAATACAAACTTGTGACACCCCTGATTCAATCGTACACTAATCATACACACAAACGTGTACGATCAAGATCAGGGACTCACGGGAAGATATCACAACACAACTCTAAAAATAAAATAAGTCATATAAGCATCATAATACAAGCCAGGGGCCTTGAGGGCTCGAATACAAGTGCTCGATCATAGACGAGTCAGTGGAAGCAACAATATCTGAGTACAGACATAAGTAAACAAGTTGCCATAAGATGGCTAGCACGAACTGGGATACAGATCGAAAAGGCGCAGGCCTCCTTCCTGGGTTCCTCCTAAACTACTCCTGGTCGTTGTCAGCGGCCTGCACGTAGTAGTAGGCACCTCCAGTGTAGTAGGGGTCATCGTCGACGGTGGCATCTGGCTCCTGGGCTCCAACGTCTGGTTGCGGCATCCGAGAAGAAGAGGAAAACGGGGGAAAAGAGGAAGCAAAGCAACCGTGAGTACTCATCCAAAGTACTCGCAACCAAGGATCTACACTACATAAGCATGGGTATATGTGTAAAGAGGCAATATCGATGGACTGAATTGCAGAATGCCAGAATAAGAGGGGGATAGCTAGTCCTATCAAAGATTATGCTTCTGGCAGCCTCCGTCTTGCAATATGTAGAAGAGAGTAGATTGAAGTCCTCCAAGTAGCATCACATAGCATAATCCTACCCGGCAATCCTCCCCTCGTCGCCCTGCGGAAAAGCGATCACCGGGTTCTCTGTGGAACTTGTCTGGGTGTGTTTTATTAAGTATCCGGTTCTAGTTGTCATAAGGTCAAGGTACAACTCCGGGTCGTCCTTTTACCGAGGGACACGGCTATTCGAATAGATTAACTTCCCTGCAGGGGTGCACCACATTTCCCAACACGCTTGATCCCATTTGGCCAGACACACTTTCCTGGGTCATACCCGGCCTCGGAAGATCAACATGTCGCAGCCCCACCTAGGCCTAACAGAGAGGTCAGCACGACGGTCTAAATCCTATGCATGCAGGGGCCTGGACCATCGCCCCTTGCACACCTGCACATTGCCTACGCGGCCGAAGAGCAGACCTAGCCTTCCTTATACAAGGACTGGCGTTCTAGTCCAACCCAGCGCGCGCCGCTTAGTCGCTGACGTCTAGAAGGCTTCGGCTGATACCATGACGTCGAGTGCACATATCTGTTCCCGTGTAGTTTATTAGTGCGTATAGGCCAATCAAATACCAAGATCTCGTTAAGCGTGTTATTATGAAATAATCGCGAACGCTGAACAGGGCCAGGCCCATCTCTCGCCTAGGTGGTCAAACCTTCCCTGTCGCACCTCCAGAAAGATCCACACAGAGGGCCGTCGGGACAAAGGTCCTTTCATCCCCCAATCCGTGAATCACTCGCGGGTACTCTTTGAGCCGACCCGACTTTAGTCACCATCTGTATAGCATGTATATATGTATAGTATATACCCGTGATCACCTCCCATGTGATCACGACCCGATAGTATAGCAAGGCAGATTGACAAGAATGTAGGGCCACAGATGATAAACTAGCATCCTATACTAAGTATTTAGGATTGCTGGTAAGGTATCAATAGATGTAGCAATAATGATAGGCTATGCATCAGAATAGGATTAAAGGAAAGCAGTAACATGCTACACTAATCTAATGCAAGCAGTATAGAGGAGAATAGGCGATATCTGGTGATCAAGGGGGGGGGCTTGCCTGGTTGCTCTGGCAAGAAGGAGGGGTCGTCAACTCCGTAGTCGGACGGGGCAGCAACAGTGTCGGTCTCATAGTCTATCCAAGAGAAGAGGGGGAAGAAACAATGAATACAATGCAAACATAAGCATGACGATGCATGACATGACAAGTAACGGCGCTAGGTGTGCCCTAACGCGGTAGTAGGTGATACCGGCAAAAGGGGGAAACATCCGGGAAAGTATTCCCGGTGTTTCGCGTTTTCGGACAGGTGAAATAGAGGGGGAAAGTTGCGTGTTTTCTATGCTAGGGAGGTGTGGTGGACAAACGGGCTGCGTATCCGGATTTGTCTCGTCGTTCTCAGCAACTTTCATGTAGAAAGTATTTTCATCCGAGCTACGGCTTATTTTATATGTTTTTCTAAAGTTTTAATCATTATCTGATTTTAATTATTTATTTAAATCCAACATTATCCAGAACAGTGAACGATGATGCAAGCTTGACATCAGAGTGATGTCAGCAGGTCAAATGGTCGGTTGACTAGTCAAACCAGATAGGTGGGTCCAGTAGGACCCATATGTCATTGTCAGGGGCACTAACAGGGGAGTTTAGACTAACTAAATAGGTAAATTAGAGGGCGGGGCCCAGTAGTTAGTGAGAGATTAAGGTTTTAATTAACTAATTTAATTAATTAGCAATTTATCTATTTACAAAATGTCTTAAACGACGCAGGCCCACATGTCAGTGGCAGTAGCTGCCACATCAGTGTAGTTGACTTCGGTCAACGTGGCTAGTTGGGGCCCCTAGGCCCACAGGCAGTGACCCAAGTGTGCCAGCTCAGTGGAGCCACCGAAGTAGCTCCGGCGAGCTCGCACGCAGCAGCCGAACACCGGCGAGCGTCGGAATTCGCCTACGGGGTAACAAATCGAGCGTCGTCTCTTGTGTTCGAACGAGGGGAGTGCCCCGCGACTATCTACTGCGTCGGATCATGCGGGGTTGGCCGGAAACAACACCAACGAGGAGCGCGGCGGATGGCAGTTCTGGCACGGACGGGGATCGCGCGACGGGGCGTTCAAACGATGCGTGTATGGGATCGAACAGACGAGCGCATTGAGGCATGTCGAACGGTGGAGGGGGCTTGGCTGGAAACGGCCGGAGACAGCGGTGGCGAGCGGCGGAGCGGACGCCGGAGTTCGGGTGTCAATGGATCCAGCGCTAGGGGGCACGGCAAGGCATGTGCATGTGTGTGTTGGGCTCCTGTGAGCATCAGGAGAATGATGCCGGACTCAGGCTAGCATGACGTCAGCTGTGGCGACGGCCACGAGCTCATCGGCTGCGGACAGAAAACGGCACGGTGGCAAACTAGCTACAGCTCGCGAGGAAGCTAATGGAGAGGGGCGGGAGGTGGAGGAGCTCACCGAGCGGCACACACGGAGGCCGGTGAACGGTTTAGTAGCAGCAGAGGGGTGTCGCCGGAGTTGGTGAAGAGCGGCGGCGACCGAAGACGTGGAAGAAGGGGAACCATGCAGTAGCGCCTCCGAGCTCCAGCTGCGGCCACCGGTCGACGAGGAAGACGATGCGGAGATGACAAACATGCTGGCAAGGCGAGGTGATGGATGTGGCCATGCATTTCACGATGGCGGTTCCATGGCGGCGTTCGGATGCGGTGGGGAGTGAGGAGGAGAGCGAGGTGGATCTGAGCGGAGAGGGAGTGGCGGAGATCTGGGTGGAGCGCGGGATGAGTGGTAGAGGGGCCCGAGGAGGCGGGGGCGTGGTGGCCTTATCCCCTCCCGGCGTCGGTGCCGGTGATGTGGTCGGGCGGGGACGCGCCCCTGTTTTGACCCGGGTCGGGGGAACAGGGAAGGGAGACGAGGCAGGGGGCCGGGCCGGCTGTTGGTCAGCTGGGCCGTCTGGTCCAGGGGTTTTTTCTTTTCCTTTTGTTTTATTTTCACCTTTTCTTTTTTTTATTTTATTTTCTGTTTTATATCATTCAAAAATATTTAGGCACTTTCTAAAAACATGTCTTCTCCACAATAATTGCCAGTGCAATATTTGGCACCCACCGAACATTTTTGTTTTGATGTTCAAAAACTTTTGTTGTTTGTCATATTTTGAATTGGATTTTTGGACAGTTTTGAACTAACGAAAGATTAGCAACAGTAACGAAGGTGACGTGGCATCATTAGCAGAGTTTCACTGTAGCTTAATTATCCGGGCGTTACAGGCAAGCACCTCGTGTTGGAAATATCCTGATATATATATATATATATATATATATATATATGTATATATATATATATATAGAGAGAGAGAGAGAGAGATATTTATATCCAATTGGTTGTTCGTTAGCATGAACTATTATTGTTGACATCACCTAATGGTGAATACGTTCGGAGGCAAAATTATAAGCCCATATCTTTCTCGGTGTCCGATTAAAACTCCATAACCATAAGTATTGCGTGAGTGTTAGCAATTGTAGAAGACTATATGATAGTTGAGTATGTGGACTTGCTGAAAAGCTCTATTCTTGACTCTTTCTGATGTTATGATAAATTGCAATTGCTTCAATGACCGAGATTGTAGTTTGTTAGTTCTCAACGAAGTATATGTTCCATATTTGACATTGTGAATAGATTGTTACTTGAGCATAAGAAATCATATGACAAAATCTATATATGTTGCTGTTATAAGAATGATCATGATGCCCTCATGTCAGTATTTTATTTTTGTCGACACCGCTATCTCTAAACATATGGTCATATTTTTTTGATATCGGCTTCCGCTTGAGGACAAGCGAGGTCTCAGCTTGGGGGAGTTGATACGTCCATTTTGCATCATGCTTTTATATCAATATTTATGGCATTATGGGCTGTTATTACACATTATGCCACAATACTTACGGATATTCTATCTTATTTTACAAGGTTTACCATGAAGAGGGAGAATGCCGGCAGCGGGGATTCTGGCTGGAAAACGAGAAAATATTGGAAACCTATTCTGCACAACTCCAAAAGTCCCGCAACTCCACGAAAGTCATTTTTAAATTTAATAAGAATTATTGGGCAAAGAAAGTACCTGAGGGGGCCCACACCCTGGCCAGGAGGGTGGGGGGCGACCCCCCCTACAGGGCGCGCCCCTTTCTCCTGGGCCCCCTGGTGGCCCTCCGGTGCCTATTTTCTGCTATATGAGGTCTTTCGTCCTGAAAAAAATCATAAGGAAGCTCATGAGACGAAACTCCGCCGCCACGAGGCGGAACCTTGGCGGAACCAATCTAGGGCTCCGGCAGAGCTGTTCTGCCGGGGACACTTCCCTCCGGGAGGGGGAAATCATCACCATCATCATCACCAGCAATCCTCTCATTGGGAGGGGGTCAATATCCACCAACATGTTCACCAGCACCACCTCCTCTCCAAACCCTACTTCATCTCTTGTATCCAATCTTGTATCAAAACCACAAATTGGTACCTGTGGGTTGCTAGTAGTGTTGATTACTCCTTGTAGTTGATGCTAATTGGTTTACTTGGTGGAAGATCATATGTTCAGATCCTTAATGCATATTAATACTCCTCTGATTATGAACATGAATATGCTTTGTGAGTAGTTCCGTTTGTTCCTTAGGACATGGGTGAAGTCTTGCTATTAGTAGTCATGTGAATTTGGTATTCGTTCGATATTTTGATGAGATGTATGTTGTCTCTCCTCTAGTGGTGTTATGTGAACGTCGACTACATGACACTTCACAATTATTTGGGCCTAGAGGAAGGCATTGGGAAGTAATAAGTAGATGATGGGTTGCTAGAGTGACAGAATCTTAAACCCTAGTTTATGCGTTGCTTCGTAAGGGGCTGATTTGAATCCATATGTTTCATGCTATGGTTAGGTTTACCTTAATACTCTTATTGTAGTTGCAGATGCTTGCAATAGGGGTTAATCATAAGTGGGATGCTTGTCCAAGTAAGGGCAATACCCAAGCACCGGTCCACCCACATATCAAATTATCAATGTACCGAGCGCGAATCATATGAGCGTGATGAAACTAGCTTGACGATAATTCCCATGTGTCCACGGGAGCTCTTTTCTCAATATAATAAATTGTCCAGGCTTGTCCTTTGCTATAAAAAGAATTGGGCCACCTTGCTGCACCTTATTTACTTTCATTTCTTCTTATTCATTACAAATTATCTTATCATAAAACTAAATATTACCTACAATTTCAGTGCTTGTAGAGAATACCTTATTGAAAACCACTTGTCATTTCCTTCTGCTCCTCGTTGGGTTCGACACTCTTACTTATCGAAAGGACTACGATAGATCCCCTATACTTGTGGGTCATCACCGAGTTTCAGGATTCGATCCCACCGAGATTGGTAAGTTGTGTGTAACGGTTAGATTTTGTGTGGAGGCTATATATACCCCTCCACCCACTCTTCATTCGTGGAGAGAGCCATCAGGACATGCCTACAGTTCCAACTTACATTTTCTGAGAGAGAACCACCTACACTTGTGTTGAGGTCAAGATATTCCATTCCTACCATATGAATCTTGATCTCTAGCCTTCCCCAAGTTGCTTTCGACTCAAATCTTCTCTCCACCAAATCCAAATCCTGTGAGGGAGAGTTGAGTGTTGGGGAGACTATCATTTGAAGCACAAGAGCAAGGAGTTCATCATCAACACACCATTTGTTACTTCTTGGAGAGTGGTGTCTCCTAGATTGGATAGGTGTCACTTGGGAGCCTCCGACATGATTGTGGAGTTGAACCAAGGAGTTTGTACGGGCAAGGAGATCGCCTACTTCGTGAAGATCTACCCCTAGTGAGGCAAGTCCTTCGTGGGCTACGACCATGGTGGGATAGACTAGGTTGCCTCTTCATGGACCCTTCGTTGGTGGAGCCCTCTGTGGACTCGCGCAGCCGTTACTCTTCGTGGGTTGAAGTCTCCATCAATGTGGATGTACGATAGCACCACCTATCGGAACCATGG
>NC_041387.1:43667241-43686370 GCF_002162155.2 Triticum dicoccoides | reverse complement strand
CAATTTTCTTACATTCCGCTGCTATACTCTTAGAATTGCATATGTAGTTTGATTGCTTGACTTGTACTAAGTTGCTAAAATCTGCCAAGAATTAAAACTGGGAAAAGGCTAGATTTTTATTTGGTCAAGTAGTCTAATCACCCCCCCCTCTAGACATACTTTCGATCCTACAAAGGTGATTTTTCGTTTTGGTTTTCCACACAGCACTATAACTGACAATGGCACTAATTTGTCCAAGGGTACCATGGAGGAGTTTTGTCAACATGAGCATATTCGACTTGCCGTTTCATCAGTAGCTCACCCCCAGTACAATGGTCAAGCCGAAAGAGCCAATCAAGAAATTTTGAAAGGCATCAAACCCCGGCTTATGGTTCCTTTGCAATGGACGCCGGGTTGTTGGGTGGAAGAGTTACCTTCAGTGCTATGGAGTATCAATACTACCCCCAAAAGGTCTACGGGTTACACACCTTTCTTCATAGTTTATGGAGCAGAGGCGGTTCTTCCTAGTGACATCCGTCATGACTCGCCCCGCGTGGTGGCTTATGTTGAAGCTGGTAATGAACAAGCGCGTCAGGATACACTTGACCTATTAGATGATAAGCGCGATCTGGTGGCAGCCCGCTCGGTTATTTAACAACAAGACCCGCGCCGTTACCACAGCTGCCGGGTTAAATCCAGAACCTTTCAAGAAGGTGATTTGGTGCTCCGGCTCATCCATGATCAAACGGATGCGCACAAGTTATCCCCGCCTTGGGAAGGGCTCTTTGTGGTCATCAAGAACTTGAACAATGGGTCAAACTACCTTATCGATATTTGAGAGCACAAAGACTCACATAAGTCGGAGAAGGAGACCCGCCGTTCGTGGAATATTGCTCATCTTCGGCCTTACACATGAGCCACCGGCTCTTATGATGTACATTTTTTTACCATGTATATATTATGATGATCATAAATAAAGCAGGGCCTCTTTCATTTTTTATCTTTAACAATGAGCCTTCTTCATCATAATTCAATGACCATTGGGGGCTGATCGTATTCGAATCTAGCTTAACTCCTTTGGCACAGCTTCCTGATCGTATTCAAATCATACCTATTCAAACCTCTTGATCATTTTGGGGGCTGGATCGTATTGGAATCATGGCTTAACCCCTTTTGGTCCAAATCTGATCGTATTCGAAACAGTGTCGTTAAATATTTAGACCATTGGGGGCTAATCGTATTCGAATCAATCTTAACTCCTTTGGCACAACTTCCTGAACATACTCGAATCATAGCAGTTCAAACAATTTAGTCATTTGGGGGCTGGATCGTATTCGAATAATAGCTTAACCCCTTTGGGTCGGCTTACTGATCGTATTCGAATTAGAGTCGTCAAAAGTTTCAAGGTCATTTGGGGGCTTCCTGTTCAAACATAGGTGTCCGCACGAAAGAGAACATAGCTGTCAGTACCCTCTTGATCGGCGCAATGCCACAAGCCACTTGGGGGCTTCCTGTTCAAACATAGGTGTATTCACCAAAGAGAACATAGCCATTAACCCTTTTCGTCCGGCTTACTGATCGTATTCGAATCAGAAGCCTCGTGTTTTTCTCTCTTTTTGGATTTAAGTTTTTCGAAATAGTCTTTAGGGTTTCTCTTGATACTTTTTTGCTCACATCTGAAGCATATATGTGGTTTCGATTAACCCAGCTTGACTTTGGATGATAGGTCGCCAGCATATGACCATCATAAACATTTGGAAGTTTTGGCTTCTAAAGATTGGGTTATCACCCTTACTGCATAGGTCACATAAACCGGCAGTACAATTCAATATCACAGGTATGATATTGTTATTATAGTTATGTTTCAAATTCTGGTTCATACCAGCCTTATCTATGACTACTTTTCACACATCAGTGGTTATATGTAAGATATTGTGACCCGCCATGCGGTAAACCGCCCAGGGATTTTGTGATCTCTTTATGTGCAGGGTAAATAAAATTTTTCATCTGCACCAGTCAAACCTCATGATAAGCATAAAATAAGATCATAATGTGGCGGATTAACAGTATTGAGCACCAAAACATGCACGAGGGCACGACAGAGCAAAGTTATTCCTACCCTGTTACATGACTCCACGAGTCCAAATGATTAACTGTTTTTCAAAGTTACCAGTATGAACCGGCCAACGGATCACTCTTCTTGCCTCTGCTGGCCTGAGGCTTCTGGATCATCCCTCTTCGTGTCTTCGTCCTGTTCTATTTCCTGGAAGGCGGGCGATGACCATTCAATGCCACTTAAAGCTTGAAATTCAGCCTCATCATCAATAAGCTCTTCCGGGTTAACTTCAGGAGCGAAAGTGTGCTCACGGATGGGGGGTATCAGATGTTGCACTTTATAAGACGGTGTTGGCATTTTCCGATTCTCCAAATCATAAGCCGACTGATATTGGGACAGATCAGTTTCACTGGCAATCAGGCTGGCCAGGGGACAAATGTTCTTCACACAAGCGGCAAAGTCCTTCTTGTTAAACACGGTGCCGTCTTCTTTTAAGCTCAGGTACCCGGTTGATATATCAGCCGGGTCTAGCTCTGGTAGCCAAGCTTTGGCCCGGCTTAAAGCTGTTACAGCTCCGGCTCTTGCACACTACCTTTTCATCTCACTAAACCTCTGAGGCAGCACAGAAAGCTTCCTCAGCACATTAACTAAAAGTGTCGGTGCTTGGTTTGATGGAGAAATTGTGGCCATTGCATGCTGCGTCCCAGTATAAAGTTGTTCCACCAGCGTGTAAACTGCCTTCAGCTTCACCAGCATGTCTTGGTTGAGATTAATGCTACTGGGGCCTGCATAATAGTCATGGATGAGTAATAAGCAGTTCATATGATCAAGAAGGATATTCAATATTTGACAGTCATAAGGCGACTTACCAAATATAGCTGAGACCATTTGAGACACATGGCATTTTAAGCTGGACAATTCAGTTGTCACCTCTTCAAGAGCCGCCTCTATTTTTTCAGCTTGTTGGGTTAAGATAATATTTTTTGCAGCCCAGGCGTTTTTCTCAGTTTCAAAGCCGGCCTTTAGTTTTTCTAATACAGACACGCAAAATTCTAACTTTGAATTCGCCTTCTGGGTCTCAGCTTCTTGCACCTCCAGGCGAGTCTTCAAGTCAGACAGCTTTGATTGAAGTTGAGCAGTGGTGGTCTGTTCATACACGGGTCAAAATCATAAATCGATATCAGTTCAAAATATTAAGTCCCAAGCCTTTGCAAGCAACAACACTTGGCACTTGGGAGCTAATGTCTGCCGAAAGATTATTTATGTGGCGGTTTATGTAAATAAGTCCGAAGCACTTTGCAAGCAAGAGTACTTGGCACTTGGGGACTAATGCATATTGTTGTTGAAAATTACACAAGTAAGTATTGTCTTCTACACAAGAATATAAAGGACCGGCTCATTCATGCTGATTAAACCGGTACTTGGGGACTATGGATTAAGTCGGATTTTAAAGGGTTTTTGTGACACTCCCGATTCAATCGTACACTAATCACACACGCAAATGTGTACGATCAAGATCAGGGACTCACTGGAAGATATCACAACACAACTCTAGACACAAATCAAAATAATACAAGCTTTATATTACAAGCCAGGGGCCTCGAGGGCTCAAATACATAGCTCGATGCACAAGAGTCAGCGGAAGCACCAATATCTGAGTACAGACATAAGTTAACAAGTTTTGCCTAAGAAGGCTAGCACAAAAGCACCACGATCGAAGAGGCAAGGACTCCTGCCTGGGACCTCCTAAACTACTCCTGGTCGTCGGCTCTTTCCACGTAGTAGCATCCATCATCCATCATCTGGTTGCATCAATCGGAAAGAAGAAATAAGAGGGGGAAAGGGGTAGCAAAGAAACCGTGAGTACTCATCCAAAGTACTCGCAAGCAAAAGATCTATACTAAGTATGCACTGGTATCAAATGGAAGGTTTGAATCTGTGGACTGAACTGTAGAATGCCAGAATAGAGCGGAAGACCTAGCCTATCAAAGACTAGCATCTTAAAGCAGCTCCAAGAATCTTCCATCATGTAGAAGAGTAAAGAATAGCAGTTTATAATTATCAAACATGTTGTAACATTAACGCCCAGAGATCCTCGACTCCCTGCGAGAAAGCAATATAGGAGCCACATATCTCAAGTATCCATTTGTAGTTGTATAAGATCAGGATATAAGTCTGAACGTCCGTTTTCAACACGCTTGATTACTCTGGTCGGACACACTTTTCTAGGTCAATGCCCGGCCTCGAAAGATCAACACGTCGCAGCCCTACCTAGGCTCAGCAGAGAGGTCCCCGTCGGTCTACATCCTAAGCACTCTGGGGTCTGGGTACATTGCTCGTTGCACTCCGGATCATTGCGTGCAGGGCGATCCGGGCCACCTACACAGGGGCGCCGACCAGGCCATGTCGCAATGCTGAACTGGACGTCTGACAAAGCTTCGGCTGATACCACGACGTCGAGGCCCATAACTATTCTCGCGTGGTGGTTAGTGCGTAAAGGCCACAGGCCAACTCAGAACAAATACCAAAACCATAGTGTATTATTAGCTTGCGGAGACGAGCAGAGACTCACGATCGAAAGTGACCACATCGCCCCGTCTCGTGGACTTACGACAAGGGCCTAGAATGCCTGGTCGTGCCACGTAATTATCTTGCGGGTGCTCTCCAGGCCCGCCCGACTTTCACCAAGGTCTCAAGTAAAGTCAATGTAACCGTCGGTCCAAACATCAAGGGGAAAACCTGAGGAATCACCCTTGGTGGATTCCACTCAATGTAATCATCAAGGTGAACGTAAGAGGAACCACCCTCGAGGTTCACACTTGAGGGGTTGCATGACAGAGTCGTATCGGAAGTAGTTAAGGCAGAATCACCTTCGATGACCATGACTGAATAGCTACACTAGAGATATCTCATTAGGAGTGATGTATGAGGTACCACCCTTGGCACTCGATGGTAACTCTGTAGAGTCGAGCAACAAAAAGGGCATGATGTGACGTGAGGTGTCGGGCTCTGGTCGTCGATCCCGTTGATCGAGGCGTTGATGATCAAGCAGGGGCAACAAGGACAAGTGGGGGTCACAGATGGATCACTAACCAACCTATACTAAGCAATTTAGGATAAGTAGGTAAGGTGCAACAGCAGGTACAAAAGCAGGCTATGCATCAAAATAGGAGCAATCAAATACAGTAGCAAAATCTAATACAAGCAAAAGAGAATTGAATGGGTGATATCGGGATGATCAAAGGGGGGGCTTGCCTGGTTACTCTGACGAGAAGAAGATCAAAGTGGCATCAGCAGCGGTCTCAGGGTCTACCGGAGAGAAGAGGGGGAAGAAACAGTAAATACACACAAACATATGCAAAACATGACAATAAGCGGGGCTAGAGGTGTTCTAATGGAGTGCTCGGCGATACTGGCGAATGGGGAAAACATCCGGGAAAGTTTTCCCTGGTTTTGGACGTTTGTCAGATAGATGAACCGGAGAGGAAAAGTTCGACGTTTGCTATGATAGGGACGTGTGGCAGGTGAACGTCATATTTTTTATGATTTTCCAAGGTTTAAACAATATTCTGGAATTATTATTAACTAAAAAGATAATATTGCATCAGCATGACATCATGTTGACGTCAGTAGGCAACATTGACCGTTGATTGGTCAAAAATGGCAGTGGGGCCCATTTGTCATTGAACTAACTAATTAATTGATTTAACTTAACTTAACAAGTTCATTAGGCTAACTAAGCCAGGTTAATTAAGTTAATTAATTAACTAATTAATTAATTACTTTTATATTTATTTATTTTAAAATCTTTTTTGTTGTCTTTTTTTTAAATAGGGGGCGGGCCCCACTAGAAAGTGGCCCAGGAGGCCACACGGGTTAACAGGCGTAGGGGGTGTTGGCGCCCGAATGGAGACGGGCGTGCGGGCGCGCCTAGGCGTCGGCGCGGCACCAGAGGCAGCAGCGAGGGAAGGAGGGCTGGGCGCAGCCCGCGAGCGTGAGGGGCGGCAGCAGCCATGCGCGTGGGCGCGGCCAAGGGCGTGCAGGGCGGCGGCGGGTAGGCAGTAGAGCGGCGCGGGTGGAGCAGAGCCACGACGCCGGGCTAAGAAGAGCAACAAGGGGCACGGGGTGCAAGCGGCGAGGGAACGAACGGCCAGGGGTGCAACGGCGGACGTGTCCTGGCACCGGCGGGCGCAGCAGCGGCGGTGGGCGACGATGGAAACGATGGGGGAAAAGGGGGGGCAGATGCGGCTCACATCGGAGTCATAGGGAGGTGGCAGCGAGCTCGGGGGAGGCTCGGGGTGGCGATGGTCGATGACGAGGACGGCGACAGCGTGATGGAGCCACTGGGGAGGAGGACGGAGGTGATCCGGCGAGGGAGAAGGTCCGACGATGGCGTGGTGTCGGTTGGTGGCGGGGTCGAGGCAGCGGTTCCTGGAGCGCCACGACGAGGGGCTTCGGGAAGGAGGAGAGGCATCGGGCAGGGGGTTCTCCGGGCGGCAGGCTGCGTCAGGAGTGCCGCAGGGTCGAGCCCCCGATTTGGATCGAGGGGGAGGGAGAGCGAGCGATGTGGGGAGAATGGGGGAGATCGAGGGGAAAAGATCTGAGGGAGCTGACGAGGAAAGGGAGGGCTCGGTCTTATCCCCACGCAGCATGGGCCGGTAGGCCAGCTAGGCCAATTGGCCCAGTGGGGGGAGGTCTCTTTTTATGTTTTTTTCCTTCTCCTTTTCTTTTATTTACTCTTGAATGTTGAAATTTGGAACCGACTTTGAATCAATGCGAACTTAACAACAGTAAAATCAATGACATGGCACCATTAACAGTGGTTTGCTGTAGCATAATTATCCGGGCGTTACAATTCTCCCCCACTACAAGAAATCTCGTCCCGAGATTTAGGAGGTAGAAGGAAACAAGGCGGGGTATTCTTCACGAAGACGATCCTCGCATTCCCAAGTGGCTTCGTCTTCAGACTGATGCGACCACTGGACCTTGAGGAACTTGATCACCTTCTGACGTGTGCGGTGTTCAGCTTGGTCGAGAATGCAGACTGGATGCTCTTTATAGGAGAGGTCCTATTGCAACTCGAGCACTTCATGATCCACTGCTCAGATTGGGTCCTTGAAGCAGCGGCGGAGTTGTGACACATGGAACACATTGTGAACCTGAGAAAGGTTCGACAGAAGCTCCAACTGGTATGCCACTTTTCCACGCCTTTCGAGAATAGTGAATGGACCAATATAGCGAGGAGCTAGCTTGCCCTTGATCCTGAAGAGGTGTGCACCCTTCATTGGTGTGACTCTAAGATAAGCCTTTTTGCCAGGTTGATAGACCATGTCCTTATGATGACGGTCATATTGACTCTTTTGACGTGACTGAGCAGTCTTGAGATTCTCGCGAATGACGCGGACTTGTTCTTCGGCGTGTTGGATAATATTCGGACCGAAGAGTGGACGCTCCCCAGTTTCTGACCAGTTCATAGGGGTTTGACACTTTCGTCCATAAAACACTTTGAAGGGGGCCATCTTCAGACTAGCTTGATAGCTATTGTTGTAGGAGAACTCAGCACACGGGAGAGATTCCTCCAATTTCTTGCCGAAGGAAATAACACAAGCTCGAAGCATGTCTTCGAGAACTTGGTTGACGCGTTCAACTTGTCCCTGCGACTGAGGGTGAAAGGCAGTGCTGAAAGATAGATGAGTCCCCGTAGCTTCTTGGAAACTTGCCCAGAATCTTGAAGTGGATAAGCTGCCACGGTCTGAGCTGATTACCAGCGGAATACCATGAACTGAAACAATTCTGGACATATAGGGAGTTGCCAGCTAACTAGCAGTGATCATTTCTTTGACGGCCAGAAAGTGTGCAACTTTAGAAAGCCGGTCAATGACGACAAGAATAGCATCATTACCTTTATGTGATTTGGGAAAACCAGTGACAAAGTCCATTTAACATGGTCCCATTTCCATTCAGGAATAGAGATAGGTTGCAGAGTTCTAGCAGGCCTTTGATGTTCTGCTTTGATACGACGACAAACGTCACATTCAGCAACATAGTGAGCAATGTCTTGCTTCATGTTTGACCACCAGAATCTTTGACGAATGTCTTGGTACATCTTGGTGCTAGCGGGATGAATAGGCAATGGAGTGTCATGCGCTTCTTCCATAACCTCCTTAGTCATATCCAGGTTTTTCTTCTTACACGGCACCACTATACAACCTTTGAAGTACAAAGTGCCATCATCAGCAAAGGTGAAGAATGAGGGCTTTCCTTCTATGAGGTAGCCCTTAATCTTGTGGGCTTGAGAGTCATATTTCTGCAGGTCCTTGATGTTGTCCACGAGATCTGATTTAGCAACCAGGGTATTGAGAGAACCCTGGGGAACAACATGGAGGTTCATTTTGCGACACTCTGGAGGAGGGGGAGCGAGTGCACCAGGATGAACAATATGGAGGCTCAGCTTTCTGAATTCTTCAACAAGCGAGGGCTGAACTTGGTGAACCTGGAGGTAGTTGCAATATGACTTGTGACTCAAAGCATCGGCCATTACATTAGCCTTGCCTGGGGTATAGGAAATACCAAAATCAAAGTCTGCTACGGTCTCCATCCACCTCTGCTGATGGAGGTTCAAATCTGGCTGAGTAAACATGTACTTTAGACTTTGGTGGTCGGTGAAGATCTCGCAACGATTACAAAGAAGGTAACGTCGCCACTGTTTTAGTGCATGTATGACAACAGCAAGATCGAGGTCATGAACTGGGTAGTTCTCTTTGTGAGGGCGTAGTTGACGAGAGGCATAAGCAATCACTCTGCGCTCTTGCATTAGGACACCGCCTAATCCTTGATGTGAAGCGTCGCAATAAATGATGAAGTCCTGCTGAGTATCAGGTGGCGCAAGCACTGGGGCAGAAGTTAGCTTGTCTTTGAGTGCCTGGAAACTTTGCTGACACTTTTCTAGTCCAATCAAACTTGACGCCCTTGTGAAGTAGACTAGTTAGGGGCTTGGCAATCTTGGAGAAGTTCTAAACAAATCGACAGCAATAGGTGGCGAGTCCGAGAAAACTTCTGACTTGCTTGACATTCTTCGGAGGAGTCCAATCGAGAATAGCCTAAACTCACTCGGGGTTGATGGGAATACCATCCTTGGAGATGACATGCCCAAGATAGGTCACTTCAGGAAGCCAGAATTCACACTTGGAATACTTGGCATATAGTTGTTGTTCTCGAAGCTTTTCCAGAACAAGTCGAAGGTGTTTAGCATGTTTTTCTTTATGCTTGGAATACACAAGGATATCATCCAGATAAACGACGACAAACTTGTCGAGGTATTCCATGAATATATAGTTCATCAATCGGGAGAACGTTGCTGGAGCATTGGTTAATCCAAATGACATGATGGTGTACTCGTATGTACCATAGCGAGTCACGAAAGCAGTCTTGGGAATATCCTCTTCACGAACCCGGATCTGGTGGTAACCCAATCTCAAATCAAGTTTAGAGAATACCGAGGAACCAGCAAGTTGATCATACAGATCATTGATTCCGGGAAGCGGATATTTGTTCTGAATTGTTGCATGGTTGATAGTTCGGTAATCTTCGACCAAACGATTTGTACCATCCTTCTTCTTGACAAAGAGAGAAGGTGCTCTGAAAGCAGAGGAACTAGGACGAATGAATCCCTTGTGAAGAGATTTGTTGATTTCCTCCTTAAGTTCAAGAAGTTCATGCGGCGGCATCTTGTAGGGTCACTTGGCAATAGGAGTTGTGCCCAGTTTCAAGTCTATGACGAATTCGACAGCTCTAGCAAGGGGTATTCCTGGAAGTTCTTCTAGAAAGTCATCTTCAAAGTCACGAACGACTGGAATGTTCTCTATTCCCTCAAGAGGTGAAGCATTGCTACATCTTGACCATGTGTTGGTTTTTCCCTTGAAGAGGAAAGGGTGATGCGGCAAAGTAGCGTAAGTATTTCCCTCAGTTTTTGAGAACCAAAGTATCAATCCAGTAGGAGACTCCACACAAGTCCCACGCGCCTACACAAACAAACAAGAACCTCACAACCAATCCTTAAAGGGGTTGCCAATCCCTTCACGGCCACTTGCAGAAGTGAGATCTGATAGAGATAATATGATAAGATAAATATTTTTGGTATTTTTAGTGGGAGGAAAATATTTAGAGATAAAAGCATCTTTTCACTTATTCCAAGAATCAGTACTATTTTTAGGCAAAGATGAAAACCAAGTTTTAGCATGATCTCTAAGTGAAAATGGAATTAACTTCAATTTAACAATATCCATATCTTTCTTCTTTTGCATATCGCACAAATCAACAAATTTATTTAGATGAGTAGCGACATCTTCGCTAGGAAGGCCGGAGAATTGATCTTTCATAACAAGATTCAAGCAAGCATCATTGATTTCACAAGATTCAACATCATTAAGAGGAGCAATCGGAGTGCTAAGGAAATCATTATTATTGGTATTGGAAAAGTCACACAATTTAGTATTATCTTGAGCCATCGTGACAAGCAATCCAACACACAAGAGACAAGAGAAGAATAGGCGAACTGAAAAGATAGGGCAAATAAAACGGAAAGGGTGAAGTGGGGGAGAGGAAAACGAGAGGCAAATGGCAAATAATGTAATGCGAGGGAGATGAGTTTGTGATGGGTACTTGGTATGTCTTGACATGAGCGAAGATCTACCCGACAACGGCGCTAGAAATCCTTCTTGCTACCTCGTGAGCATCCGTTGGTTTTTCCCTTGAAGAGGAAAGGTGATGCAGCAAAGTAGCGTAAGCATTTCCCTCAGTTTTTGAGAACCAAGGTATCAATCCAGTCAGAGACTCCTCACAAGTCCCACGCGCTTACACAAACAAACAAGAACCTCGCAACCAACGCGATAAAGGGGTTGTCAATCCCTTCATGGCCACTTGCGAAAGTGAGATATGATAGAGATAATATGATAAGATAAATATTTTTGGTATTTTTATGATATAGATTGAAAAGTAAAGATTGCAAAATAAAGTAGATCGGAAACTTATATGATAGAGAATAGACCCGGGGGCCATAGGTTTCACTAGTGGCTTCTCTCAAGATATCATAAGTATTACGGTGGGTGAACAAATTAATGTCGACCAATTGATAGAAAAGTGCATAGTTATGAGAATATATAGGCATGATCATGTATATAGGCATCACGTCCGCAACAAGTAGACCGACTCCTGCCTGCATCAACTACTATTACTCCACACATCGACCGACTCCTGTCTGCATCTAGAGTATTAAGTTCATAAGAATAGAGTAATGCATTAAGCAAGATGACATGATGTAGAGGGATAAACTCAAGTAATATGATATAAACCCCATCTTTTTTATCCTCGATGGCAACAATAGAATACGTGCCTTGCTGCCCCTGCTGTCACTGGGAAAGGACACCGCAAGATTGAACCCAAAGCTAAGCACTTCTCCCATTGCAAGAAAGATCAATCTAGTAGGCAAAACCAAACTGATAATTCGAAGAGACTTGCAAAGATAACCAATCATACATAAAAGAATTCAGAGGAGATTCAAATACTTCTCATAGATAAACTTGATCATAAACCTACAATTCATCGGATCTCGACAAACACACCGCAAAAAGAGTTACATCGAATAGATCTCCAAGAAGATCGAGGAGAACTTTGTATTGAGATTCAAAGAGAGAGAGAAGAAGCCATCTAGCTAATAACTATGGACCCGAAGGTCTGTGGTAAACTACTCACAACTGATCGGAGAGGCCTTGGTGATGATGTAGAGGCCCTCCGTGATCGATTCCACCTCCGGCGGAGTGCCGACAAAGGCTCCAAGATGAGATCTCGTGGATACAGAAGGTTGCGGTGGTGGAAATAGTTTTTCGTGGTGCTCCTCAATGTTCTCGAGGTACGTAGATATATATAGGAGGAAGAAGTAGGTCGATGGAGCCACAAGGGGGCCACGAGGTAGGGGGGCGCGCCGGGCACCGCTGTGGCCGCCTCGTATGCTGCTTGACGTCCACTCCAAGTCTCCTGGATTCCGTTTGTTCGAAAAAGATCCCTCCCGAAGGTTTCATTCCGTTTGGACTCTGTTTGATATTTCTTTTTTGCGAAACACTGAAATAGGGGAAAAACCAACAATTCAGGCTAGGCCTCCAGTTAGTAGGTTAGTCCCAAAAATGATATAAAAGTGTATAGTAAATCCCATAAACATCGAAAAATAGGTAATATAATAGGATGGAACAATCAAAAATTATAGATACATTGGAGACGTATCAAGCATTCAATGCATTGAGAACATATATCTGATTCTCTGCATCCTAAGTTGTTCGGGCTGAGTTTTGGACTGTCTGGCCAGAAGGGTGAGTGAGCTCGACTGTCTTGGTAGCACTGTCGATCTTAGCACTATGGGCTGTCAACCAGTCCATACCAAGAATGATGTCTATGTTGGAAGGTCCTAGTACAATGAGAGAAGCCGGAAAAGGTCCACCTCCAATCTCGATTTGGTTGCGAGGGCATAACATTGTGGTTTGCCACTTGGATCCCGGAGATTGAATCGCTAAGGGAGTGGGCAAATTTTCCATATCCCACCCATGCAACTGAGCAAATTGTTGGGACACAAAAGCATGTGATGCTCCTGAATCGAAGAGAACGGAAGCTGGCACTGAATTAACGCGAAAGGTACCCATCACGATTTTTGGAGACTCATGAGCTTCTTCAATCTTGACATGGGTGACTTGACCAACACTCATAGCAGGTGGTTCGGCGCTACAACTTCCGGTATGATGGGTTTGACGACCCTTCTTATGACCAACAGGAGGACGTGAAGCATTATGCGGCTGACCTGGGCGACAGTTGAGAGCAAGGTGTCCTGGTTGTACACACTTGCGGCATAAACCATCATTATGGGGAGGAGCCACAACACTGGACTGTCCACCCTGAATCGTTGGTTGTCTTGGCGGCGGAGGCAGACGAGGTGCAACATAAGACGGCCTTGGTGTTGGAGCAGATCGGTGATGAACATTGTGTGGGATCCAGACTCGGCATTTCTGAGCAGGCTGACTTGAGGATGAGCCAACATCTCGAGTACGCTTGAGCGACTCCTGGTACTCAGCCAGACCAGTTTC
The DNA here is from genome assembly GCF_002162155.2 of Triticum dicoccoides. Lineage (NCBI taxonomy): Eukaryota > Viridiplantae > Streptophyta > Magnoliopsida > Poales > Poaceae > Triticum > Triticum dicoccoides. The sequence continues at coordinate 43,673,209 of NC_041387.1, read as the reverse complement.
AGTTCAGAAAGCTTGGCTGACAAGTGTCGCAAAGTCTACACAATCATGAGCAACAAGTGCGAGCTTTATATCAGGGTGCTGCCTTCATGAAATTTCTCCTACTTGCGAGCATCAGTGCAGACGTCATCCGCAGCATAGTGGGATAATTCAAGGAATTTCCTCTGATATTCATCCACAATCATTGTGCACTGTGAGAGTTTGCGGAACTCCTTCTTCTTCTGGTCCATCAGACCTTGAGGAATGTGTCATGCATGGAAGACTAACTGAAATTCCTGCGAAGTGGTTACAGTCTCTGCAGGCAACATACTAATACGTCTCCAACGTATCTATAATTTTTGATTGTTCCATGCTATTATATTACCTGTTTTGGATGTTTATGGGCTTTATTATACACTTTTATATTACTTTTGGGACTAACCTACTAACCGGAGGCCCAGCCCATATTGTTGTTCTCTGGCCTATTTCAGTGTTTCGAAGAAAAGGAATATCAAACGGAGTCCAAATGGAATGAAACCTTTGAGAACGTGATTTTGGGAACGAACATGATCCAGGAGACTTGGAGTTCACGTCAGAGGAGCTTTGAGGAGGCCACGAGGGTGGGGGGCGCGCCCCCTTGTCTCGTGGGCCCCTTGAGCACCCCCTGACCGACTTCTTTCACCTATATATTCCCATATACCCTAAAAACATCGATAACAAAGATAGATCGGTAGTTCCACTGCCGCAAGCCTCTGTAGCCACAAAAAGTCAATCGGGACCCTGTTTCGTCACCCTGCCGGAGGGGGGATCCCTCAGCGGTGGTCATCTTCATCATCCCGACAATCTCCATGACGAGGAGGGAGTAGTTAACCCTCGGGGCTGAGGGTATGTACCAGTATATATGTGTTTGATCTCTCTCTCTCTCGTGTTCTCTTTATGGCACGATCTTGATGTATCACGAGCTTTGCTATATAGTTGGATCTTATGATGTTTCTCCCCCTCTACTCTCTTGTAATGGATTGAGTTTTCCCTTTGAAGTTATCTTATCGGATTGAGTCTTTAAGGATTTGAGAACACTTGATGTATGTCTTGCCGTGCTTATCTGCGGTGACAACGGGATATCACGTGATCCACTTGATGTATGTTTTGGTGATCAACTTGAGGGTTCCGCCCATGAACCTATGCATAGGGGTTGGCACACGTTTTCGTCTTGGCTCTCCGGTAGAAACTTTGGGGCACTCTTTGAAGTACTTTGTGTTGGTTGAATAGATGAATCTGAGATTGTGTGATGCATATCGTATAATCATGCCAACGGATACTTGAGGTGACAATGGAGTATCTAGGTGACATTAAGGTTTTGGTTGATTTGTGTCTTAAGGTGTTATTCTAGTATGAACTCTATGATAGATTGAACGGAAAGAATAGCTTCATGTTATTTTACTACGAACTCTTGAATAGATCGAGCAGAAAGGATAACTTTGAGGTGGTTTCGTACCCTACCATAATCTCTTCATTTGTTCTCCGCTATTAGTGGCTTTGGAGTGACTCTTTGTTGCATGTTGAGGGATTGTTATATGATCTATCTATGTTATTATTGTTGAGAGAACTTGCACTAGTGAAAGTATGAACCTTAGGCCTTGTTTCCTAGCATTGCAATACCGTTTATGCTCACATTTTCCATTAGTTACCTTGTTGTTTTTATAATTTCAGATTACAAATACCTTTATCTACTATCCATATTGCACTTGTATCACCATCTCTTCGCCGAACTAGTGCACCTATAAAATTTACCATTGTATTGGGTTTGTTGGGGACACAAGAGACTCTTTATTATTTGGTTGCAGGGTTGTTTGAGAGAGACCATCTTCATCCTACGTCTCCAATGGATTGATAAACCTTATGTCATCAACTTGAGGGAAATTTGCTACTGTCCTACAAACCTCTGCACTTGGAGGCCCAACAACGTCTACAAGAAGAAGGTTGTGTAGTAGACATCACATACCCCCGTGGCTTTCCCACCATTGAGCAGCTGGACCTGTCAAGTGGAATGTCACAAAGGTGACATAACTGGCAGGGGCAACATTAGCTGAATCCATCTCAAACAGGATGTCATGAAGCCAATCATCAGCATCCATAGGATTGGTGGAGTTGCGGAAAATGGATGGGTTGAGATGCACGAATTCCCGCAGTGTTATTGGGGCAGGCTGTTGATGAGCATTCTGGTTTGGAAACTAAGACATTACCCTAGTCATAAAATGACGATTCAGGTCAAATTGCTACATCATTGCGGCAATATAGGGTGGAGGTGGAGGATCGTCAGCCATCCTGCTAAAAACATCAGGAAGCAGTTTAACAGGGGGTGGAGCAGGTGTTAGGAGTCATTCATTATGTAACTTGAACAATGAGCAAAGGCGCAGTATGTATAAAACATTAGTAATTAAAGACATACAGATACATATATAGAGCCAAATACACGTTGTTAGTAGGAGTTTGGACAAGAGGATCATCTTAGACATACTAGGCTGCACACATGCACGCGATGGAAGGATACAACAACGAGACATAGCAAAGGCTACATCATCGTCGGAGAAAACCACTAGAGCAAGGAATCCGCAGGGGACAACGCATGATGCCCTCGATAGAAGGATTTCTGCGGCCCGTGGACAAAGTGAAGCAGATCCTGGCTCCCAATTCAAGAAAGGCATGATACAAATCTCCGGGTGGATGTGATCACGAGAACCTAGGGTAGAGATAGCAAAACCATTTAACCTGAATAGAAGAGAGATTAGAGTCCCAGAGTAAAGGTCGAGGAGTAAAAGATCCTAATACCACCCAATGGCGACGTGGACCCGTAAGCCACACAACCATGTTAGTAAAACAATTTTTCAAAGACTAGACTCAACTTTGGCCAAGGAGTTGGAAAAGGGGATCCTACAGGCAGTCGGCTCTGATACCAACTTGTGACACCCCCAATTCAATCATACACTAATCATAGACGCAAATGTGTACGATCAAGATCAGGGACTCATGGGAAGATATCACAACACAACTCTAGACAAAAACCAAAATAATACAAGCTTTATATTACAAGCTAGGGGCCTCGAGGGATCAAATACATAGCTCGATGCACAAGAGTCAACGGAAGCACCAATATCTGAGTACAGACATAAGTTAAACAAGTTTTGCCTTAAGAAGGCTAGCACAAAAGCAATACGATCGAAGAGGCAAGGCCTCCTACCTGGGACCTCCTAAACTACTCTTGGTCATCGGCGGTCTCCACGTAGTAGCATCCATCGGCGGTGGCATCTGGCTCCAGGGATCCATCATCTGGTTGCATCAACCGGAAAGAAGAAAGAAGGGGGGGAAAGGGGTAGCAAAGCAACCGTGAGTACTCATCCAAAGTACTCGCAAGCAACAGATCTATACTAAGTATGCACTGGTATCAAATGGAAGGTTTGTATCTATGGACTGAACTGCAAAATGCCAGAATAGAGGGGAAGACCTAGCCTATCAAAGACTAGCATCTTCAAGCCGCTCCAAGCATCTTGCAGCATGTAGAAGAGTAAAGAATCGCAATTTATAATTATCAAACATGTTGTAACATTAACCCCGAGAGATCCTTCATCAACTCCCTGCGAGAAAGGAATCCCGGAGCCACATATCTCAACTATCCATTTGTAGTTGAATAAGATCAGGATATAAGTCTGAACGTCCATTACCGTGGACACGGCTATTAATAGATAATCTGCCCTGCAGGGGTGCACTAGTTTTCAACACGCTTGATTACTCTGGCCGGACACACTTTTCTGGGTCAATGCCCGTCCTCGGAAAATCAACACGTCGCAGCCCTACCTAGGCTCAGTAGAGAGGTCCCCGCCGGTCTACATCTTAAGCACTCTGGGGTCTGGGCCCATCGCCCGTTGCACTCCGGATCATTGTGCGCAGGGCGATCCAGGCCACCTCCACTGGGGCGCCGACCAGGCCGTGCCACAATGCTGAATTGGACGTCTAACAAAGCTTCGGCTGATACCATGACGTCGAGGTCCATAACAATTCTCGTGTGGTGGTTAGGGCGTAAAGGCCATAGGCCAACTCAGAGAAAATACCCAAACCATAGTGTATTATTAGCTTGTGGAGACGAGAAGAGACTCACGATCGAAAGTGACCCCATCGCCCCGTCTCGTGGACTTACGACAAGGGCCTAGAATGCCCGGCCGTGCCACGTAATTATCTTGCGGGTGCTCTTCGGTCCCGCTTGACTTTCACCAAGGTCTCAAGTAAAGACAATGTAACCGTGTGTCCAAACATCAAGGGGAAAACCCGAGGAATCATCCTCGGTGGATTCCACCCAATGTAATCAGCAAGGTGAACGTAAGAGGAACCACCCACGAGGTTCACACTTGAGGGGTTGCACGACAGAGTCGTATTGGAAGTGGTTAAGGAGGAATCACCCTCGATGACCATGACCGAATAGCTACACTACAGAGATCTCATCAGGAGTGATGTATGAGGTACCACCCTCGACACTCGATGGTAACTCTACAGAGTCGAGTAACAAAAAGGGCGTGATGTGATGTGAGGTGTCAGGCTCTCGTCATCGATCACGTTGATCGAGGCATCGATGATGAAGTAGGGGCAACAAGGAAAATGGGGGGTCACTGATGGATCACTAACCAACCTATACTAAGCAGTTTAGGATAAGTAGGTAAGGTACAATAGCAGGCTATGCATCAGAATAGGAGCAATCAAATACAGTAGCAAAATATAATGCAAGCATGAGAGAATGGAATGGGCGGTATCAAGATTATCAAAGGGGGGGGCTTGCCTGGTTGCTCAGACGAGAAGGAGGGTCCTCGTCGATGTAGTCGATCACGGTGGCATCAGCATCGGTCTCAGGGTCTACAGGAGAGAAGAGGGGGAAGAAACAGTAAATACACGCAAACATATGCATAACATGACAATAAGCGGGGCTAGATGTGTTCTAACGCAGTGCTAGGCGATAATGGCGAAGGGGGAAAACATCCGGGAAAGTTTTCCCCGGTTCTGGATGTCTGTTAGATAGATGAACTGGAGGGGAAAGGTTTGATGTTTGCTATGATAGGGACGTGTGGTGGGCGAACGGTCCGCGTGTTCGGATTCGTGTCGTCGTTCTGAGCAACTTTCATGTACAAAGTTTCTCGATCCGAGCTACGGATTATTTTCTATGATTTTCCAATGTTTAAACAATATTCTGGAATTATTATTAACTAAAAAGATAATACTACATCAACATGATGTCATCCTGATGTCAGCAGTCAACACTGACCATTGACTGGTCAAAAACGGTAGTGGGGCCCGTCTGTCATTGAACTGACTAATTAATTGATTTAAATTAACTAAACTAGTTCATTAGGCTAACTAAGCGAGGTTAATTAAGTTAATTAATTAACTAATTTTATATTTATTTATTTTAAAATCGTTTTTGTTGTCTTTTTTTAAAACAGGGGGCAGGCCCCACTTGTAAGTGGCCCAGGAGGCCACACGGGTTAACAGGCGTAGGGGGTGCGGGCGCCCAATGGAGACGGGCATGCGGGCGTGCCTGGGCGCCGGTGCGGCGCCGGAGGCAGCAGCGAGGGAAGGAGAGCTGGGCGCAGCCCATGAAGGCGCGACCAAGGGCGTGTAGGGCGGCGGTGGGTAGGCAGCAGAGGCGGCGCGGGTGGAGCAGAGCCACGGCGCCGGGCTAAGAAGAGCAACAAGGGGCACGGGGTGCGAGCAGCGAGGGGAAGGGCCGGCCAGGTGCGCGACGGCGGACACGTCCCGGCGCCGACGGGCGCGGCAGCGCGGCGGTGAGCGAAGCATGGTCGGGGGATGCGCAAGCGTGGTCAGGGGGGCGAGCGCGCGCGTGGGCTCAGATGGGCGCGCATAGGGCGTGGGTCGCGGGCGCGGTGAGCATGAGGTCGTCGTGAGTTTCGGGCGCGAGCGGGACGACGCTAATCGATGATGGAAAAATGGG
>NC_041387.1:43620464-43667020 GCF_002162155.2 Triticum dicoccoides | reverse complement strand
GGTGGTGAAGGTCGACGACGAGGACGGCGACAGCTCGATGGAGCCGCTGGGAAGGAGGACGGGGACGATCCGGCAAGGGGGAGAAGGTCCGGCGACGGCGTGGCGTCGGTTGGTGGCGGGGTCGAGGCAGCGGTGCCTGGAGTGCCGCAGCGAGGCGGCTTTGGGAAAGAGGGGAGGCGTCAGGCAGGGGGTTCTCCGGGAGGCGGCCGGCGTCGAGAGCGCCGCGGGGTCGAGCCCCTGATCTGTATCGAGGGGGGAGGGAGAGCGAGCGACGTGGGGAGAGTGGGGGAGATCGAGGGGAAAAGATCTGAGGGAGCTGACGACGAGAGAGGGGGCTCGGTCTTATCTCACGCGGCGTGGGCTGGTAGGCCAGCTGGGCCAGTTGGCCCAGTGGGGAGAGGTCTCTTTTTGTTATGTTTTTTGCCTTCTCCTTTTCTTTTATTTACTTTTGACTGTTGAAATTGGAGCCTACTTTGAATCAATGCAAACTTAACAATAGTAAAATCAATGACATGGCACCATTAACAGTGGTTTGCTGTAGCATAATTATCCAGGCATTACGGTTTTTATCAAAGGATATTACTCATGCTCATGGTTCATCTAAGTCTAGAGCATATTCATCATAACCAGTAGACTTGGGGGCTGGCATAGTAGGCATAACTCAATAAAGGAAGAGTTTATACCTCAAACTTTTGGTGCATTTGTTTCACCATGCCAACTTCAAGATCGCGGCTGCTGTGTACTTCGCTGAGATAACCAGAAAACACCTTGCTAATACTCAATTGGGAGTAGTCAGCAACATCAAATCTTACTTTACGTCGTTCAATGTGCTCCTCCTTGGTAGAGTGCTTGGCCAGCACAGTGGGCCTTCCTGGTTCTCTAAAGCCGGTGGCAGTGATCACCACATCCTCGTCATGAGTGTCAGCCGTCTTCACTGGACTAGAGACTTCGGGATTTACAGGCTCATCAATGATTTGCTCCATAGGGGGGTCAGAAGTAGATGGAGGGTCATCGAGAACCGGTTCAGAAGATTGAGGGATGGAGATTTCAGGAGCTGGGGTCGGCTGCTCTGGCTCATTGACCTTTGGAACTTCGACCGGCTTATTTATCTTTGCCCTTTTGCCGGGCTTGGCTTTTCCACTATATAAAACATGAAGTCCACATAAGCAAAAAAGGATCCTAATGAGTAAGTGATAAGTAAATCGCCATTATCCAGGAGCGGTCTTGAAAGCTGGCATGTTGGATTGAATTGAGTCACCGGAAGAGGAATGAGATGTATCTTGATAATTTGAGTCAGAAGAGTTGAGGGGTTGACGAGTAAGACCCACCAAAGGATAAAAAGAGTTTAAGTCAGGATTGACCCCATTTTGACGCTTCCTTGGAGTATTCGGTAAGTTGGAGGATAGTTCTGCGTCCTTGCTGGTCTGGGTCTACCGCCGGCTCTCATGCTGTTGTTGCTTCAAAAGAAAGTGAGGATCCAGATGAGCTAAGGCATGAGAAAATCTTAGTTTCCGGGTTACTCTTCGGATTTTTTATCTTGGCAAAGGCTCGGAGTCGGAGTAAATAATAGTTGCGTCTTCTTCAGCCGCCTGACTCGTTTCCGTATCATCCCAATGATAATCAGTGTCGATAAGATAGTTGAAAAAAGAGCCAAGAGAATCAAGAGCTACCTCCGACTCAGAGGTGTTGTCCAGTTGAAGCAAATCGGAAGCACTGGATTTCTTTCCTCTCTTCTTGGTGGCCTTCTTGGCGGCTTTCTTAGCCTTTCTGGCTCTCTTGGCAGCTTCATGATCGTACTCTTTCTTCCAGAAATCATCATCAGCCTGTGTAAATCATCAAGAATGATTCAAAACAAAATATTCAAGGATGAAGGAAAAATAAATGATTTGGTGGCTTACCGCTGGTGCCGGGTTAGACTTGCAGAAAGGGCTGAGACCCGCCTTGTTGTAGTCTACCAGGCTTTCATGTAAAAGAGACTTTGTCATCTCATTGATGGCATCATCAGTTAAATCTTCAAAGCTGTGGTACAGTGGATCTTTTTTGGCGCCAGTATAATTGCACATTAAGCCATCCTATCGACTCAATGGAATGACCCGCCATGAAACCCAGCATCTAACTAAGTCAATGCCAGTTAGGCTGTTTCCCAACAAAGCTTTGACTTTGGCAAAGGTAGGGCAGGTTTCTTGTGTGCAGCAGCTGACAGTTTGTCAGGAAGAGGATGGTTTGATTCGAGGCGTAGGGCGCAAAAGCCGGGAAGCTGGTTCTCGTCAGCCGGAGAGGTGTCCTTGCAATAGAACCATGTCTGGTTCCAGTCCTTGGGGTGACTTGGCAGACGGGCGTAAGGGAAGATACCATCCCTCCTGCACTGAATAGAGATTCCACCTAGCTCCAGACTGGGTCTGTTTGAGTACTCATTTTGGCGGTTTAAGTAGAAGTACTCTCTGAATAAATCCACAGTGAGCTCCTCTTGAAGGGACACTTCACAGAATACTTGGAAGTTGTAGATATTCGACATGGAATTGGGTCCGATGTCTTGAGGATGAAGGTTGAAAAAATGCAAAACGTCTCTAAAGAACTTAGAGCCAGGCGGTGAGAAGCCCCGGTTCATATGATCCGTGAAAACGATGACTTCGCCTTCCTTTGGTTGTGGCTTCTCTTCTTCCGGTTTGGGGGCGCGGTAAGACATGACAGATTTCTTCGGCAGATAACCGGTCTTCACAAAGTCTTGAAGAGTGTTCTCGTGACGATGGAAGGAACCCAGTTACAGGAACTGGTTATTTTGGGCGGCATTATGAACAAGGAAGCCTAAAAATAAAAAGAACAAATTTGCCGGTTCAAAATTAAGCCGGACGAAAAGTATTACAACACATATTGAAAATGGCGGCTTAAAAGGGGCCTAATGGTATATGACTAGCTACAGCGGGTTATATAAGCCGCCATGAGCAGTTTTCTTGTCTATCAGAAGAAAACTCTATTGAGCGTTGAATTTAACTACAGCCGGTGGCATGAGCCACCATGATTAAGCGGATCTATCAAAATGCAGTTTTTGGCTAAGTACCGTACGAACAGGTTTCACAGATTGCAGCTATTATTTTGGATCCGTGGCAGTTCAAAAAAAGGAAATAAACTAAGACCTAAAACCAGTACAGGGGAGTTCATAAACTCTAATGAGATCTATTTTCAAAAGAAAAGGGGTTCGCTGGTATTGAAGATAAAGGTAAAAACTACCGCCGCACGAGTTCTATGCCATTTTTAGATCTAAATGTGCTACGGTGGAAGAACTATGAAGAAACTACGAAGAACACGACGAACAGTCGGAACCCTAATGTGATCTGACGCGCTGGAGGAGAAGCACTTACAGGGGCAGATTCGACTGCGGTGGAGCGCCGACGTACTCTGATCCGACACAGGTTGATGCAGCAGCCAAGGTTGAGGAGGACGAGGTGCTTCGCGGTGGCGGCGGAGCTCGAGCGGCAGAGGGTCGCGAGAGGAAGAAGACGATGGAAAGGGGGAGAATGAGAAGAAGACTGGTCGTGGGGCTATTTATAAGGAGAGGGCCAATAAGTGGGTGCGAAAAACGAGGAGGCCAAAACATGGTTATCCAGCTACCCAGGCGCCTCGATTCTCGGGTTAGTTAATAAAACAAAGATCCGTTGAGGTATGCCGTATATTGTGCGAATTTGTGACAGGTGACGCCATGGCAGGTTATCACAAATCCAAAAGATGTCGTCATGGCGGGTTATGAGTTTTCTCACAGATGAAGAAGAGAAGATTCCTTCTAAGTATTGAAGAATGACATGAACCAGTTCAAATCAATCTGGGCCTAATGTTGGAGATATAACTACTGGTATGACCCGCTCAGGAGGGGCCGGGTTATACCTATGGCGACTCATGATATGAAGCCCACGAAGACATTAAAGATAGCGGTTAACAGCCAAGGGCCCAAGGCCTAAGGGCGACTTAAAGCCCGTAGGTATAAACCGCCGTATATGTAAGACTTATATTGTAAGGCATGTAAAGATAGTCACCGAGCCGGACACGTTGTCTATGAGCCGGCCGGGACTCTGTGAGCCGCTGGGCGTCGACCTGTGTATATATAGGGACGACCCGGCGGTGGTTCAGAACAAGAAACAACAGATCGAAAGCTAGGTCAAGCGGATTCGCTCCCCGGTAATCGAGACATAAGCAATACCACCTTAAACTAGATTACCATTTACCTTCACCGGAAGGGGCCGAACCAGTATAAACTCTTGTGTCTTTTGTCCCGTTTAACTCCTTTAAGCTAACCTAAAGGCGGTGGCTCCACGACCAAGTCCTTTCATGAGGACATCTGACATGACTATTCCACGATAAGAACGACGACAGTCTAGAAAACGCTAGGCTGTTCTAAAGAAACTGCCACACCCCGATACAACTCAAATTGCCAGAAGAAACTTTCGAAATGCAATGCTCTTTTAATGAATGGTCGCCCCAGTTAGCTTTTCCGCAAAATAAATCACCAAATTTCCTTCCTACTACTACCGTTGTATAGGTGTGGTCCAATGTGCCAATGCTCATGCTCATACACCGTACGTGCATGTTGTCCGCTGTGCCCACCGGTGTACTGCCCATGCATGTGGATACAGTGGGTTTATACGTGCACGTACAATACATGTACTATTCAAGTACTGATGCATTCATGCATAATCATACAACCGATCGGGTCCAGTCCAATGTTTTGCAGCTGCTAAAGTTGTTGAGCGCTGCATCTCATGTCTGCCAGATGAGATACGACGTGGCTTCTCAATACACCTTTTGGGTACGCCGGTTCCTGTATATTTCTCACAGTACGTGTACGTCTTCCTTGCTTAGGTTGGGAGCTGGATCCGTACTTTTACATGGTGCCCGATGTGATAAATGCATGCCACGTCACAGCTTGTATCGTGCAGCCGTGTATTTTGTTGGATGTTGCTTTACATACTTTGTTTGAATGTTGTTTTATATATAAAGTGACACGAAAGTATGTTTTGAGATAGAGCTTGCACCGCACCATCAGCCTGGTGTGACAGTGTTTACGGAGGAAAGTGAAAAAAAAGGGAAAACTTATTTGGTTAACAGCATCTCCAACAGCAGACAAAAAAATTGGCTACCCAAATTCAGTTTTAGGCGAGGGGAGAGGATGATCAAGAGAGCCAATTTTTTTTTTCTGTTTATATGGCAGATCCTGTTGAGCTCTTGTGCCCTGTTTTGAGGACCTACGTCTGTTGAAAGAAAATCAGGCGCGCTGTCCATGAAAAAGCAAAGTTGGTGGACACTAATAGCTTGATGATGATTGTACATGTACTCTTGGTACTTATGCTTAGCTGTTGTACTTGACTGCGTGTAACAACAAGTATAATAAAGTACAGTCAGCAGGCTATAAAAATTAAACTATTGTACTTTTGTTAAGTTGGATGAGAGAGAATAAGAGAGAGAAGAGAAGCGAGCTACAGATTAACAGCCGACTGTAGCACGGGTTTCAAGAAACATTGTGAGGATGTAAGGTCGGCCATGTATTAATAAAGTATTACTTTTTACTTTTTAGCAACTTGCTACTATACTTGTTGGCTATTAGGTTGACTATATGTGACATGTCAACTCCATATAGCCGGTAGTTGCTCTAAACTCGTCTGTTTATATACATCTAAAGGAAACACTGCTCGATGATTCGACGTGTTCCAAGCATACCCTACCCCTATGAGCAACTTCGAAATACTGAGCCGGCGCAACATCTTTAGATTGATAAAGTCGCCCACATATGGCTTCATAGTCGATGAAAATGTCTTCTCCCACTGAACGCACATTGTCGAAAGGTCTAAAATAAATCTAGAAAAAGGCGATCATCAATGCGAGATCTAGGAGTAGAACCTTGGTGGGTTAGTTCCACCACAAGAACGTAAACATCTTATCTATGCTCAGTTCACAATTAATTTCATGGATGCAAGATTTGATATTTTTTGAACAAATTGAGACGAAAGATGACTTGCTCAAGCGGCCCACGACCTAGCTGCCTAATGATGCACGAAATGTTCCTTGGTGTAATGCACCAATAATTTCCGTTTTATGTCAGCTGGCCTCGGCCGAGCTGAACTGGTCCTCAACAGGATTGAAGATGTTGAGGCGCGAAAACTCAACTGTTTCTGGTCCAAGTCCTGGCGCTCGATCCGGTCCAGATATATAGAGGCTCGTCTCCATGATTCACCAACCTACCGTCATCGCCTCTCAAGGAGACACGCCTTGTGCGTTGCATGCGCCGTTGCCACTTTTGTCACTCCGTAGTTTGAAATTTTTGCTTCAGCCGCGACCGTTCCCGCTAGTGGTACAAACGCCGGTTCAGTATATTACGCCCCAAAAGCGACTGCAGTGTCGCCGGCGCCATCAATTGGTCGCCTGCGGCTCGTCGACGTCTGCCTGCTTGGTAGGGCGTCGTACGGCGGAATGATTACGTTTGGAATATGGAGGCAGGGCCAGGGCGTATTGAAGCCGCGCATAAACCGTCCGTCCACGGAACAAGACAAGGCCATCAACGTCTTTTTTTTCCGAAAGTATGCCAAAAACGTACCTTAGCTTTATAGAAAAAGAGAGAAATATGTACAAGAGATTGCAACGGCGAGATCACCACAAACCGGCGATCCCACACCCCTCCACTCCGGCTTAACTCAAGCGACTACTCACAATATCGGTGAACTTGTTAACACATTCCTTTTGTATACATAGCTTTGCATAGGCATATGATCACCTACCAGATATGTACTGATTCGGTCAGGGATCTTCTTGATCTTCCTTGATGATCAAGCATTGTAATCTATATAAGTGGATATACAGCCGCCCCATGAGAGGCGTGCATAACACAAACATACGTGTTTTACTTGGTATCAGACAGACCAGCCGAGGCCCAGACGCGTTCCCTTCTCACTCTGCGCGAGACCCAGCTCGCGAACTCCTCGGCAGTGGGCAACCAGACCGCCCTCTACAGCGGTGGCCCGTCCCACGGCGCTGGCAGCTCCCACCATGGCGCTGGTAGCTCCAACTCCTCTGGTCAGTACCGTGGTGATGCCAACCGGAATAACTCCGGCGGCAACCGCAATGGTGGCAATTGGCGCAAGAAGAAGAACGGAAACAACAGCAGCAACACCGGCGGCACTTCTGGCGGTTACAGACCCGGCGTCACTCCCTCCTCTGTTGGCCCGTGGGTCTGCTTCAACCCTCTCACGGGTCAGCAGCTGCAGGCGTCCCCGATGGCTAGGCAGAACACCGGGGCCGGCCTCCTAGGCCCACGACCCCCGGCGCTCCCGCCGGCGCAAGCTTTCACCTCGCTGGCTCCTTTCCATGGACAAGCATTCGGCACCAACCCACCGCCGATCCCCGGCTATGGCGGCGCTCCATCTTGGGACTGCACCGCGCTGATGGCCGCCCTCAACAACGCCGCCACCCCCTCGACTGTTGGCGAGTGGGTCATGGATTCCGGAGCCACCGCACATATGGCCTCCGACCCCGGTATGCTCCACCACCTAGCTCCTTCTAATTCTTCTTCTATTGTTACCGTGGGCAACGGCTCCACCTTGCCCATATCACACATTGGTCACACGTCCATACCCACTTCCGCACGCACACTCTTGCTTAGCAATGTCCTACTTGTTCCTCACATTGTCAAAAATTTACTTTCTGTTCGTCGTTTCACTATTGATAATCTTTGTTCCATTGAATTTGACCCGTTCGGATTTTCTGTGAAGGATCTTCGCACCAAGGCCGTGATCCTTCGCTGCAATAGCCAAGGAGATCTCTACATCTTCCCATCGTCTGTCGTACACCACCACGCCCATGGACTCCTCGCCACCACCTCCACCGAGCTTTGGCATCGCCGCTTAGGACATCCAGGACGTGACGCCATGTCCCAACTTCATAAACAGTCTTTTATTTCTTGTAATAAGGTAGCTTCATGGGTTTGTCATGCTTGTCAACTCGGCAAGCACGTGCGCTTGCCCTTCACTAGGTCATCTTCAATAAGCGTCGAACCGTTCAAATTGATACATTGTGATCTCTGGACCTCTCCAGTTTTGAGTAATTCAGGCTTTAAATATTATCTCATTATTGTTGATGATTTTTCACATTTTATGTGGACTTTTCCTCTACGTCAAAAGTCTGAAACCACTGCCATTCTCCTCAACTTTGTCGCGTATGTTCGGACACAATCCTCTCGTCCCCTCGTTGCCATGGAGGCTGACAATGGCACTGAGTTTATCAACTCAACAGTTACCACCTTTTTCTCCTCTAATGGCATTCGTCTTCGCCTCTCGTGCCCCTACACTTCTGCCCAGAACGGCAAGGCCGAACGCGCCATTGGTACAATCAATGACGTGGTCCGGAGCCTTATGTTTCAGTCATCCATGCCGCCATCCTATTGGGCGGAGGCCCTTGCAACCGCTACCCATCTTGTCAACATACGCCCTTCCCAAGCCATAGACTTTGGCATACCCTATATTCGCTTATACGACTCTCGACCTGATTATGCAACTCTTCGTGTCTTCGGTTGTCTATGCTATCCCAATCAATCCGCCACCGCCAAGAATAAACTCTCTCCTCGATCTGTCGCGTGTGTGTTTCTTGGCTATCCTAGTCAACACAAAGGCTATCGTTGTCTCGATCTTGCCACCCGGCGAGTTATTATTTCTCGCCATGTCACTTTCGACGAACATGTTTTTCCTTTCAGTCATATCCATGATCACGCACCCACTCAACTAGCCGATCTAGATTTCCTACTCCACCTAGCGGCTACACACCATGCACCAACTCAGACCCAACCCGTTATGCATGCATATCCGTCACCCGCCATGCATGTTGCTCCACCCGGCCCTACGTCGGCCTGTGCCAACTCTCCTCCACCCACCGCACATGCAACCCCGTCTCCAGCTACCCCGCATGCAGCCCCGTCTCCAGCCATGCACAATGGCTCTCCGCCTCCCATGGCGTCACCAGCCCCCATCAGCCCGCCTTTGCGCTCGCCCAGCCCTCCACCCGGCCCGACGGCCTCCTCCGCCGTGTCTCCTGACTTGTCGCCGCCCGTCATCATTCACCGGCCGCCGTCGCCGAGTAACATGCACACGATGCTCACACGTGCCAAACGTGGGCTCTTCCAACCCACCGATCGGCTAAACCTCACAGCATCACACTCCACTCCCTCTCTCATTCCCAAAACATACCGGAGTGCTCTCTATGACCCTCATTGGCGTCGTGCCATGCTCGAGGAATTTGATGCTCTTGTTGCTAACGGAACTTGGTCACTTGTTCCTCGACCTTCTCGTGCTCATGTTGTTTCAGGAAAATGGATCTTCAAGCATAAGTTTCATTCTAACGGAAGCCTTGCTCGTTACAAGGCTCGGTGGGTGGTCCGTGGCTATTCTCAACAGCCGGACATCGACTTGGACGAGACATTCAGCCCCGTGGTCAAGCCGGCCACGATACGCATCGTCCTCAGCCTTGCCGTTTCACGGGCGTGGCCGGTTCACCAGCTCGACGTCAAGAACGCCTTTCTTCATGGCAATCTCGACGAGGAGGTTTACTGTCAGCAACCTCCCGGCTTCGTCGATGCCCGCTGCCCAGACTATGTGTGCCGTCTCCACAAATCGCTCTACGGTCTCAAGCAAGCTCCGCGTGCTTGGTACCAGCGTTTGCTCATTTTGCACACCGGCTGGGATTTGTCGCCTCCAAGTCAGATGTCTCTCTGTTCATCTACAAGAGTGGTCATGACCTCGCCTACATTCTTCTGTATGTGGATGACATTGTGATCACCGCCTCCACGGATCAGCTACTTCGTCGTCTTACTCAGCAGCTCCACTCCGAGTTTGCCATGACGGACCATGGCGCCTTATCATTCTTCCTCGGCATTGCTGTCACTCGAACAACGTCTGGTATGGTGCTCTCACAGCGACAATATGCATTGGATCTCCTCCAGCGTGCCGGCATGGTAGATTGTAATCCGTCGGCTACTCCCATTGACGCCAAGTGCAAGCTCTCGGCGCAAGATGGTCCTCTTCTCACTGATGCCACCGAGTACCGCAGCTATGCTGGAGCTCTACAGTACTTGACACTCACGCGACCCGACATCGCGCATGCTGTTCAGCAAGCTTGTCTCTATATGCATGCACCTCGCGAGCCGCATATGCACCTAGTCAAGCGTATACTCCGATATATCAAGGGCACCCTTGACCTCAGCTTACACATCTCCCGCTCTTCGTCGACCTCTCTCACAGCTTACTCCGACGCTGACTGAGCAGGCTGCCCCGACACCAGACGTTCGACCTCTGGATATTGTGTCTATCTAGGTGATACTTTGGTCTCTTGGTCGTCCAAACACCAGACCACCGTATCTCGTTCCAGTGCCGAGGCAGAGTACCGTGCTGTTGCTCATGTCGTAGCCGAGTGTTGTTGGATCCGGCAGCTTCTCGGTGAGCTTCATCATCCCCTATCGACTGCCACCATTGTCTTCTGTGATAATGTTAGCACCGTCTACATGGCATCCAACCCAGTCCAGCATCGTCGTACCAAACACATCGAGATCGACATTCATTTTGCCATCTTCACATCAGTACGCCGACATTATGACAAAAGGGCTCTCGTCGCAGCTCTTCTCCGAGTTTCGGTCCAATTTGTGCCTCTTGCCATACGACGCACAAACTGAGGGGGGATGTTAATGCATTCCTTTTGTATACATAGCTTTGTATAGGCATATGATCACCTACCAGATATGTACTGATTCGGTCAGGGATCTTCTTGATCTTCCTTGATGATCAAGCATTGTAATCTATATAAGTGGATAGACAGCCGCCCCATGAGAGGCGTGCATAACACAAACATACGTGTTTTACTGAACTCCTCTCCCTCCTGCAAGAGCCCATTGCCGGATTTCAGCAAATATAAGCTCAACCGTAGCAAGCACACTACAAATATTACCGGAATGAAAAACCCTATTGTTCCTTTGCTTCCATAACGTCCAACTAATGAGCATGACAAACGAATCAAAGCCCTTCCTTTCCTCTTTTTGGATCTGCTTGCGTCTACTTGTCCACCAATATTGAAGCCTGTCCTGATGTGAAGGAGTCACGCCTAGATCAATGTCCACCTTGGAGAAGCATAAGAGCAACTCTAGCAGACCCTGCAAAAATACGACCCGCAAAACGCGTTTGCGTGTTGACGAAGGTCGCGTTTGCGGGTCAAAAACTTGCGCGGCCGAGCAGAACCCGTATCTAAATCTGCATATTTTGAAAAAATAATTTCGCGGGAGAAACTGCACTAACATAATTCATCACATACTACATAGTTCATCACACGATCAACAAACTACAAGCATAGCTATACTACATACTACATTAAACTAGTACTAGGGGGTTGGATCTGATGACGGCGAGGTCGCGGCAAACTAGACGACGCCGTGGAGGAGCCGGACGCTCAATCCTCCTCGCCGGAGCTGCACAGATCGACGTACTTCTCCGCCTGATCCGCGTGGATGCGGCACCACTCGTCAGCCTTCTCAATGGCGGCGACGTTGTCGGCGACCGGCTGCCGCCACTGGAGGGCTTCGACCTCCTCGGCGTGGCGCCGACGTTCTTCCTCCTCGTGCACGCTCCACTCGGCGATGGCGGCGGCCATGGCATCGAAGTCCGCGACAAAGTCCTCGGGCCCGTCGACTCCGCGGAGGCCGAGCGGAGCGGGCTCCTCGGGCTCCTCCTTCACCGGGACGAACGGCACCGGCGGCTCCGGCTCCTCCTCCTCGCTCGACCACTCCCTCTTCACGGGGAGGAACCCCGCGAAGGAGGAGGAGGAGGAGACGGACGCGCGCCAGCGGTCGTACTCCTCCATCTCGCGGCGCTCGAATCTCGCCGGCGGCGACAACCCGTGGTTGGTCCACTTCCGGGCGCCACGCTTCCTCGCGCTGTCGGACCGAACGCGCCGCTCGCGCTCCGGGTCGCTCTCACGGCCGGATCTGCAGCCGGAGCCGCGTCCTGAGCTCCACATTCGCCCCCACATGGCGGCTGGAGGCGGGGCTGAGGGTCGCCGACGGCGAGAAATTGGGAGAGGGGAAAGGGGAATCGGGTGGCTCGCGGTGGCGGGGGGATAGGGTTTGGACCCGCAAAAGGGTCGCGGAACCGCACTTATAGTGCTCGTGGCGTCCAGTTTGCGGGTTGCGGCAAAAAAAATTGCGGGCCGGGCGAGTATGCGTGCTCTGTTCTGGCCGGAAATTGGCCTGAGCCCGCATACTCGCCGGAATTTTTGCGGGCCGGACGTTTTGCGGGGTCTGCTAGAGTTGCTCTAAGAATCAAACCTGCCTCGCAAAGACGCATTGTAGAAGGAGGTGATCCACAGTGTCTTCCTCCTGCTCACAAAGGAAACAGGGTGAAGTTTCATCTTGTAATCCATGTCGAAGTCTCCGGTCCGAGGTCCAGAGCCTATATTAATCGCTAGCCACATGAAAATCTTGCATGAGAGCGGGGCCCGACTCTTCCAGATCGCGACATGGGCCTGAAATCTGATCCCTCCTTCCCAGAGCATCTTATAAGCGGACGCCGTTGTGTACTGCCCAATATCAACGTCTTCTTCAAGTGCTCCGCCCCCAGCTAGCCAGCCCCAGGTCAAATCGCAAGTAGTAGTACTAGTGTACTGCTACGTGCATGTGGCAGTTGGTTCCACCGTCCTGCATCTCGGTCGGGAGGACGCAACGCTCTCCAATCGATCGAAATTCTTCATCCATGAAGTTACACATCGACTGTTTCTGCACAATCTCCATGGACCACGACGGGCGTGTTTGGTTGCAGTTTGCAACAGTAGTTGCATTGCATGTCCATCTCCAGCCAGCCTGGTTGATGAAATGCAGCCTCATATGCAGCAGATGCAACCTGTTCGGTTGCCTGCATCGCATGGAGATGCACTTACCCCCTGCTGTTTGGTTGCCGTTTTTGTGCTTAGGTGTGAGCAGATGCAAACTTCATCTGTTTGATTGCAAACAACGTTTGTGTTCTACTCACCTCATTCAAATGTGGTGGCCTTACCACCACACATGATTAGCACAACAACAACAACACAACAGCAAAATCAAACAAAGCAAGCAATGTAATGACAGCAAACTTAACACATCAAGCAAGGAATGACAGCAAACTACTTAACTACATAACATAAGTCTACATTAACAGCAGGGGCATCCTCCTTCCTTGCTCCGTGCCAGGGTGCTGCTCCTGGCCAAGATATGAACAAGTTCCCAGCACAAGTCTCGCCACACACCATAAAAGTTCTCCACTAACACCTTACTTAACTTAACTACATAGCCTGCTCGATGTCACCATGGCAGTTGTGCCTGCTGCAACGAAACCTGCACATGACCGAGGAGTCGTGGTTGTAGATCTAAACCTTCAGTCCGAGTCCTGAGATGCACACAACAAAGAGGTCACCGGGGACGATCTGGTGGCGGCGGCAGAAGTAGTTCCAGCCCCGGCCAAGCACCATGTGCCCCTCGAAGTTTTGGACCTGCACCCAGAACACGCACCGCTTGTTCGCCGACAGCCTGACCACACGTGGGAGCCGCTTGATGACCAGCCAGGTGTTCATCACCTCCACAAACTTGGGAAGGATGAAGAGAATGGCGAGGTCCTCGTTGTCCTTGATCTGCTGGTAGAAGCGCAGCGGCTCCCTGGCCCCCTCCTTGTGGCCCTGCCTCGGAGATTGTCCCCTTGAATGAGGCACGATCATGAAGGCATTCCTGCCAGGCAGGTCCACCGTCCTGAGCCACCTGTTCGTGGGGATGAAATCCTCGGCGCGCTCAGCTCCGGCCACCACCTGAGCTCCTCCTCCCGCCACATCCCAGTCAGTCTTCAATATCTTGTCAATTAAGATGACAAGTATAAGTATTAGTGCACAAACTCTTTGCAAAATGGCACCGATCAGAGACATTTTCCCAAGAGCAAATGCCACTGATCAGTGCACAAACTCTTTGAGCAGATGCCACTTATCAATGGCACTTGTTGTTAGGCAAATGGCATTGATCAATGCCACTGATAAGTGGACTTGCCCAATAGCAAGTGCCATTGATAAGTGGCATTTTCCCAATAGCAAGTGCCATATGGGAAAATGCCACTTATCAATGACACTTGCCGTTGGGCAAATAACACTGATCAGTTGACTTCTTGTTGGGAAAATGACACTGATTAGTGGCATCTTCTTTGCTGCAACTAGCACTCATCACTTCACTATCCTAAACATGGAAACATCTAAAAATAGGAACAACAAGTGCCAATAGCACCCATGTGCACCCATGCAGATTTGGCACCATCCTAAAATGGTCCTATTATATGCACGTATAACATTCAATTGGGCAAGTCCACTGATGGCACAAACCCTAGCTTCAACATGTATGTTAGCAACATGAAACATGAACATGATCCTAACATGAACATGCCATCAGTCAACATGATTCTAGCATTCATCAGTTAACATGAACATGCCATCAGTATAACATTCATCAGTCAACATGAACATGATTCTAGCATGATCATAGCTACTAGCATGTAGCACAAATCTTATGACACACAAGCAGTAGCACAAGAAAATTATCCTAGCACACACACTGTACAAAACAAGAACAGATCAGCCCGATTGGATTCGGTTGGGATAGCATCCAATCGGATCTGCTAGAGTCCTATCTAATCCTATTGAATCCACTAACTACTAGCACATGCCTAAGAAATTAACCCCTAATCTACATCTAGGAGCAAGCATTGAGGGGGTTTGCCTCACCGAAGCACGCGCAGCCACGGCAAACCGAGGCCGGGAGGAAAACCCCGACGGGAAGAAGAGAGGTGGCGGAGCAGAGGAGGAGCCGCCCCCGGCGATGGCCTGCGGCATCGACCCCGTGCGGAGCACAACGCCGAAGGTCGAGAAGGATGGCCCGCCAACAGGAGAAAACCCTTGGATGGGGGTCAAGAAAACCCCCGTGCCCAATGGGGTCCCAAGAAGGGGCGACTCCGTCGATGGTGTCGGCGCCGAGCCCAGGACCACGAGGTCCGGAACCGGCGGCGGAGCAGGAGCAACCGGCAGCAGATGGGGGACGGCGCTCGCAGCACCGACGCTAGGTCATGGCCCGAGTTCTGGAGCCTGGCCAGCCAGCGCTCCTGGATGCTGGTGATGCGCTGGTCGACAGGGGTCAGAGGGCGGCGCGGCGGTGGGCGTGGCGGAGCCATCGGAGAAAAGGAGAGGGAGGGGCGGTGAGGGAGAGAGAGGGAGCGGTGGGACCAGTGCGTCTAGGCGGTGACAGGAGAGTGGAGGGCGAGTAATGAGACGTCACCTCCGTCTCCCGCGCTACCCGAGGCATACAATTGCCTTGCATGCGTGGCCACGCCTGGCCAGACTCGCGAGAAACTGCCGATTCGGCAGTTTTCGCCGGGCCAGGCTGCGGGCTGCTTTAAGGTCCATGCGGGCCTCAAACCGCATGCATCCCAGGCAACCAAACGGTTGGGGAACGTTGCAGAAAACAAAAAAAAATTCCTACGGTTTCACCAAGATCCATCTATGAGTTCATCTAGCAACGAGTGATTAGATGCATCTACATACCTTGTAGATCGCGAGCGGAAGCGTTCAAAGAACGTGGATGATGTAGTCGAACATGACGTGATCCAAATCACCGGAGATCCTAGCACCGAACGGACGGCACCTCCGCGTTCAACACACGTACGGAACAGCCACGTCTCCTCCTTCTTGATCCAGCAAGGGGGGAGGAGAGGTTGAGGGAGATGGCACCAGCAGCAGCACGACGGCGTGATGTTGATGGAGCTGCAGTACTCCGGCAGGGCTACGCGAAGCACTATGGAGGAGGAGGAGGTGTTGGAGAGGGAGAAGGAGGCAACCAAAGGCCAAGGTATGAAGTCCCTCCTTTCCCCCACTATATATAGGAGGGCCAAGGGGTGGTGGCCGGCCCTAGGAGATCCAATCTCCTAGGGGGGCGGCGGCCAAGGGGGGTTTCCCTCCCCCCCCAAGGCACCTAGGAGGTGCCTTCCCCTCCTAGGACTCTTCCCCCTTCAAACCCTAGGCGCATGGGCCTATGTGGGGCTGATGCCCTTGGCCAATGTAGGCCAAGGCGCACCCCCTACAGCCCATGTGGCCCCCCGGGACATGTGAACCCACCCGGTGGAACCCCGGGACCCTTCTGGTGGTCCCGGTACAATACCGATAACCCCGAAACTTGTCCCGATGCCCGAAATAGGACTTCCCATATATAAATCTCTACCTCCGGACCATTCCGGAACTCCTCGTGACGTCCGGGATCTCATACGGGACTCCGAACAACATTCGGGTTACTGCATATACATATCGCTACAACCCTAGCGTCACTGAACCTTAAGTGTGTAGACCCTACGGGTTCGGGAGACATGTAGACATGACCGAGATCGCTCTCCGGTCAATAACCAACAGCGGGATATGGATACCCATGTTGGCTCCCACATGCTCCACGATGATCTCATCGGATGAACCATGATGTCGAGGATTTAATCAACCCCGTATGCAATTCCCTTTGTCAATCGATATGTTACTTGCCCGAGATCCGATCGTCGGTATCGCAATACCTCGTTCAATCTCGTTACCGGCAAGTCACTTTACTCGTACCGTAATGCATGATCCCGTGACCAGACACTTGGTCACTTTGAGCTCATTATGATGATGCATTACCGAGTGGGCCCAGTGATATCTCTCCGTCATACGGAGTGACAAATCCCAGTCTCGATCCGTGTCAACCCAATAGACACTTTCGGAGATACTTGTAATGCACCTTTATAGTCACCCAGTTACGTTGTGACGTTTGATACACCCAAAGCACTCCTACGGTATCCGGGAGTTACACGATCTCATGGTCAAAGGAAAAGATACTTGACATTAGAAAAGCTCTAGCAAACGAACTACACGATCTCACGCTATGCTTAGGATTGGGTCTTGTCCATCACATCATTATCCTAATGATGTGATCCCGTTATCAATGACATCCAATGTCCATAGCCAGGAAACCATGACTATCTATTGATCAACGAGCTAGTCAACTAGAGGCTTACTAGGGACATGTTGGTGTCCGTTATTCACACATGTATTACGATTTCCGGATAATACAATTATAGCATGAATAAAGACAATTATCATGAACAAAGAAATATAATAATAATGCTTTTATTATTGCCTCTAGGGCATATTTCCAACAGTCTCCCACTAGCACTAGAGTCAATAATCTAGTTACATTGTGATGAATCGAACACCCATGGAATTCTGGTGTTGATCATGTTTTGCTCTAGGGAGACGTTTAGTCAACGGATCCGCTACATTCAGGTCCGTATGTACTTTACAAATCTCTATGTCTCCATCTTGAACATTTTCACGAATGGAGTTGAAGCGACGCTTGATGTGCCTTGTCTTCTTGTGAAACCTGGGCTCCTTGGCAAGTGCAATAGCTCCAGTGTTGTCACAGAAGAGCTTGATCGGCCCCGACGCATTGGTTATGACTCCTAGGTCGGTGATGAACTCCTTCATCCAAATTGCTTCATGTGCTGCCTCCGAGGCTGCCATGTACTCCGCTTCACATGTAGATCCCGCCACGACGCTCTGCTTGCAACTGCACCAGCTTACTGCCCCACCATTCAAAATATACATGTATCCGGTTTGTGACTTAGAGTCATCCAGATCTGTGTCGAAGCTAGCGTCGACGTAACCCTTTACGACGAGCTCTTCGTCACCTCCATAAACGAGAAACATTTCCTTAGTCATTTTCAGGTACTTCAGAATATTCTTGACCGCTGTCCAGTGTTCCTTGCCGGGATTACTTTGGTACCTTCCTACCAAACTTAAGGCAAGGTTTACATCAGGTCTGGTACACAGCATGGCATACATAATAGAACCTATGGCTGAGGCATAGGGGATGACACTCATCTCTTCTATATCTTCTGCCATGGTCGGACATTGAGCTGAGCTCAATTTCACACCTTGCAAAACAGGCAAGAACCCTTTCTTGGACTGATCCATTTTGAACTTCTTCAAAATCTTATCAAGATATGTGCTTTGTGAAAGACCTACGAGGCGTCTTGATCTATCCCTATAGATCTTGATGCCTAATATATAAGCAGCTTCTCCAAGGTCCTTCATTGAAAAACTCTTATTCAAGTAGGCCTTAATGCTGTCCAAAAGTTCTATATCATTTCCCATCAAAAGTATGTCATCTACATATAGTATGAGAAATGCTATAAAGCTCCCACTCACTTTCTTGTAAACACAGGCTTCTCCATAAGTCTGTGTAAACCCAAACGCTTTGATCATCTCATCAAAACGAATGTTCCAACTCCGAGATGCTTGCACCAGCCCATAAATCGAGCGTTGGAGCCTGCACATCTTGTCAGCATTTTTAGGATCGACAAAACCTTCCGGCTGCATCATATACAATTCTTCCTTAAGGAAACCATTAAGGAATGCCGTTTTGACGTCCATTTGCCAAATTTCATAATCATAAAATGCAGCAATTGCTAACATGATTCGGACGGACTTCAGCTTCGCTACCGGTGAGAAAGTCTCATCGTAGTCAACCCCTTGAACTTGTCGATAACCCTTAGCGACAAGCCGAGCTTTATAGATGGTCGCATTACCATTCGCGTCTGTCGTCTTCTTAAAGATCCATTTATTTTCTATGGCTCGCCGTTCTACGGACAAGTCAGTCAAAGTCCATACTTCGTTTTCATACATGGATCCTATCTCGGATTTCATGGCTTCTAGCCATTTGTCGGAATCCGGGCCCTCCATCGCTTCTTCATAGTTCGAAGGTTCACTGTTGTCTAACAACATGATTTCCAAGACAGGGTTGCCGTACCACTCTGGTGTGGAACGTGTCCTTGTGGACCTTCGAATTTCAGTAGGAGCTTGATCAGAAGTATCTTGATCATTATCATTAACTTCCTCTCTAGCCGGTGCAGGCACCTCAGGAACATTTTCTTGAGTTGCGCCATTTTCCGATTCAGGAGGTAATATTTCATCAAGCTCTACTTTCCTCCCACTTACTTCTTTCGAGAGAAACTCTTTCTCCAGAAAGGACCCATTCTTGGCAACAAAGATCTTGCCTTCGGATCTGAGGTAGAAGATATACCCAACAGTTTCTTTAGGGTATCCTATGAAGACGCATTTTTCCGATTTGGGTTCGAGCTTTTCAGGTTGAAGTTTCCTGACATAAGCATCGCATCCCCAAACTTTTAGAAACGACAGCTTAGGTTTCTTCCCAAACCACAATTCATACGGTGTCATCTCAACGGATTTCGACGGTGCCCTATTTAAAGTGAATGCGGCTGTCTCTAAAGCATAGCCCCAAAAAGATAGTGGTAAATCGGCAAGAGACATCATAGATCGTAGCATATCTAATAGAGTGCGATTACGACGTTCGGACACACCATTACGCTGAGGTGTTCCAGGCGGCGTGAGTTGTGAAACTATTCCACATTTTCTTAAGTGTGTACCAAACTCGTGACTCAACTATTCTCCTCCACGATCTGATCGTAGAAACTTGATTTTCCTGTCACGTTGATTCTCAACTTCACTCCGAAATTCCTTGAACTTTTCAAAGGTCTCAGACTTGTGTTTCATTAAGTAGACATACCCATATCTACTCAAGTCATCAGTGAGGGTGAGAACATAACGATAGCCACCGCGAGCCTCAACACTCATTGGACCGCACACATCAGTATGTATGATTTCCAATAAGTTGGTTGCTCGCTCCATTGTTCCTGAGAATGGAGTGTTGGTCATTTTACCCATGAGGCATGGTTCGCACGTGTCAGATGATTTGTAATCAAGAGACTCTAAAAGTCCATCAGCATGGAGCTTCTTCATGCGTTTGACACCTATGTGACCAAGGCGGCAGTGCCACAAGTATGTGGGACTATCACTATCAATCTTACATCTTTTGGTACTTACACTATGAATATGTGTAGCATTACGCTCGAGATTCATAAAGAATAAACCATTCACCATCGGAGCATGACCATAAAACATATCTCTCATATAAATAGAACAACCATTATTCTCGGATTTAAATGAGTAGCCATCTCGAATTAAACGAGATCCTGATACAATGTTCATGCTCAAACTTGGCACAAAATAACAATTATTGAGGTTCAAAACTAATCCCGTAGGTAAATGTAGAGGTAGCGTGCCGACGGCGATCACATCGACCTTGGAACCATTCCCGATGCGCATCGTCACCTCGTCCTTCGCCAGTCTCCGTTTATTCCGCAGCTCCTGCTGTGTGTTACAAATATGAGCAACGACACCGGTATCAAATACCCAGGAGTCACTACGATTACTGGTAAGGTACACATCAATTACATGTATATCAAATATACCTTTGGTTTTGCCGGCCTTCTTGTCCGCTAAGTATTTGGGGCAGTTCCGCTTCCAGTGACCACTTTCCTTGCAATAAAAGCACTCAGTCTCGGGCTTGGGTCCATTCTTTGGCTTCTTTCCGGCAGCTTGCTTGCTGGGCGCGGCAACTACCTTGCCGTCCTTCTTGAAGTTCTTTTTACCCTTGCCCTTCTTGAACTTAGTGATTTTATTGACCATCAACACTTGATGTTCCTTCTTGACTTCTACCTCTGCTGATTTCAGCATAGCAAATACTTCAGGAATGGTCTTTTCCATCCCCTGCATATTGAAGTTCATCACAAAGCTCTTGTAGCTTGGTGGAAGCGACTGGAGGATTCTGTCAATGACCGCATCATCCGGGAGATTAACTCCCAGCTGAGTCAAGCAGTTATGTAACCCAGACATGGTGAGTATGTGCTCACTGACAGAACTATTTTCCTCCATCTTACAGCTGAAGAATTTGTCGGAGACTTCATATCTCTCGACCCGGGCATGAGCTTGGAAAACCATTTTCAGCTCTTCGAACATCTCATATGCTCCATGTCTCTCAAAACGCATTTGGAGCCCCGGCTCTAAGCTGTAAAGCATGCCGCACTGAACGAGGGAGTAGTCATCGGAACGTGCCTGCCAAGCGTTCATAACGTCTTGTTCTGCAGGGAGGACAGGTGCGTCACCCAGCGGTGATTGTGGGACATAATCTTTCTTGGCAGCTATGAGGATGATCCTTAGGTTCCGGACCCAGTCCGTATAGTTGCTGCCATCATCTTTCAGCTTGGTTTTCTCTAGGAACGCGTTGAAGTTAAGGACTACGTTGGCCATTTGATCTACAAGACATATTGTAAAATATTTAGACTAAGTTCATGATAATTAAGTTCATCTAATCAAATTATAATGAACTCCCACTCAGATTTGACATCCCTTTGGTCATCTAAGTGTTACACGATCCGAGTCGACTAGGCCGTGTCCGATCATCACGTGAGACGGACTAGTCATCGTCGGTGAACATTCTCATGTTGATCGTATCTTCCATACGACTCGTGTTCGACCTTTCGGTCTCCGTGTTCCGAGGCCATGTCTGTACATGCTAGGCTCGTCAAGTTAACCCTAAGTGTTTTCGCTGTGTAAAACTGTCTTACACCCGTTGTATGTGAACGTAAGGATCTATCACACCCGATCATCACGTGGTGCTTCGAAATGACGAACTTTAGCAACGGTGCACAGTTAGGGGAGAACACTTCTTGAAATTGTTGTAAGGGATCATCTTATTTACTACCGTCGTCCTAAGTAAACAAGATGCATAAAACATAATAAACATCACATGCAATTATATAAAGTAGTGACATGATATGGCCAATATCATATAGCTCCTTTGATCTTCATCTTCGGGGCTCCATGATCATCTTGTCACCGGCATGACACCACGATCTCCATCATCGTGTCTTCATGAAGTTGTCACGCCAACGACTACTTCTACTTCTATGACTAACGCGTTTAGTAATAAAGTAAAGTAGTTTACATGGCGTTCTTCAATGACACGCAGGTCATACAAAAAATAAAGACAACTCCTACGGCTCCTGCCGGTTGTCATACTCATCGACATGCAAGTCGTGATTCCTATTACAACAGCATGAACATCTCATACATGACATATAGATCATTCATCATTCATTACAACTTTGGCCATATCATATCACAAAGCACTTGCTGCAAAAACAAGTTAGACGTTCTCTAATTGTTGTTGCAAGTTTTACGTGGCTGAAGTAGGGTTCTAGCAAGAACGTTTTCTTACCTACGTGAAAGCCACAACGTGATTTGTCAACTTCTATTTACCCTTCATAAGGACCCTTTTCATCGAATCCGCTTCAACTAAAGTAGGAGAGACAGACACCCGCCAGCCACCTTATGCAACTAGTGCATGTTAGTCGGTGGAACCGGTCTCACGTAAGCGTACGTGTAAGGTTGGTCCAGGCCGCTTCATCCCACAATACCGCTGAAGCAAGATAAGACTAGTAGCGGCAAGAAAGTTGACAAATCTACGCCCACAACAAATTGTGTTCTACTCGTGCAAGAAGAACTACGCATAGACCTAGCTCTGATACCACTGTTGGGGAACGTTGCAGAAAACAAAAAAAATCCTACGGTTTCACCAAGATCCATCTATGAGTTCATCTAGCAACGAGTGATTAGATGCATTTACATACCTTGTAGATCGCGAGCGGAAGCGTTCAAAGAACGGGGATGATGTAGTCGAACACGACGTGATCCAAATCACCGGAGATCCTAGCACCGAATGGACGGCACCTCCGCGTTCAACACACGTACGGAACAGCCACGTCTCCTCCTTCTTGATCCAGCAAGGGGGGAGGAGAGGTTGAGGGAGATGGCACCAGCAGCAGCACGACGGCGTGATGTTGATGGAGCTGCAGTACTCCGGCAGGGCTACGCGAAGCACTATGGAGGAGGAGGAGGTGTTGGAGAGGGAGAAGGAGGCAACCAAAGGCCAAGGTATGAAGTCCCTCCTTTCCCCCACTATATATAGGAGGGCCAAGGGGTGGTGGCCGGCCCTAGGAGATCCAATCTCCTAGGGGGGCGGCGGCCAAGGGGGGTTTCCCTCCCCCCCAAGGCACCTAGGAGGTGCCTTCCCCTCCTAGGACTCTTCCCCCTTCAAACCCTAGGCGCATGGGCCTATGTGGGGCTGGTGCCCTTGGCCCATGTAGGCCAAGGCGCACCCCCTACAGCCCATGTGGCCCCCCGGGACAGGTGGACCCACCCGGTGGACCCCCGGGACCCTTCCGGTGGTCCCGGTACAATCCCGATAACCCCGAAACTTGTCCCGATGCCCGAAACAGGACTTCCCATATATAAATCTCTATCTCCGGACCATTCCGGAACTCCTCGTGACGTCTGGGATCTCATCCGGGACTCCGAACAACATTCGGGTTACTGCATATACATATCCCTACAACCCTAGCATCACTGAACCTTAAGTGTGTAGACCCTACGGGTTCGGGAGACATGTAGACATGACCGAGATCGCTCTCCGGTCAATAACCAACAGCGGGATCTGGATACCCATGTTGGCTGCCACATGCTCCACGATGATCTCATCGGATGAACCACGATGTCGAGGATTTAATCAACCCCGTATGCAATTCCCTTTGTCAATCGATATGTTACTTGCCCGAGATCCGATCGTCGGTATCCCAATACCTCGTTCAATCTCGTTACCGGCAAGTCACTTTACTCGTACCATAATGCATGATCCCGTGACCAGACACTTGGTCACTTTGAGCTCATTATGGTGATGCATTACCGAGTGGGCCCAGTGATATCTCTCCGTCATACGGAGTGACAAATCCCAGTCTCGATCCGTGTCAACCCAACAGACACTTTCGGAGATACCTGTAATGCACCTTTATAGTCACCCAGTTACGTTGTGACGTTTGATACACCCAAAGCACTCCTACGGTATCCGGGAGTTACACGATCTCATGGTCAAAGGAAAAGATACTTGACATTAGAAAAGCTCTAGCAAACGAACTACACGATCTCACGCTATGCTTAGGATTGGGTCTTTTCCATCACATCATTATCCTAATGATGTGATCCCGTTATCAATGACATCCAATGTCCATAGCCCGGAAACCATGACTATCTAGTGATCAATGAGCTAGTCAACTAGAGTCTTACTAGGGACATGTTGGTGTCTGTTATTCACACATGTATTACGATTTCCGGATAATACAATTATAGCATGAATAAAGACAATTATCATGAACAAAGAAATATAATAATAATGCTTTTATTATTGCCTCTAGGGCATATTTCCAACACAAACAGGCCGCGCATATCCCGCGCGGCCCTGGTTGGGCTGCATGCGGGCAACCAAACACACCCAACGTCTTCTTTTCCCGTGGCAGCTCACGTGCAGCAGCGGCATGAGCACACGACAATCAACGTTTCTGCTCTTTTGGGAACCAAAGTTTTACCCGCCAAAAGTTCCTTTTCTGTCGTAAAATGTTGTCATGGACGTGGAGTCACTAGTGCAGAACCGGGCTATAGCACCGGTTCGTAAGGCCCTTTAGTGCCAGTTCTGTAACCGGCACTAAAGAGTGGGGACTAAAGGTCCCCCCTTTAGTATCGGTTATGCACGAACCATCGCTAAAGGGCCATCATGTGGCACGTGCCAGCGCCGGGGGCGGGGAGCCCTTTAGTACCGGTTGGTAACACCAACCGGTACAAAAAGTTTCGGGGGGTTTTGATTTTATTATTTATTTTCCCATTAATTTTGTGTTTTTTATTTAATTCTTTTTCGTTTCCTGGTACTTTACGATACTACATATTGTACACGTTATGCATATATATAAATAGAATTTCTCGTAGAACCGATCATATCTATCATCGAATGTCTCACAACCACCATTATTTAGACATATATATATACAATTAGGTATATATATAATTTCTCCTACATGTTGCCTTCAGAGCCAGTGGCATTTGCCTTGGTGCCTTCGGAGCACGATGACAATTGGGAGTGGTTCATGGGGCGGTAGCGGGTCGAGCAAAAATCCTGCTATTTCCTCTTGAAGTGCTCATATGCGCTTCTTCGGTAGGAGCGTCTCCCGCACCTCATTGAACTGTTAAGAAGGAGATCAATATACATGTGTATTAGTTTTGTGATAGATATCGATAATGATGTAAAAATTGTGAATAGTGTTCTGTCAAACATACCCATAGCTATCTATCAGATTTGGTCCTTTCGGACGTCATCATGCAAATGTTCTCGTAAATGTAGTATGCACACACTTCAGTCCCCGACGCTTGCTTCAGGGCCTTTACGAGAATAGAATTTAATCAGATAATAATTAATCAAGCATGATATATAATTAAAGGTATTGAAACTAGAATTAAAGAGATGGTAGCTAGCTAGTACTACTTAATTAATTATACCTTGGGTGGAAACCAATACATCTTTTCTTTTCATGGACCTGGAACCTCTTTTCTGAACTTTGCCCAAGCCCTGCCCGCCGGTAAAGAAAATGAATAAACGAGTTATTTAATAGTTGATAGCAGGAAATGACGAACTAAAGAGGCCGACATATAGTTAATAATGATTGAAATTACCTGTCGACTATCCCCTTCAAGATTGAGTAGTCACTTTGTTTTTTAAGTAGTGAGTCCAGTACTTCAACTGTTCCTTCGTCAACTTTAATGATTAACAAGATCCAATGATAACTGCATGCACACACGTTTGCATGTCTTAATTAAGCGGGCATGTGCATAACACTCATCAACTACCCTAAACCCTATACAGTTAATTATTAACATCTAGCATGCTAGTAAGCAAAAACAGAATTTATAGTACAAGATAGTGTGACTCATCGGAAGTTGTAAGGAAGTAGTATATCGTCATTGGTACTGAGGTGCTTCAAGAACACTAGCATGTTTTTCTCTACATCGTACGTCTTTATACCATGCATATGTCCTTGTTTCTTCATTAATGGTATTTGGGTCAATGAACCCAATGCCATAGTGTCCACCTTTTTTCATTTCATACATCTTCATCCTGCATAATACCACATAAAAGAATATAGTGAGGATAATTATAGGTAATGATCGATCAGTGAGCATTACATCTAGCTTAAGACTTAAATTACAGAAAGAAATCACTTATAGACAATAGCAACTTACGGGAGCTTTGTCGAGTGCTTCTTGATTGAATAACTACCATAGTTCTGAATACTCAACGGTCAGAGCTACCTTATGGAAGTAATGCTCTTTCTTGACTTTCACCATGAGGGAATCTCGATTGGAACTCTTGATAATTTTCATGTACCAATCATGCAATTCATACATTCTCGTTGGGAGGTTCTTGACCTCCTCAGGCTTGACCAAAGGTTTGCCGTGGACATATTTCGGTTTTATGTCCTCCTCTCTAAGCGGAGACATGGGCTCAATCTCGAGGGGTTGTCCAACAATGATACCGAGCATTTCAGCCTGCCTTCTATGCTCGTCTGTTATTACCAGCTGACCGGCACCGGTACTCTCATGTGTTGGTACAACAAGTGGGGGATCGATTGTGCCGCCTATTCTCCCAGCTGGGGAACGGTTTTCCCGCATTTTTAGCCAGCTGCTTGGCTCGAGCTCGAGCTCGACTCCTTCTTTTGTCATGCTTGATGTGTCTTCCTGATTTGGTGCTCATAGTCTGAGTCAACAGGCTTGGGACCTGGTGCTTTAGCCATACGAATAAAGTGGTCAATCTTATCCTCAGGCACTTTCTCCCTTGGCGGCGGTGGTGGTTTCGGTCCAAAATGGGCGTCCACTTGGGCCTTCACTATGGCTACATTTTGTTCCTCGGTCATGTTGTAAGGCCTCTACAAAAGAGGACCAAGGCTTGGACCATATTGAAATCGCTTGCCTCCGCCTGTACCTCCTGTACTACCTCGACTTGTAGCGCTATGCACCATAGCTGCGGCGGCTCTCTTCCGCGATTGCTGAGGCAGCGGAGACTGCTGATGCGGTCTGGACTTGGAGGAGGAGTGGCACGCATTGGTGGACTTGGAGGAGGAGGAGTGGCCTCATGCGTTGGCTGAGTTGAAGCAGGAGGAGTGGCCTGAAGCTGTGCCGGACTTGGAGGAGCGGGAGTCGTCTGCTCCTCGTCACCTCTTGGAATGTCAATCTCAAGCTGATGCGGCATCGATGGCCTTTGAAAGATGATGCAATACTTTCTCCATAGGATGATACGATATATGGCCTCTCCCAGACCCAGTGTGTGCTCCTCGTCACCTCCAGGAATGTCAAGCTGTAGCCCCGAATATTGGTCCACCACCTCATCAACCACGATACGAGCATAGCTGGCTGGAATCGGGTTGCAATGGAAGGTTGCTTCGGGGGGGTTTGTATAAGCAACAACGTCCGCCACCTTCACAAATATGTTCTTTATTTTGAAGTGTAGCTCACATTTAGTGTTCTCCATGATGTCATCCACAGGGTATCTATACAGCAGTGCGTCACCCTGGGCAGAACCCACGCTGCTTCTCGGCATGGATGGGACGGTGCTATCCAATGCTGGATCATCCGCTAGCTGCTACCGCTACTGAGACCCCTTTCCTGGCTAAGTGAGTCGATCTGCTGCTGCTACCGCTGGAATTTGAGTGCCAAGTCCGTGTGCGCTGATTCTAGACCTTGAAGGCGTTCTGCTTCCTGCTTCCTCTGCTCCTCCTCCAGCTTCCTCTTCTTCTCCTCCTCCATCTTCTTTCTCGCACGGCTTCTATAGTCAACGTTCCAGTCCGAAAAGCCCTCATACCACGAAACAACGCCCTTGTCTCGTGTTCTTCCCGGGTGTTCTGGATTTCCCAGGGCGCGCGTAAGCTCGTCGTTCTCTCTGTTGGGCGTGAACACCCCCTTTCGAGCATATTTTATTGCTTAAAGTAACTTATCTTCGGCTCCTTTAAGACATGCCTTCTTCGAAACCTAGCCTGTCTTCGGTTCTAGAACGCCCTCATGCGCATAGAACCAAGTTCTGCACCTGGGGGGCCAGCTCAATGTAATTGGAGTGACCTGTGCAGCCTGCATCTCTTGCTCAGACTTATCCCACTTTGGCATTGCCACCGCGTAGCCACCTGGCCCCAGCCTATGGCACTGCTCCTTTTTTGTGGCATTGGCCTTGTTTTTCTGGACCATTCCTTAGATAATTTTGATTCCTTGAATTTCACAAAATCGGGCCAGTGTTCTCTTTGCTTCTCCAGTGTTCCCTTGAATTCTGGAGTCTTCTTTCCTCCTTCGACACACTTGTTCCATACAGTTTTCTTGTGCTTGTTGAACGCTATCGCAATCTTCTTAAGAGCACCGTCCTTGACTTTCTCCACATCTGCAGCTGTGAAATGATCTGGTAGGGTGAAATGTTCCATGAGTTTTTCCCAAAGCAGAGTTTTTGCTCTGTGGTCAACAAAAGTAATATCTAGACGTTTCTTTGCTGGCTCTTTCCATTCTTGAAGGGAGATCGGGAGTTGGTCCTTCACAAGAACTCCGCACTGACGAACGAACTTGTTCGCAATGTTCTTAGGTGCTAGTGGTTCACCATTAGTTTTGATGGCATCGATGTTGTACTTTACGCCCTCCTTCAACTTTTTGCCCGGGCCTCGCACTCTGCCTGTAGAAGATTTGCTCGATCCGGAGGGCTGAAAGAAGAAAGATCGATTCGTTAATATATTTTCAAATCATTTAAAACATGTGATGATCACCAGATGCCTGCTTATATAAATATACCTCGCTGGTCTTTGTTATTTCAAGATCAACATTTTCTTCACCATCATAATCATAGTCGTCCATGACTTCATCAATTCGGTCGTCGCGATCGAATATCATATCATCACCCTCCCCGATATTGTTCAGATATTGGGAGCCATCATCTTCTTCATTTCGATCATCTGGCCCATGAGGGGAGCGTATGATCTCGAACATGGCCTCTTCTCCCTCTCTGCCGGTATTGTCCGCCATAGCTTTTATTTAACTAATACATAAGAAATATAAAAAAAATAGTATTCAAATTACAATGCATGCATGCAATCAATAAGGAAAAACTGAATCATAGTACATAATATGCATCATCTCGAATAATATATAATCTCGAATGCATCGTCTTGAATAATATATAATCTTGAATACATCGTATCGAATAATATATAATATTGAATACATCATCTCGAATATTATATAATGAATACATCACTAGCTAGATAGCTAATAAATATCGAATACTACAGAATAATCTAGGCCACTCGCGGTTCCTAAGGCGTGGGTGGTGGACACCCAAAGAGAAGGAACCATCACAGGATCATAGCTCCAGTCATCTCCGCAAAGAACCTGCTAGGTTGGAGAACCTGACGTCCATAGCAGCCATGTAGCGACGGACGTGCTCGCCCTCCTCCCTGACATGGCGACGCACCACCTCCGGCTGGGCCGGCTCCCTCCGCACCGAAAGTGGCTCACGGGAACGCCACCAAAGGAGCTCAGGGTCGACGATGGGACCCGGGGGCGGGTTCCTCACCAAGCAGCGAGCCCCTAAAGGTAGCATCTCCCAGTGCCAGCCCGACGGAGCCCAGCCCCGGACATGGGTCCTCTGAAGCAGGACATCGTCACGAACGGGTCGACGGCGAGGATGTGGGCCGGGCATCATCAAGAACAAATACTATATGCCGCAAAAGTAACATTTTTTAAATGATTGGATTGTGATTTTTTATATGCAAATTCTAAATTTATATAACTAAAATTATAAGAAACTAAAAAAACATCGATCATCGTCTAACAATTTAAAATTAATCTAATTCATCTAGCTAAAGCTAACATTTCTAAAATTTCTAACATTTCTATATACTATTTGACACTAATCTAATCTAATTAATTAATTCATCTAAAACCTTTGTATAAAAAACAGAAAAAACTAAAAACTAAAAACTAAAAACAGAATCTAGTGTGTGTGTGTGTGTGCGCGCGCGCGCGCGTGCACCTACGGCGCCGGCGACGCGGCGGCTTCGATTGGAGGGAGGAGACGGGCCGGGGAGAGGGGCTCACAGCATGGGCGAGGTGACGGCGACGGCGACGGCAAGGTCGAAGGTGATGGCAACGGGCCCGTGCGGTGATGGGGATGGGCCGGCGACGGGCGGCGATGGGGACGGGGGCGGCTTTGGGGGCAGCAACGGGGATGGAGACGATGGGGGGTGGCGGCGATGGGGCAGAGGAGAAGAAGTAGAGGGAGAATGAAACTGACGAAATGCGTAAGTGCTGCTTATATAGGAGGCACCTTTAGTGCCGGTTGGAGCCAGCAACCGGTACTAAAGGCCTGTTTTGGCCAAGTGAATCGGTGGGAAGCACACCCCTTTAGTACCGGGTGGTGGCTCCAACCGGTACTAAAGACCCCCCCCTCGCCTTTAGTACTGGTTGGAGCCACCACCCGGTACTAAAGGTGTGCGCTGGTGCAGGTGTGGTGCGGGCAAGTTTAGTCCCACCTCGCTAGCCGAGGGGTGCCAGCACCTGTTTAAATGCCCCGGTGCGACAGCTCTCTTGAACTCGTCTCTATAGCAGGCTTCTGGGCCTAACTCTGCCGCTCTGCCATGTGGGCCTATTGGGCCTTACGGGCCTGCATCCTGGCCCAACTACAGATTTGGGTTTCTAGTCGTATGGAAGCCGATGTGGCCTAGTAGGTGGACTTTTTTTATTTAGTTTTTTCTTTTTTCTGCTTTATTTATTTTCATTTACTTATTTACGAGTTGTTTTTGCTGTACTTAGAGTTTCCTTGTGAATTTTTTTTCTTTAGGTACAAAAAATTACAAAACTTTTTTATTAATGCCAGTAGTTTTCAAATTTGAATAGTTTAAATTTGAATCATTTGACGAACTTTGTAGACAAAGTGCATCCAGTTTTTGCCGTAAATGCATGAAAGAATTTGTTTGCGCATAAAATTTCTCTGCATTTCAAATTCCAAAACACATAAGTACCCTAACTATTACAAAGATTCCCTCCGGTTTGTTCGAAGCGGCACTTTCCAGATATATAAGTCCGAAAACTCACTAGAGAAGAAAGTGATGATAGTGAAGCCCATCACATCCCAGAGTGGGATCTTTGGGTGTGAAACTTTTTCTTCGCGTGTGTCCCCTTGCGGCGTAACCATGGACAGTCTTCATCATTTAATTTGATGCTCTGGTCAATATTCATTGTGAATTGAGCAATTTCATGAAACTTTTCATAATCTTCTGACATGTCTGTCTTGTCATCCACTCACATGATGTTTCTTTTCCCTGAAAGCACTATGTGGTGTTTTGACTCCTCGTATGATGCATTCGCTTCCTTATCTTTTCTTTTTCTCAGCTTGGAAGACATGTCCGTCACATAGAAAACATGTGCCACATCATTGGCCAGGACGAATGGTTCATCTACATACGCAAGATTGTTAAGATCCACTATTGTCATTCCGTACTACGGGTCTTTCGTTACCCCGCCTCGTGTCATATTGACCCATTTGCACCGAAACAAAGGGACCTTCAAACCACGTCTATAGTCAAGTTCCCATATGTCCTCTATGTAACCATAATATGTTTCCTTTCCCGTCTTGGTTGTTGCATCAAAGCGGACACCACTGTTTTGGTTGGTGCTCTTCTTATCTTGGGCGATCGTGTAAAATGTATTCCCATTTATCTCATACCCTTTGAAAGTCATTATATTCGAAGATGGTAACTGGGATAGCAAGTACATGTCATCTTCAATATCGCCATCATGCATGGCATGTGTCTGCAACCAACTGGTGAAAGTCCCCATTTGTTCACGTGTAATCCAATCGTCAGACTGCTCCGGGTGTTTGGAGCATAGAAAATTCTTGTGTTCCTCCATATACGGAGCCACCAGGGTGAAATTATGTAGAACTGTGTAGTGTGCTTGAGTGTGAGAATGCCCATCCATACATATTATTTGATCCCCTCCTAGCGTGCCTTTTCCATCCAGTCTGCCCTTATACCGCGATTCAGGAACACCAATCGGCTTAAGGTCAGGAATAAAGTCAATACAAAACTCAATGGCCTCCTCATTTTCATGGCCCTTCGAGATGCTTCCTTCTGGCCTAGCATGGTTATGAACATATTTCTTTAAGACTCCCATGAACCTCTCAAAGGGGAACATATTGTGTAGAAATACAAGACCGAAAACGTTAATCTCTTCGCATAGGTGAACTAGGACGTGCATCATGATGTTGAAGAAGGATGGTGGGAACACCAACTCGAAACTGACAAGACATTGCACCAAATCAATCTGTAACCTTGGTATGATTTCTGGATCGATTACCTACTGAGAGATTGCATTGAGGAATGCACATAGCTTCAGAATGGCTAATCGAACGTTTTTCGGTAGAAGCCCCCTCAATGCAACCGGAAGCAGTTGCGCCATAATCACGTGGAAGCCATGAGACTTTAGGTTCTGGGACTTTTTCTCCGCCATATTTATTATTCCCTTTATATTCGACGATAAGCCAGACGGTACCTTCATCCTGAGCATGCATTCAAAGAAGATTTCCTTCTCTTCTTTGGTAAGAGCGTAGCTGGCATGACCCTGATATATGCCGTCTTTTCCGTGCATACGTTGCTGGTCCTCCCATGTCTCCAGTGTATCTTTTGTCTTCCCGTACATGACCAAGAAGGCAAGCAAGGTCACGCAAAGATTCTTTGTCATGTGCATCACGTCGATTGCGGAGCGGACCTCTAGGTCCTTCCAATAGGGCAGGTCCCAAAATATAGATTTCTTCTTCCACATGGGTGCACGTACGTAAGCGTCATTCGGAACAGGTTGTCCTCCAGGACCCTTTCCAAATATTACCTTCAAATCCTTGACCATATCATGTATATTAGCACCAGTACGGTGGCGAGGCTTCGTCCAGTGATCCGCCTCACCTTTGAAATGCTTACCTTTCTTTCTTATGGGATGCCTGCTCGGAAGAAATTGACGATGTCCTAGGTACACATTCTTCCTACAATTATCCAAATATATATTGTCGGTATCATCCAAATATTGTGTGCATCCACGTATCCCTTGTTTGTCTGTCCTGAAAGGTTACTGAGAGCAGGCCAATTATTGATGGTCATGAACAGCAATGCCTTTAGGTCAAATTCTTCCTGTTTGTGCTCATCCCCCGCACGTACACCTTTTCCATTCCACAGCTGTAAGATTTCTTCAACTAATGGCCTTAGGTACACATCAATGCCATTGCCGGGTTGCTTAGGGCCTTGGATGAGCACTGCCATCATAATGAACTTCCGCTTCATGCACAACCAAGGAGGAAGGTTATACAAACATAGAGTCACAAGCGAGGTGCTATGGTTGCTGCTCTGCTCCCCAAAAGGATTAATGCCATCTGTGCTTAGACCAAACCATACGTTCCTGCGTCACCTGCAAACTCCCCCCTGTACTTTCTCTTGATTTTTCTCCACTACGACCCGTCAGCGGGTACTCTCAACTTTCCATCTTTCTTACGGTCTTCTCTGTGCCATCGCATCTCCTTGGCATTCTCTTTGTTTTGGAACAGACGTTTCAACCGTGGTATTATAGGAGCATACCACATCACCTTGGCAAGAATCTTCTTCCTGGGGCGCTCGCCCTCAACATCATCGAGGTCATCGTGGCTGATCTTATAGCGCAATGCACCGCATACCGGGCACGCGTTCAAATCCTCGTACTCACCGCGGTAGAGGATGCAGTCATTAGGGCATGTATATATCTTCTGCACCTCTAACCCTAGAGAGCAGACAACCTTCTTTGCTTCGTACGTACTCACGGAAAATTCGTTGTCCTTTGGAAGCATATTCTTTATCATTACCTGCAACTTTCCAAATCCCTTGTCAGATACACCATTCTTTGCCTTCCATTGCAGCAATTCCAGTGCGGTGCCCAGCTTTTTCTTCTCAGCTTTGCAATTTGGGTGCAACAATTTCTTGTGATCCTCTAACATGCACTGCAACTTCATCTTCTCCTTTTCACTTGCGCAGTTTCTCTTTGCATCGGCAATGGCCCGACCAAGATCATCAGCGGGCTCATCTGATGCCTCTTCTTTAGCTTCTTCCTGCATTGCCGGCTGAACTTCTTCTCGCATTGCCGTCTCAGCTCCTTCCCCCATTGTTGTATCATCATATTCAGGGAACCCATGGCCAGGATAGCTATCATTGTCCTCTTCTTCTTCATTGTCTTCCATCATAACCCCTCTTTCTCCGTGCTTGGTCCAAACATTATAGTGGGGCATGAAACCGGACTCAAATAGGTGGTCATGAATGGTTCTTGAGTTAGAGTAATTGTGATCATTCTTAAAGCCAGCACATGGACAAGGGATAAAACCATCCGCCCACTTGTTTGCCTGAGCCGCAATCAGAAAAGTATGCACACCATCAACGAACTGGGATGGAGAGCATCCGTCATCGTACATCCATTGCCGGCTCATCTTCATTACACACCACAAAAGACCAAATTAATACAAGTTCATACATAAAGTTCATACAACACTTAAATGCAACATACAAATAACTCTCTAGCTAAAGCATTTAAATGCAACAACAAATGCGATCAAGATTGCAACTAAGGTAACAATTGATCCAACAGCATAATGATACCAAGCCTCACTATCAATGGCATATTTTCTAATCTTTCTAATCTTCAACCGCATTTTCTCTATCTTGATCTTGTGATCATCGATGACATCGGCAACATGCAACTCCAATTCCATCTTCTCCCCCACAATTCTTTTCAATTTTTCTTTCAAATACTCGTTTTCTCTTTTAACTAAATTTAACCTCTCGACAATAGGGACGGTTGGAATTTCCGGCTCACATACCTCCTAGATAAAAATATCTATGTCAAATTGATGGGCATAATTTGTCATAAACATGAAATGCAAAAAATAGTTTTAAAAGAGAATATACCACAACCGAATCATAACACGGAGGAGGGCCCACGAGGACGGATATCAAAACCATGACACTGTGTATAACAAACAACGTACGGGTAGAATAATTATACAAGTAACTATATATCTAAATCACACAAACATGATTTTTTTATATAAAAAAGATAAGAACAAGAGGCTCACCACAAGGTGGTGCCGGCGACGGGTCGGTGCGGGCGATCGACGGTGGTTACGACGGAGACAGGATGGCACTAAGTAAACCACACCTACATATGCAAACTAAGAGTTATTTTAAGCTCAAATTGCATATAAATCAAATAAACTACCGCATATAGTTCCTTCTAAATAACTAAAACCTACAAATTAATCACTATATAAAGCATTACAGGAGCTAATCTAGCAATGAGAGATGAAAGGACAAAGTTGCTAACCTTTCTGATCACTTGAATGGATGGGGGCCTTCAAATCTTGACAAAATTTGGGCAAAATGTGTGATGAGCTCGAGGGAAGAGGGGAAGAACAGAGAGGAGAGGGAAAAGGGGGAAGAACAGAGCGAGCTCGATCGCGGGTGGGCGAAGGGTTTATATATAGGATGACCTTTACTACCGGTTCGTGGCACGAACTGGTACTAATGGTGCTGGAGGGGCCCCATTCTGACATCATCCTTCCACCACTCTCTTTAGTACCGGTTCGTGGCACGAACCGGTGCTAAAGATCCGCCACGAACTGTTACTACTGAGAGCGGCCCGCCTAGCCGTTGGAACCGTCAGTAATGATCACATTAGTGGTCGGCTCAAATACAAACCGAGACTAATGAGCTGAATATTAGACCATTTTTCTACTGGTGAGTGGTCGAGTTGGATCAGTGGAGAGCTGAGAACTCGCCTGATGAATGTATTCCATCACAGGATTTATGCTACTAGGAAACCTCCTCTCGAATTCTATTC
Organism: Triticum dicoccoides; assembly: GCF_002162155.2. NCBI lineage: Eukaryota > Viridiplantae > Streptophyta > Magnoliopsida > Poales > Poaceae > Triticum > Triticum dicoccoides. The sequence goes on along the minus strand of NC_041387.1, from coordinate 43,631,203 downwards.
TTCGTCATACCGCAGTCGATCGACAAGTGTGACATGCGAGACTTAATCGCGGTTTAACAAAGTGTTAATCGCAGTTTATAATGGTACTGCTACTGCTGCTCTCCGGCATCGGGATTGATAACCAAATATGGTCTAATCCAAATGATGGCGAATAAACCTGCCATCATCAGGTGATCGATGCTTGTTTACACAGCTTTTCTCTCTCTCTCTCTCTCCCCCCTCTCTCTCCCTCTCTCTCTCTCTCTCTCTCTCTCTCCTAAACAGTGATCTTTATTTATTCAGGACACATTACAGCTTGAACTTTAAAACATAGATTTTGAAGAGGTAGTATTTCCATGGTTGTATTCTCTATTTCCATGGTTGTATTTTCTTGCATGTTTTCTTACATTCAATTTTATACTGCTCATGTGGACAAAGCATGTACTTTTATGTGCCTTCTATGCCCATACATATCATATCATCAAATTCCATGCTGAATTGGAAACAATGTTCGGAAAATTTCATATAAAGTGAACATCTTTAGAGGAAAGGCACCAAACCTTTGTAATAATAAGCAATAAAAATCCGCTAGCAGGAAAACAATGCAAGCATAAAAAATGAAACTAAAGAGTGATTAGAGGTACTCCATTGGATGGAGTATTGAAGATTAAAAGAACATGTAATAAATGTGGCAACCAACTAATGTATTTAAATTGGCATATAAAAGGCGGCATTCTCCAAGGTACTAGCAATACTCTCCCTAAAAAGCGGCAGTCAAACCAACAGTGTGTAAAATGTTCGTCGAATTTGGTTAACAAAATGTGACATTATCAAAAAATTAATGAATTTTTCTCATGATTTACCCATTTTGAACAAAAATTACTAATAGTCATAAAAGAATATCAAAGTTGAATACTGGAGATTATGTCCTTATCAAAAATATCATGTCTTTTGGATCTTGTGAATAATTCTCCCATTTCTCGATGAAACCAAAACTTGTTCTGGTAATGATTGGCTGATGACTTGAACATTTCTCTACTCTGTTATTTAGAAACATAATGTGAGCCATGTTGACTTTGACAAGCTACAAAGCAACACAAATATAACCATTTCAATTATTGTTACCATTCAATGGTTTGTGTTTCTTATGGTAACTGTTTACCATAGGTTGATAGCTAATAAAAATACGTGTATTTTCAAAGGTTTGAGTTGGTATTTTCAAAGCTTAGGGGCCAACCACCTCGAGATAAATTTTGTGCATTGTGCTAGGACCGAGAGAACTATACTATTTTTAAAATTAGAAATACTCCCATAGAGTGGGTTCTTTTGCGGGTTCCCACAAAGTGATTACACGCAAGGATTTCAATATTAAAGTCAACAACTTCCGAGAACGAGTATTTACAAATTATAGAGAAAATGTCGGGATATCATAATTAAAAAAATCCTCTCTATTTTCATGGATGTATTTACTTGCATGTTTTCTTACCTTCAATTTTATACTGCTGATGTGGGCAAAGCATGTAAGTTTGCCCACCTTCTATGCCCATACATATCATATCATCAAATTTCATGTTGAATTGGAAACAATATTCAGAAAATTTAATTAAACATGGACATCTTCAGAGGAAAGGCAGCAAACCTTTGTACTAATAAGCAATAAAAATCCGCTAGTAGAAAAACACCTCATGCATAAAAAATGAAACTAAAAGTAATTAGAGGTACTCCATTGGATGGAGTATGGAAGATTAAAAAATAAGTAATAAATGTAACAACCAACTAATGTATTTAAATCTGCATATAAGAGGCGGCATTCTACAAGGTACTAGTAATACTCTCCCCCAAAAGTGTCAGTTAAACTAACGATATGTAAAATGTTCATCAAATTTGGTTAGACAAAATGTGACGTCATCACATATTTTAATGCATTTTTTTCATGACTCGCCCATTTTGCACAAAATTACTAACGGTCATAAAAATATGATTATCAAAGTTCAATACTGGAGATTGTGTCCATCTCTAAAATATTATGCCTTTTGGATCTTGTGAATAGTTCTCCCGTTTCTCCCCTAACCCAATACTTGTTTTGGTAATGATTGGTTCTCTACCCTGTTATTTAGAAACATAATTTGAGCCATGTTGACTTTGAAAACCTACAAAGCAACAAAAATATAACCATTTCAATTGAGTTACCATTCGCTGGGTTGAGTTTCTAATAGTGATTGTTGACCGATAGGTTGGTAGCTAATAAAAGAACGCCTGTATTTTCAAAGGTTTGAGTCGGTGTCTTCAAAGCTTAGGGGCCAACCACCTCTAGATAAGTTTTATGCACAATGCACTAGGACAGGTAGGAAACTATACTATTTTTTATGAAACTAGAAATACTCCCACAGAGTGGGTTTTTTGCGGGTAGACACAGAGTGGTTACAAGTAAGTATGTCAACATCAAAAGTCCACAACTACCCAAAACAAGTATATATAAATTATAAAATGTTAGGCTAACATAACTAAAAGATCTTCTCTATTTCAATGGATGTATTTTCTTGCGTCTTTTCATACCTTCAATTTAATACTGCTGATGTGGACAAAGCATGTAATTTTGCACGTCTTCTATGCTCGTACATATCATAGCATAAAATTTCATGTTGAATTGGAAACAATGTTTGAAAAAATTTATAGAACATGAACATCTTCATAGGAAAGGTACCAAACCTTTGTACTAATAAGCAATAAAACTCCGCTTGCACAAAAACAACGCATGCATAAAACATGAAACTAAAAGTGATTAGAGGTACTCCATTGGATGGAGAATTAAAGAAAAACAGGTAATAAATATGGTAACCAACTATTGTATTTAAATTGGCATATGAAAGGAGGCGGTCTGCATGTACTAGCAATACTCTCCCTAAAAAACGGCAGTCAAACTAACAATATGTAAAATGTTCATCGAATTTGGTTAGACAAAATGTGACATCATTAGAATTTTTTATGGAATTTTTCTCATGACACACCCATTTTGTACAAAATTACTAACCGTTATAAAAAATAATTATCAAAGTTGAATACTGGAGATTGTGTCCATATCTAAAATATCAGGTCTTTTGGATCTTGTGAATAGTTCTCCTGTTTGCCCCCAAAACCAATACTTGTTCTGGTAATGATTGGCTGGTGACTTGAACATTTCTCTACTATGTTATTTAGAAACATAATTGGAGCCATGTTGACTTTGACAAGCTACAAAGCAATGAAAATGTAACCATTTCAATTGTTGTTACCATTCGATGGGTTGAGTTTCTAATAGTGACTGTTGACCGATAGGTTGGTGGTTAATAAAAGAACACATGTGTTTTCAAAGCTTAGGGACCAACCACCTCGAGGTAAATTTGATACACGATGTGTTGGGACGGGACCAAGAGGAAAGTTTCTATTTTTATGAACTGAAAATACTCCCACATAGTGGTTGTAAACAAGGATTTCAACATCAAATGTCCAGAACTGCAAAAAATAAGTAATTACACATTACAGGGAAAAAAGTTGGGCTATATCACAATTGAAAAAAAAAATCTCTACTTACCATATGGATTTATTTTCTTGCATGTATTCTTACCTTCAGTTTAATATTGTTGATGTGGAAAGCATGTGATTTTGCACGCCTTTTATGACCGCACCTATTGAGATCACCAAATTTCATATTGATTTTGGAAATAGTATAACGTGGAAGTCTTATGAGGGGAGACACTATACCTTTGTACTAATAAGAAGAAGAAAATCTTCTAGCAGAGAAACATCGCATGCATAAAAAATGGAAAAAAGTCCATTTCGGTACCTTGAACAAAGTTGGTGGTTCACATTACCCCCTGATCTTTATTTCGGTTCCCTTTACCCCCTGAACAATCCCAAACCGGACAAAAGACCCCCTTGGGTGGTTTGTCTCAATATGCAGCTGATGTGGCGCTGGTCAATGGTGGTTTTGACTTACGGGTGGGGCCACAAGGATTAACTTAACTGAAACAGGAAATTAGCCCATGGTTAATTAGGGAATGGGACCCACTTTGCAGTGACTCAGGGGACGCTCGGTGACGAAATTAGCCCTCGAGGCGGCGCTTGACATCGAGCAGGTCGCGGCGGAGGTCATCGTCGGTGGGTAACCGCGCGTTGATGGCCAGGAACTCGTGGGCCGCGGTGGCGGCGGCCACGAGGTTGTTGGCCACCAGTGCGCGGCACGCGACGTCGAGCGCGACCTCGGCGTGGGCCAGTGCAGATTCGGCACGCAAGTGCGTCGCGTCGAGGTGGCGGATGCGGGAGGAGAGCGCCTCGGCTAGCGCGGCGGTGGAGGAGGATGACTCCTTGAGCGCGGTGGCGTCGGAGGCGGCGAGCGAGAGGAGCGGCGAGTCAGAGCGGAGCAGGGAGGCGGCCGCGCGGTCGAGGTCGGGAAGGCTAGCGAGGAGCGCGTCGAGGGCGCGCTGGTAGGCGACGCACTCGTGGAGCAGGCGGGTGGCGGCGCCGGCGTCAGTGAGGCCGCGGAGGGCCGCGAGGGAGGCCGGGTCACCGAAGCCCAGGGACGGGGCGGCGTCGGCGGACGCGTCGGCGACCGCGGATGAGTCCGGGCAAGGGAGCACGGGGTGGGCACGGCGGACGGCACGACCATGGCCGCCGGGGTAGGGTGGATCTCAATGAGTTCAGATGTGCGGGAAGGGAGAGGAAAGAGAAGGGAGGAAGGAGAAGCAGGGCGTCAGGGCAGCAGCTTGGAACTCTGGCAGTCGCTGGTGTCATCCAGAGGCGGCGGGGTCGGGCGCGGTGCTCGGGAGGGAGGCAGCTGTGAGGGGAGGCTCGGGAGGAGCTCCTTTGTCTCAACCCAGCGTGATGAGGGAGACTCACCCGCAGGTCAAAACCGCCCATTGACCATTGCCACGTCAGCAATCAGTCAAATCAAACCAGCCAGGGACTGATTTTGTCCGGTATGAAATTGTTCAGGGGGTAAAGAGAACCAAAATAAAGATCAGGGGGTTATGTGAACCACGAACTTTGTTCAGGGTAGTAAAATAGACTTTTTTCTAAAAAATGAAATTAAAGAAGTACCCCGTTCGATGGATAATTAAGAGACTTTATTAAAGATTAGAAAATAGGTAATAAATATCACAACCAACTCATGGATTTGAAGTGGCATATAAAAGGTGACACTCTGTAAGGTACTAGCAATACTCGCCCTAAAAAGTAGTCAAACTAACGATATGTAAAATGTTCATCCAATTTGGTAAGACGAAATGTGACATAATCAGATTTTTTATGAATTTTTCTAAGAACCTCCATTTTGTACAAAATAACGGACAATCATACAAAAATGATTATGAAAGTTGAATATTGGAGATTGTGTCCATAATATCAAGTCTGGATGTTTGGAATAGTTCTCGGACGTGGAGTATCTGCTGCTGAGCTCAAATGCTCTCCGATGAACAGTAGAATAAAAAATAGTAAAAAACATCAAAACATTGTAATTTTTTTGTGGTAAACTTTGACAAATGTATTGTATGCTTATAAAATTCAGCACCACATGACATCTGTGGAAGTCGTGGTAAAAAAATCGATGCTCCAAAAATAATAGTTTTAAAATCATTTTGGAGTGCTGATTTTTTTTCACGACTTCCACGAATGTAATTTTGTTCTGTGTTAAGCATACAAAACATTTGTCAAAGTTTACCACAAAAGAAAATCCTATTCTTTTGATTTTACTGTTCATCAGGGTGCATTTGAGCTCAGGATGAGAGTAGAACTTTCAATAGTTCTCTTGTTTCTCCCCTAAACCAATGCTTGTTCTAGTAATCATTAGCTGGTGACTTAAACATTTCTCTACTCCGTTATTTAGAAACACAATTTGAGCTATATTTAATTTGACAAACTACAAAGCAATGAAAATGTTAACCATTAAATTGTCGTTACCATTCGATGGGCTGAGTTTGTTGACCAATAGGTTTGATAACTAACAAAAGAACACATGCATAAAAGAAACTTGTCACAGTCAGTTTAAATTTCTACCATAAAAATCAACTAGCTCAACAAATACCTACTACTCTCTCGCAAAAAAAAAGACTGCTACTCATTTCATGTTTCCCTCTGAAACAGCAAATTACCAACAAAATAATACTCCTGTTTCATGTAAGAACTGTATCACAGTCCATTCATTAGAGTGGTATATTGGTGTTGGGCGCAGTGCATATGTAAATTTCACCCAAATAGCACATTGCAGAGTAACACCTTAATTTTCTTCTTATCATTTGACCTCGTATTAGTACTATCTTTAAGCATAGAATTCGTGGAGAACGGAGAGACAACTGGTTGGTCTTGGGCTGCAGATCGTCAATGTTGTGTTCCAACACGACTGTAATTGGCGCATGTGTGTGGATTAAAATACAAATAGACTTTGCAGACATTTTGACTTTTCTGGATCCTTTCGCCACACTACTTTTTTTAGAAGAAGAAGAGCAACTCTCATTTTCTGCCATTTAGTCTTCTACTACGCTCCTTCGTTGGAACAGATCAATGTGTGTCTTTTGCAGCACCACGACGGCAACAAAGACCGACCAGCCGGCTGCCGATTAAACAGCTGATATTAAATCACAGTTCATGTTCTCATACTGCATATGCCTGCACCCTTGGTGTGTGAGTGTGATCGCATATTAACTTTCTTTCTCTTACATATTGATTTGGAGAGCTTCCAACTCTCTCTATGATAAAACAATACAAATACACATGCTGCAGTGTCTTTTATGTCGACCACCGGTGTTACATCTGATGTTCTTTGTACGGGAAATTATCTGGTGCACCGGTGCTTGTGGTGCTACCGGTGCACCGGACGTCGTAGCGTGTTAAAAATTGTTTCAAAAAATCTGAAAAAAATGTAGCACATTCACACAACATTGGTCTATGTTGTCGGAAAATTTCAAATCAAAATTCAAAACACTGGACGAGATACAAAAATGACAATTTCAGCATCAATCTGATAACAGGTCAAATTTAAAGCCCAACTTCTGTTATGTACTATCGAGGGTCGATTTTGTGATTTTTGTACCTTGAGAAATATTTCAAATTTTAAGTTGAATTTTCGCGGCAACATAGATGAATGTTGTGTGAATGGGCTATATTTTTTTCTAATTTTTTTCAAACATTTGTGAACACGCTACGGGCATCCGGTGCACCGGTAGCACCACAAGCACCGTTGTACCACATACTTTCCCTCTTTGTACTGCCATGACTAATAATAAATAGATTAGAGGTTGCTCGACTGCTCACTGATCATTGGATAAGTCACTATGCAGCCTTCGCTAATCGGTTGTGTCATCACGACGAATCCTCAACGCAAACCTACTGTTGATAAAAGATGTAGGGAGCGAATCCTTAACCTCCAGAATTTTAATACTCCCACTACTAGCACGCTGGTAAGGCGGAATAGTACGTGCACAACGTCTTGCTACCCAAGCCTAGCCTATGTGACTAATCAAATGACATGGCAACTCCTATCCGTTATGCTATTACTGTCGTTGATACGCAAGCATATCGTCAGTACTGTACCTACTATAACTACTTCCTTCGATTCCTAAATATTTGTCTTTTTAGATATTTCAACAAATGACTACATATGAAGTAAAATGAGTAAATCTATACTCTAAAAATATGTCTATATACATCCGTATGTGGTAGTCCATTTGAAATCTCTAAAAAAACAAATACTCCCTTCGTCCGAAAATATTTGTCATCAAAATGAATAAAAGGGATGTATCTAGATGTATATTAGTTTTAGATACATTTCCTTTAATTCATTTTGATGACAAGTATTTTCGGACGAAGGGAGTATTTAAAAATGAAGGGAGTAGTTAGTTAACGAGGCCACCTCTTGTAGTATTCTATTCTGCCACTGCTACCACTCTTACTTAATTAGGCTAACTGCATTTAGCAGTTCCGGCCGATGATGTTCTTGCGGCAGCTGAAGCAGCAGCAAGTTATGCTAAATTAGGTTAACTACATTGACAATCATGCATGACTAGTGCATGCATCTCAAAGATGGGTTCGCATAGGGATACACTGTATCAGTTGACTCGTACTCCCTCCGTTCATAATTACTCGTCTAAAAAATGAATGTATATAGATGTATTTTAGTTGTACGTACATTCATTTTTATTCATTTTTGTGACAAGTAATTCCGAACGGAGTGAGTAGTTGGTAGAGCACAGGTAGAGAGCATTAGATACGTCGAGCTCATCACGTAAATTCGGGCCTAGTATTAAACTAAAATTTAGTTGGATCGGTTCACTTTAGGCCAACTCCACCGCAAGATCCTAAACGGATGCCCATTTTGTCCGGATTCTGTCCGTTTGGGTAGGGTGATTGGTCGTGTCCGGGCCTGTCCTGGGACGCGGTGGCCATGCGCCCAGCGCGCGGCCGCATCCTTTTTACCCCATCCTGTCCGTCCCCATTTCCAAACAACAACGTTTCAAATACCAGCGGGCGGTCTAGTTCACGCTAGCGGCCCTAGTTCACGTCCCGCAACAAAGCCAGCGGCCTACATGTCCTCGCCGGCAACACAGCCAGCGGCCAGCAACACAGCCAGCGGCCAGCAACACAGTCGGCCTCCAAAAAAAGTAGTTTTGTTCGCCGGCAACACAGCCAGCGGTCGGCGACACAACCAACCTTCAAAATGAATCAGGTTCTCGCCGGCACACAGCCATCGGCCCAGCGGGCGGCACCCATACCAGCCTCCAAAAAAGAACGGCCACGGCCGATCGGACGACCTAGTTCAGGCCGTCGGTGTCGAACATCTCTTTCTGCCTGGCCTCGAACCAGCTCCTCGTCTTGTCGCTCATCTTGCTCAAGTCCACGCTCATGATCGGAAGGTCGACCTCCTTCGCTTTGGTTGCGGCATTGGTGGACTCGATGTCGAGCTACCTCTGCCTGGCCTTGACGTTCTCGGCCTCGATGTCGAGCTGCCTTTGCCGCGCCGCCTCCTCCATGTCGATCTTCCATCTCTTGGCCGCCTCCTCCATCTCAAGCTTCTTCCTTTGAAGCTGTAGGTATTGCTTCATTTGCTCGTCCTTGCTTTGCCGCTTCTTCTCATCCCTCACATCCTTTTGAGATATTATGCCATGCAACGTCTCATGCAAGGCCATGGATGAAGCATCACGTATGTCGTCCACCTTGGAGGTGGTCTTGCCCCTCGGCCTCTTCAACGCCTCGCCATCTCCACCTCCGGCGAACTTGGTCGTCTTCTCGCCTGTCTTCCTTTGTAGCTCACGGTATTGATTTTTGAACTTAGGACAATTGTTCGTCCAACAATGCGAAAGAGTGAATGGCTTGTCATTGTGCCGGGCCTTGAATGCTTCCAAAGATTGAAATGCCTACACCACAAGATCAACAAGAATTGGACATGCAAACATGCAGAAGGCCGAAGTCACTTGGTCGTAGCAAGGAAAAGAACTAGGATGAGGAGAGCATACCATGTCCCCAACGCCGAGACCACTCACGGGCCGTGCTTCAGCGCTCTCAAATGCGGTGCAATATTTGTTGCACTCTTGTTGGATGAACAACCACCTCTTTTGAATCGAGGTGATGCCATGGTTGCTTGTGATTTGGTAGGCTCAAACATCTTCCTTTCATGAAAAGTTTTGTGGACTCTCGTCTAAAAAACTAGACCCTTTTGTTGCGCGCCCGTCCTCGGATCTTGGCTAATCTCCATCCAACATTGATAAATCAACTTGTCCACATCTTGTGTATATGAACCCGTGCGAATGATCTTCCTCCTCTTTTGTGCTTCCGCTCTTTGGGTGATCTCGTCGATGAATAATCGCTCGCCACCAATATCAATGTCATTGCCTTCTTCTTCATCACCATCACCTTCAACATAGATGTCATCGTCCTCATGCCACGAGTCACCATGGTCGTAGTCAGCACGTTCGTCGGCCTCTTCATCGACAGTGAACTGGCCGCGGCCATCCTGACTTTGGGTCTCGTCGGGGTCGTAGACAGGGACATGCCCACCCTCGTAGATCACTTCCTTCATGAACTGGTCGTAGTAGGGGTCGTCGACCGGTGCAGTTGGTGTTGGCATTCCGTCGATTAAGACGCGGGGGACGGCATGGTGCCCGTAAACGGCGGACGTGCTTGCTTTCTTTGCATCTCGACGGACGACCGACCGCCGCTGCCGGACCCAGGGTGACGTTGAGGTCGATGACGGCCGCCGGGCGCGGGGTGGACGGCGCGATCACGGTCACATCCGGCGACCCCGAGAAACGGGTTTGCCCGTCGTGTCTTGGCGGGGGGAATCCGGGCAACATTGGCGTGATCCGCGACGTCGGCGACTGACAGTGCGAAGGCCGGGCGACCGACGAGCCTGTGCTCGCCGGACCGACGGCCGCTCCAGAGAAACCGACCGGAAGACAAATTCCCATCACGAGGAGGGCGTGCGCTTTGCTGACGATGACCTCTTTCTCCTCGACCTCGGCCTTGCGCCGAGCAGCCTCAATCGCAGCGCGGTCGGCAGCGAACTTGGCCGCGGCGATGTTGTCCTAGGCGACCGCCCTCCGGCTCCTTCTCTTCGTCGATTCCGCATTCAACTTGGCGATCTCCTCCGGCGTGCACTCCTACCGCGGCTTCCTTGGCGCCTTGCCCTTCTTGTTCTTGGCCATTCCGGGCGGGTCGACGGCCAGGCCGCCGGAGTTCGGCTGGGCGTCGGCCATGGACGGGGGAGGGAGTGAAACGGCGGAACGTGGGAGGGT
>NC_041387.1:43619638-43620186 GCF_002162155.2 Triticum dicoccoides | reverse complement strand
CACCGACAGGCGGGCCAGGGGCGGACAAGTGCGCGCGTCCCGTCCGTCCGCACGCTGTCCGTTTCATCGCAAAATCGACGTAAACTTGGACCGGGGATGGGCCGAAAGCAGACACAAAATGGACAAAAGTCCGTTTGCTCCTGCGCGCTGGGCCGCCGGTTTGTTCCTTTTACCCCAAACGGACGGGGTCGGGCAGGACGGGGTCGCGCGGTGGAGTTGTTGTTGCAACTGGGATGTGTAGTTCCGGCTCGATCCAAATCATTCGAGCGTAGAGGCCGTTCGTTTGGGTGTAGAATATTGTGGCGTCCAGCTCGAGCACATCCGGACATGTACATACAGGGAAAGCCTTCAATCAACACGTCGGGCTAGTGACGTAGTGCATGGGCCCATGCGTATATGCATGCATGCCTCCGATCCATTTTTGTGCATGCGCGGGGAGAATCGGATATAGTTGTGGATGCGCACTGTAGTAGTGCTTGTTACGTATGGGAACATGAAAAGCCGAAAGGAGGAAGTGTGCTTTGGTCGAATGTCCATCCCCTTTTTTT